>NC_092050.1:152363100-152686946 GCF_003086295.3 Arachis hypogaea
CCGACGCAGCAATAGCTCGCAGTAACGGTGCATGGTCACCACCAAGAGCGTGGCACATGTTCTGCATCAGGCACATCGAGTCCAACTTCTTAAGGAGGTTTAAGGCTCCGTATTTGCATAAACTTGTGGTTAACACAGGTATTTGATTTTGCTGATATGATTCTATTCACAATAATTTTGTGGCATTTGCTTATGATTAAATGGTTTGTATAACAGGATATTCGAGGACGGAATAGGAGTACAACAAGAACTATCAAAGGCTTCAAGAGCGGGGTTGAGGCGTACATGCAATAGTGTGATGAGATCGGTGTTGAGAGATGAGTGTTGGCATTCGACGGGGGTCATCGTTGGGGACATATGACGACAAACTTAGTAGAGTGCATAAATTCTGTCCTGAAGGGTGCACGCAACCTTCCTGTGACTGCCATTGTTAGGTCTACTTTCTATCGGCTAAACGAGTTGTTCACTCGGAAGAGCGCCGAGGCTCATGAGCGTGTCCGCAATGGATTCACGTATTCAGAATTTGCCACCAAAAGAGTAGAAGAAAGTTTTCGACGTGCAGGAAGCATTGTGGTCAATCAGTTCGACAGGCGCAACGAGGTGTTTGAGGTTCGCGAAATGCCAGATGGTTCCATTTACACTGTTAATCTCGCACAACGACACTGCGACTGTGGCCATTTCCAAGTCGAGCGACTTCCATGTCGCCACGTCCTTGCATGTTGCGCTAACCAGCGTCTTGATTGGCAAGTATATGTGCACGACGTGTACAAGATGTCCGAAATTTGCAAGGTCTATAGAGGCGAGTTTGTCCCGATGTGTGACCCATCTACGTGGGCTCCGTATGAAGGAGCGAAGGTGATCGCGAATTAGACATTGAGGCGCGCATCCAAAGGAAGACCCAAATCAACCCGCTACTTGAATGAGATGGATTCGCGGGACATGCGTGGTCCTCGCCGGTGTACTACATGTGGTAAGGAGGGACATAGCTGGAGCCGATGTCCACAGCGCGCAGGTCCAAGCTCTGCCGGGGGTCAATCGTGATTAAGCCTTTTGCATGTTAACGCATTTTAAACTAGTTAGTAACTTTGTATGTAACTTTTTATGACCTATTTAACTTTTCATGTAACTTTTTTTGTGCCTTCATTACTTAGTTCTAACTAGTGTGTAAGCTTTTTTATGTCTTTGTGCATTTTACTTATGTCTTTGTGCATTTTATTTATATATGCATTAAATAATAACTACGAATGTAGTTAAATTGTGCAACACGCGGAACTGAAACAGAAATATACTATACAAATCTAAGTACATAGTAATAGATACAATGACTAATAGAAATATCTAAACATACTATACGATCTACATTACTGAATGAAAACATAAATTGAAACAGACTGAACTAAAAAGCAACAACCTACTTCCTGGGCGCCTTCTTCGCATACTGCGATGGGGTGTATTTGTCCGGGGGCGCAGTTTGTGTCCGTAAATTATACCAATGACCTTGAGATATACTGGCGTCACCAACACCGACATCTGGCATGCTGGCACCGCCAGCGTCGACATAACCGGAATTACTCATACCCGGAGCACTATAACCACCATAATGAGACTCGTGCTGGAGGTCATGTCCCAGAAATCCCTCTTCCGGCTGCGGGTACTCATTCAAGTCGAACAACTCGGTGCGCGGCGGTGCGGAAGGACGAGGAGGATCTACATGCCCCGACGATCGATCAATGTCGAAGTCACTGGCATGACTTGATGTCGCACGACGACCAACAGACGGCTCACTACCAGCAGGCCCTTGCTGCCCTAGCGCTGGAAAGAGATGAGATGTCTCTCTCATGAGCCGAGAGAAGCTGATCAAATCAAGCCCACCCAACGGACTAAACTGACCATCAGCTGGAATTACCAGATGTGGTATGTAGGGATCCGCTACCTGATGTTGTTGTGGTTCAGGTATGTACGGTTGTTGCTTCTGATATACCGGAAACTGTTGGGCATATGCTGGCTCCTGAACGTGCTGCTCGTATGCCGGCACCTGATAATGCTGCTCATATGCCGGCATCATAAATGGGTGCTCAAATGCCGGCATCTGGAAGTGGTGGTCATGTGCCGACACCTAAATGAAAATGAATGCCACTAATAAATAACGGTAACAGTAATGATAATAAGTAGAGGAAGTAATATTAATACTAATAGACCTTAATGATACCCGAAACCCTTGGTCATACGCCGGATCCTGATGCTGAGGTCCAGCTGGTTGTGGTGGACCTTCTTGTTGTGCGTTGGCGTCGGCTTGTTCACCTGCAACTCTATCTGACAGCTGTAGGTGACCCCCGTACTGCTGTGTGTACCAGTCATAGTACAATGGGAGGGGATGGAAGTCGACAATCTCGTCCCCGACTTCCAGTGAGTTATAGCGGCCATAACGCCACATGTCAAGCCATTCCTTGGTCCGGTCTCTCCAGTCATGATGCTGGGCACTGCTCAAACGCCTGCAATGAGCACTGCCGATTTGAAATGCCGGGTCTGGTGGAAGCTGCTGCAACCCAAACTGTCGTGGAACTCGATCTGTTGGGTGCCACTCTATACATTCGAACAACACTAACGGCGACTTTGTGGAGCACATAAACAAATTTGGGCCGAGATCTTGTGGAACATCAACTCCGACATACGGCCGCCATGTAAACTGCACATCAGTTACCACGAGACCTATTAGTAACATTATTATTCTAAATAAGCACGGTAACATAAATAGTTGAAACTTACATTATTGACTCCCATGTCATCGAGTCCTCGCCTAAACTGCACTGTAGACCTCTGTGTATATCTTGTATGCCGGCGCCAATGACTCCACCTAAGCACGAGTAGGATGAACGCAACAACAACAACAACAACAACAACAACAACAACAACAACAATAATAATAATAATAATAGTAAAATACAATACCGTCGCGCAAGTGGAACACCAACATCGAGGAGCTCATTTCGCGGTATAGGGGCCATGAACGGCATACTCTCCCACGCCCAAACAAAAAGAAGAATGAGTGGCCCATCCATTTCTTTACAGTTGTACCATGATGCACGACACAACGATCTGTACAGATGTGCCAGACTAGCTGCCCCCCAACTGTATTCCGAAATCGGATGAAAATCTCGAAGTAGAGGCAAAAACTTCGAGTTCAAAGACGTAGTAGACTTATTTGGAAACACCACCGTACCAAGCACGCAGAAAATGTGAGCCCTAATGTACCGCTCAATAGATTCCTACGTGTCACATGGTTCAATGTCTCTGCACCGCCGGACCCATGCAAGATTTACCTTGCTCAACACGTGATTGTCTGGACCCGGCTGCCGACCAAAACAAGCGATGCAGTTATCCACTAAAAACTGGTAACTGCTATCCGATCTACTCATGACGGGTTCTCCGTTAACCTGGAGGCCAAGTATATGTATCACGTCCTCCAGCGTCACCGTCACCTCGCCCACTGGAAGGTGGAACGTGTGGGTTTCTGGCTGTCATCGTTCCACCAAGGCACTCAAGAGTGCAGAATGACCTCTCATTTCGCTTATTCGCGAAACGTGTTGAAACCCAGTTAATGCTAGTGCCGCCGCAGCTCTCTCATTAAAGGTATCTGGCAGATCAAGCTTTCTAGACAACAAATTTCTGGTCGCCTACAAAATAAAAGATAATATTTATTCAAATTAACAACAACTAACGCAATAATAATAATAATAATAATAATAATAATAATAATAATAATAATAATAATAATAATAATGCTACAGCTACTTACTACTACTACTACTACTACTAATAATAATAATAATAATAATAATAATAATAATAATAATAATAATAATAATAATAGTACTACTACTACTACTACTACTACTACTACTACTACTAATAATAATAATAATAATAATAATAATAATAATAATAATAATAATAATAATAATAATAATAATAATAATAATACGGTTACTACTAATGATAATAATAACAATAATCATAATAACTACTATTATTATTATTATTATTACTACTACTAATACAAATAATAATAGTAATAACAATAATAATAATAACAACAATAATAATATTGCAACTATCAGTAATAACAATACCGATAATAATAATAAAAATAACAATAAAACAGTCCAAATAAAATCAAATAAAATAAAAATAAATATATTTATTTATCATAAATTTAAAAAAAAACTTACTAATTGAGGATGATCCAAATGTTCAATAATATGTTCTTCAGGTAACGTAAAATTGTGAACCATTTTTTTTATGAACTAACTAAATTCCTAAATCTTCTACTCTTCTTCTACTTCCTCCACTTCTCCAACTACTCAGCGCACCAGCCTCCCCTCTTTCCCGCACAATGGAACCCACCTAACCTTTTTTTTTGCCCCTCTTTGTTGCCTCTCCTCCTGCGTTTTTCTTTATAAGTGCACGCTCAACATTCCCATTCGAAACGTGTCATGCATGCAACATAGCTTCCTGACAATCGCATCCTGCGATTAATGTCTGCCCGCTGACAAACGCAACCTGCGTTTGTTGAGTTCCAAGCGGTCAACACACAGCAGGTATCTGTCTCCATGCAGGGAGCTACGACAGGTTGCGAAACTTGACTGTCCGACACTGACAAATGCAACCTGCGTTTTTTGGTTCCTAGTGTTGGGAATAATACACCATTCCCCCTTGAGAAAATATCTTTCACAGAGAAATAAAATAGACACAATCACAACACAAGAATTTAATGTGAAAAACCCCAATTACTGGAAAAAAAAACCACGGCCGTTGTCAAATGACAACCAAAGAATATCACTATGTGAAAATTGTTGCAACACATAGACTTCTTTCTCTCTAACACCGGCACCCCAGTACACCCACACTCTCAAAGCAAATATTTAACTACACCTCACAACACTCTCTAATCAAAGAGTATAGAAGAAAAGAAAAGTCAGATACAAGCTTTAAGTGTTTCTGACTGGTGCAAAAAATATGGAGAACTTAGCCTCATATTTATAGCCTAGGCCACCCACTCCATTTGCTATCATAAGCAATGTGGGACTAATTCAACCAAATCCTAACAATCTCCACCTTGATTAAAATAGTCACACATCTTTAGCTTCTATAGTCAACACCGACAATTCTTTGCTGCCATTGTCTATACCGACAATCATAGTTCAGAGAACTATCATACTCCACCATGAAAGTATACTCACTTGGAATTAGACCACTCCAAGCATTTCGTCTTGGTACAGATCGAAACCTTGTTGAAAATTCATGGTGCAACTTCCAAATTGGCTTTTCCTGGAAGTTCTTCAGCCATCGACACAACTCCGCCACACACCTTGCATCTCAACGCCAACCAATGCCCGTGTGCAATTGTGGACCCGATTGCCACAACTTATCCTTATCCATGGCAGTGCGGCAATACCATGAGGATACTTCTTATCTTCTCCTTCAACGCCTTGTGCAAACCTGATTGTATCAACACATCCTTGACTTGTATTTGCCACAAGCCAAAATTGATTCTTCCATCAAATTTCTCTATTTCAAGCTTCACAGCACTTGAATATCCTGACATTGTTGCAACCGTATACTAGAATAGTATAACTCAACTGTAGACCGTGCACTAGGAAGGGTCTCCAGGAAAGAGAGGTGGGTCACAATTGACACACTTAAATACCAAGTCTTTCCTTAGCTAGAACCTTTCCAAACTGCACTCTCACAATGTCACACTACCTTCCAGCAACAAAAACAGCAACCAAAGATCAACCTCAAGCCACAGGATAAAGTTCTTTTCTGATGTGGAAGGTCAGACTAAGCTGCAACCACAGAGCATACTAAGAATAAATCCCACCAAACCGAAGCTCTGATACCACATGTTGGAAATAATACACCATTCTCCCTTGAGAAAATATCTTTCACAGAGAAATAAAATAGACACAATCACAACACAAGAATTTAATGTGGAAAACCCCAATTACTAGAGAAAAAACCACAGGCGTTGTCAAATGACAACCAAAGAATATCACTATGTGAAAATTGTTACAACACATAGACTTCTTTCTTTCTAACACCGGCACCCCAGTACACCCACACTCTCAAAGCAAATATTTAACTACACCTCACAACACTCTCTAATCAAAGAGTATAGAGGAAAAGAAAAGTCAGATACAAGCTTTAAGTGTTTTCGACTGGTGCAAAAAATATGGAGAACTTAGCCTCATATTTATAGCTTAGGCCACCCACTCCATTTGCTATCCTAAGCAATGTGGGACTAATTCAACCAAATCCTAACACCTAGCTGTGGCAGATGCACCCATTAAGCTGCATATCACCATTTTTCTATCCATTAAGAAAATAATTTCTGCTATAATCAATACTAATATTGTCTAATAACACAAAATATTAAAATTAATACAAATAACACAATATTATGCATTAGTATAAAATCTTATGCATTTTAAACATAAAACATTAACTTATAGCCTTATAATAACTAATAATACAAAATATTAAGGTTTATAATATTTAAATTCTACATAAGAATAGCCATCATCTATCACTGATAATACAAAATATTAATTGTGTATGATGACCGGGCCACCGGGCCGAGTTCGGGAGACCCAAGCCATGGCCCGGACCCGACCCGAAATAATGACCGAGTCTATTTTTGAGACCCTTACCCGACTATAGACCCGATAAAATCACACCAAAATAGCCTCTAAAGTGTTCGAGACCAGACCGGATCTTCGAACCGGACCGGACTATGCACACCCCTAATTTCATCGTAAAACAAATGAGTACCCTAAAGAGAATGGATATTTTTCTATTGATGATATACCCATAACTTTATCCCTTTCAAGTTTACTTATTTCTTTCCTATTTTTCCATTTCAAAATGTACTAAAAGATTACAAAAACAAGATATAGAGATTGATGTAATTTATTGAACTTAATAAAATTCAGAAGATGTAATTTATTTCTTTCTTTTAGTTAATGTGAACTTAGTTTATTAATTCTGCTTCTAATTTTTCAATAAAAGAAAAGCCAACATACCAAGTCATAATTAGCAGTGAGATGGCCCAAACCAAACCCTATGGAACGCATAGCCAACTTGACCAAGTTCATTGTTGGTTGCTTTGATATTTTTCTTTTCTGGGAATTTTTATATTTTAAATTTTCTTGACACGTTATTGAATTACGAACAAAAAAAATAGAAAAAAAAGGAAAAGAAACTATAACTGCTATATCCATCCACCACCACTAACTTTTCGTCACACTGCACACACACCAACACCACCACTACACGGAAAAAAAAAAAAAGAAAACTTATTTTATTTAAACTATTTTTTTGTTATTAAATATTTTTATTTCATAATAATCAAAGATAGAAATACATTCATAATGATTTTTCTTACCACTAAAATTACAATTACAAATTTAAGGATGATTACTTCCATTTATTAAAATAATCTACATTTTAATTAACCTTTATATGTTTTTTTATTTTTTCATAATTAATAATTAATATGCTTACGTGATTGTTATAAAAAGGGTCTCTCTTCCATTTGCTGTTCCTTCTCTGTTATTTCCCGTTCAGCTACTTCAACTTCCCCTTCTCCGGTGCGTGCCGCTAGGCCTCGTCGACCCGGGAAACCCGCAATCCGGACCCGAATCCGATTACATATTCGTACATACTACATAGAAGTTGCACGCAGAATCTGAGGCTAGTTCTCGTTTACATCTATCTATACACAGGTACGCTTAAGATTCGCTTCCGATTTTTTTTATTTGTCAATTTTCGTTTTGATTTTTCACGCATTCCGAGCACCGTGTCGCGATTCGTCAGATCTGGATTCTGTGAAAATCAATAGAGTTTGCTTGTTGCGTGGTTAGGTTTTTGGTGCGTCGTTCACTGAATCTAGGGCTTATTATTGTTTTTTTTTCCGGAAGTATGGTTTCTGAGTTTCCGCTGCTGCATGTGTCTATTTTAGGGTATTATTCAGCTTAATATTAGATGGATTGAATGTTGATAATTTTTTCAGCTTCTGAGCCCTTTTTTTTGGGAGTTTTTCTTTTTGGATGTGAAAATGGGTTTCTGTAAAAGAAATGTTGCGGGTTAGGGTTTGTCAATATGCTGGGGAATCTTTTGAGCTTCTATTCTTCAGCTTAGGTTGGGTGCTGTTTTTCCTTTGGTTGGTCTCTGGCAATTGGGTTGGTCATTTCTATGTTTGTGGACGAATTATGCTTGCTTGGTTTTGGTGATAATGGATTTGGAGTAATTCTTTGTATTAAAATGTGTTGATTTGGCTGGTGACTGAAATTTTATTTCTGTGCCGTTATCATTGTAGTCGAACACGTCCCATGGGTTAAATTATACTTATTTACGACGTGCAAGTTTTAATTATTGCTGGATGGGATTTGATTGTAACTAATTTGGTTGGTTGTCATGTTAGATTTACATTGCCGTTCCCTTGCAATGGCTGCCACAGCAACTGCCTCTTCAGTTGGTCCGCGGTATGCACCACCAGACCCTACTTTACCAAAACCATGGCGCGGTCTTGTGGATGGAAAGACTGGGTATCTTTATTTTTGGAATCCTGAAACTAATGTTACCCAATATGAGCGGCCTTCGAGCTCATCTGCCTCACCTAAGTATTCTTCTTCGGTGTCTAGTTCCTCTGTCCAGGTTCAACAGTCATCTCAAGGGCAGCAGCGTGGTCGCAGTCCTGAGTTGGGTGATAGGTATGATAGGAACAGTGGAGGTGGGTCAAACAATGAAGGTGGATTGCGCAACTACCAGGTTTATACCCTACTTTTATTTTCTTCTATTTTAAAACTTAGATAAAGGGGAGCCTTGAAACAGCTGTTAAGTTGTCTGTGTAACTTCAAAAGTCATGGGTTCAAGCTGTGGAATCTGAAGCTTGCGTTTGGGTTTGGGGGGGGGGGGATGTGGCATTTCCTTGAACTTCTGCTGTTCTGGATGATGCGAGATTCTTGTGCACCGGCCGTGTCTTTTGGCAATTTGATACCTCAGATGACCCATGCCACTAAAGAATACATGCTAGTTTTGGTTTAAAAATGACTTATCCTGGTGTCCTCATGAATGATGAGTAGTAGGTCTCTCAGTTTGTATTGAACAACTGATTCTCTCCTTCACATGAAATAGATGCAAGAGATGTTTGGGAATTACATTTATGTAGGAAAATGAAGTTATCATTTTGCTATAGAGAAGGAAGGTAGCATTGGAAGAACAATTGAATGTTTTTGTCCTTCTAGTTTGTTTGGGGACTTAATTTACTTGATCTTTTGTTTTGTATTAGGATTCGAAAGGTGGAAATTTTAGTTCTCATAATGCTCCAAATGGGATGCATTCTGCTGGAAATGTTAGTTCCTCTATCAAAGGTCAAGGAGCACCAGATACTGGAGTTGGGTTATCTCCAGAGGCTTATCGGCGTCGGCATGAAATTACAGTTACTGTATGTATATCATAGGCAAATAATATCATATTACAATGTCATTATATGTTCATATTCTGTATATTTGCATTTGGCGTTGTCGCAACTAGAATATATACACTGGTGAAATAATTTTTTCC
Source organism: Arachis hypogaea (assembly GCF_003086295.3). NCBI lineage: Eukaryota > Viridiplantae > Streptophyta > Magnoliopsida > Fabales > Fabaceae > Arachis > Arachis hypogaea. Next base: position 152,372,725 of record NC_092050.1, read on the forward strand.
ATTTGCCAGTGTTTGAGAAACAGTCTGGATAATCGAATGCTACCCTTGCTTTTAGGCTTGTGCCAATTACATGACTTTCTATGCTTTTCATTTTTTATATTCCTAGGGTGATGATGTTCCTCCACCACTTACGTCATTCAGTTCAAGTGGCCTTCCCTCTGAGATTCTTAGAGAGGTAAGACCATCCATTCTTTTCTTGTCTTTCCCGAATAATTGCCACTAGGAGGATAAACAAGATCCCTTAGGTATCTGACCAAGTGTTTCCTTTGCAAAATTCCTGAAGCTCCAATTTCTAAGTTTCAGGCTCATGATAATTTTTTGCTATCTTTACTTTGTTGTCGTAGGTGCGATATTTGCTCCTGGGGAGGAGCTAATGTCGTACGCTGTGGTGCCCTCTTTTTGTGGGCTAGCATTTTATTTGGAGCGCCCTTTACGGTGGACCAAGTTTTTGCAAGGGCTTTCCGAATCATCCAGTTCGTGGCTGGGACTGCCGTTGGTCATGATTCAGTCTGCCACTTGGTCTGTACGGAAGAAGAGGCCTCCTCCTGCGCTAGCTTGCATCAGCAAGCATTGGTGGCTTGCACATGGAGGATGATGCTTCTTCCGGCATTAACCACTCCTCTATAAGTCCCAAAGAAAACCAATCTCCTGGATTTTCCTTTTATAGGTACAAAATGCTGGGTTCTCTGCCCCAACTCCAATTCAGGCACAGTCGTGGCCTATTGCTCTTCAAAGTAGAGATATAGTTGCAATTGCTAAAACAGGTTCAGGGAAGACTCTGGGGTATTTAATTCCAGCATTTATTCATCTCAAGCGCACTGGTAATGATCCAAGAATGGGCCCCACAGCATTGGTACTATCACCAACAAGGGAACTGGCAACACAGATACAAGATGAAGCTGTGAAGTTTGGGAAATCGTCGAAAATTACTTGTGCAGTAAGTAACTATTCTTGTTTGTTAGGAACTTGTTAGTAATTAGTTAATGATCATCCTTACTTTTTATTTTTTATCTCTTTAATTCGATGTCTTGCTCGGCTTGATGGAAAATTACTTTTGTACTCACAAATGAAAATGTGAAACAAGTATTGCTCAAAAGGGTTCTAATACTGTGTATGTATTTCTGTTTTTTCTCCCTTTTTTCCTTCTCTAGTGTTTGTATGGAGGAGCACCAAAGGGTCCTCAATTGAGGGATATTGATCGTGGAGCAGATATTGTGGTAGCCACTCCTGGCCGTTTGAATGATATTCTTGAGATGAGGAGAATTACTCTTAACCAGATTTCTTATCTAGTGCTGGACGAGGCAGACAGGATGCTGGACATGGGCTTTGAACCTCAAATTAGAAAGATTGTAAATGAGGTGCCTGCTCGTAGGCAAACTCTTATGTATACTGCAACATGGCCTAAGGAGGTTAGGAAAATTGCAGCTGACCTGCTGGTCAATCCCGTTCAGGTGAACATCGGGAATGTAGATGAGCTTGTTGCTAACAAATCTATTACTCAGGTTTGACACCTACTGCAAGTCACTTTCCATCAAAATGCTATGTTTTGTTTAGTCTGTGTAGTGATGCTAGGGGATTGGTAACAACTGTGATTAATACATCGTTTTGTGTTATTATAGCATGTTGAAGTATTGATCTACATGGAGAAACAGAGACGACTGGAAAATATTTTGCGGTCACAGGATCAAGGATCTAAAATAATTATTTTTTGTTCTACCAAGAAAATGTGTGATCAACTTGCTCGTAATCTTGCACGCCAGTTTGGAGCTGCTGCTATTCACGGGGATAAATCCCAGTCTGAGAGGGACCATGTCTTGAATCAATTTCGGACTGGGAGGTCTCCTGTCCTTGTTGCTACGGATGTTGCAGCTCGAGGATTGGACATTAAAGACATCAGGTTTTTCCCTATTTCGATGACTAGTTTTCTTTTTTTATTATAGCACATATTTTCTGTTGGGAATCTGTTTACATAATATGAGCTTAAGACTTGGAAAGTGATCATCACATCTGAAAGTGACTAATAAATGTTTTTTAGGGTGGTTGTCAACTATGACTTCCCTACAGGAGTGGAAGATTATGTTCATAGGATTGGGAGGACCGGGAGAGCTGGGGCCACTGGTTTGGCATTCACTTTCTTTGGGGAGCAGGATGCTAAACATGCTACAGACCTCATCAAAGTCTTGGAAGGTGCAAACCAGCGAGTTCCTCCTGAACTTCGGGATATGTCAGGACGGGGTGGTGGGATGAATAGATCCAGACGATGGGGTTCTTCTGGTTCTGGCCGCGGGGGACGCGGTGACTCTGGATTTGGTGGAAGGAATAATGATTCTGGATACGGTGGAAGGGGTAGTGATTCTGGATACAGTGGAAGGGGTAGTGATGCTGGATATGGTAGCAGAGTTGGCGACTCTAGTTATGGAGGAAAGGGTGGGTGGTCTGCTTCTGGCAGAGGTGGAGGTCGTGGGTCAGACTATGATTCACAGAGGTCAGTTTAGCTTATTATTATTTTGTTGCAAAAATTCTTGATCCATTAAAGAGTTTGTGTAAGAGGATTTCAGTTCTGTAAAAGGATTCTTGATGTCATTCTAGATATTTATAAGTAATGGTTACAAATATGTTTTCTCTGTGGTGTAGGAATGATCGTGCTCGGAGTCCTGACAGAGGATCTAGTTGGAGTGATCGCTTCAAAAACCGTGATCGCAGTCGTAGCCGTAGCCGTAGCCCTGTCAGGGTCCCACCAAATTCCAATGTCAGCTTTCACAAAGCAATGATGGAACGTGGTGGAGGTGATAGTGATCGCAAGGGTTTTAATCGGGACCGAAGCCGCAGTCCTGTCCCCTACAGCAAGGACCGGGCTCCCACTGGTCGCGAACGTTCCCCCCCTTACAGTTTTCATCGCTCTGTTATGGGACAAGGTCGATCATCCTCCCCATATCGACAGCAGCATGCAGAGGAAAAAGTATTAAGACGCAGTCCTAATCGAAGTTCACCATCCTCTCCTGGTGGTGGTAGATCGAACAATGGTACTCAAAAGGAGTGGGGAGGGTCTCATGGTGACGGGAAGTATGGTGGATCTTCCTATAATGGAGAAGAGGAGGAAGGCATGATACCTGATGAAGAAGGCATGATAGGTCAAGATGATGGTGTATATCAAAATGCAGACTAGAGGCTTTTCAGCTGTGGTTAACAATCTTACTTAAAGGTTATTTTGGTGTACTTTTGCATATGGAAAAGACAATGTTACTTGAACAAAGGGCAACCTAGGATTTGGTAGTGAAGTACATGGCAAGTGTATATTTTTGAGGGGCTGAATGGGAAAAAAAGCCTTTAAGCCTGGAAATGGCATAGATGAACTTAGTGACGAATATTATTATGGTGTTTTGTTTAGTTGAAAGTAGTTAGCAGCATATATTTTGGTGAAAGCAAGCAGCGAACAAATGTGACGGTGACACACTGACACTTGTGCTTTTGAGTTGTAATTTGCCGTCTGCTAATGCGAGCTTTAGATTTTATTTACAAGACTTGCTATTTTTGTGTGTGTAATCTGTGAGTCGGTTTTAGAGAACACTGAACAGGTACTCATGATTAATTAATTAAATCCACTATTTGGATGGAGGAAAAAAAAAACTGCATCCTCCTCATGTTTCTGTTTTCAATTTACATCATCTTTCCATATATTGTTGAACCGGGTAACAGCCTTACTCTTTGATAATTAAAATTAGTCTTTTTGCTTTCTTTCATAAGCCTAGGTTCGATTTAGTGCCTCTTAAGTTATGTGCATCAATAATTTCAGTTCCTGAAATTTGAAAATGAACATTTTAGTCATATTATTTCCTAATTTGGTTTTCATAAATGTATTTTCTATTATAATTCGATTGTAACTTGATTGAATCAATAAACTTTTTGTTCCGGGTTACCTGAAATTGGATGTAGATTGGGCTTGTTTATGAGGCCCAAACGTTTAATAGAGTGGTCTCCAACTTGTTCTTCGTGTGTTTTGAGGAATAGGGAGTGGCATCTGCAAAGACATTCCAATGTCTAAATCAGCAAGGAATTAAGCAAGTTTTAGTATATTGAAACTTATCTTTACCTGAGTGTGTTAGTATATTTATAGGTGATGAACTAATATCCACCATTGGAGTAGTTCCACTATTGGTGGTGGTCTGGTGGATAACTGAGACGTTGTTGAGATCTCTCTTTTAAAAGTATGAGAGAGATTCAGGGAGACAGTTACTCACTTAGATAAGTATGAGTTGCCTGTTTCAGTCGGTCCCAACCTCTTTGTGGAGATCGAATAGGTGGTGAAAGCCAACCTTCATGATTGTGCCTTTTAGTTAAATTTGGGTCTGGCTTATGATTTGGGATAGGGTATGAACACTTTTAAATCAATTTTTTATTTGGTTAGGTTTTAACTTTTAGAGGAACGTATTGTTTTTGTCTTCAACGTTTGGAGTAAATTTTAAAGTTGTTCTTTAATATTTAAATTGTTCTATTTAAGTTCTTAACATTTTAAAATCGTTTTAATGTTGTCCTGTCGTTAGTGAAAAGTTAACAGAATTGATAGTGAGACAAAATTAAGACGATTTTAAAACGTTAGAGACTTAAATAGAACGAAAAAAGAAAGCTAAGAACACAAGAAAAAAGAAGTTTTGGTGGAAAGAGCACTTTATTACTCAAGTGTTTGTTATTTTCATTTACTTTTAATTATACATTTCTAAAAAAATACCTGAAACCTCTAAAAAATTTTAACATCTAAAATCCAAGAAAAAGAAACATCCAAAATTTTTTTTTGTTTAAGAGTTTACTTTCATTTATTTTTAATTGTACATTTCCAAAATACATCCCCTCTAAAATTTAAACATATAAACTCCAGGTATAAGAAACATACGAAAGTAGTAATACACCATTCTTACACTGCCGTTAGTGATCTGTTAACATAATTGATGGTGGAAAAAATTAAGACAATTTAAAAATGTTATGGACTTAAATAGAAGAAAAATGTTGGAGATAAAAACGATATATTACTTTTAGAAGAATTAACAGATCAAGTAAACTGATAATAAATTTTAACAAAATGAATTGCATTACGAATTTAATATTTTTACTCATACTTGTAGAATGACTATTATGTAAACTTTCGAAAAATAAAAACAACAACATATACATATACGATAAAGTATGGATTATATCTTTTTATCACTAATATATTCCAAATTTTTTAATGTTTAATTTAATTAATATTTATTTTTTATATTTTAATAAATTTTATTTTTTTTCAATAATTTTAATTTTTTTATGACAGATAATTATTTAATTTATTTTTTAAATTTATTCTTAATAAAAAATAAATTTACTTAGAATAAAAGTAATATGATTAAGAGTAATTTACTTAGATGTCGTTAAAAAATAAGTGAATACTTATCTATCGTAAAAAAATTGATATTATTGAAGGATAAAATTAAAAATAAAATTTAACTAAATTAAGCATTAAAAAATATTGATACATTAGAGACAAACGGTATAATTTATACTTTATTATATATGTATTATGGTCTTTTTTTCTGAAAGTTTATGTATTAGTCATTCTACAAATATTTCATGATGAGTAAAAATTTTTAAGAGTAAAATTAATAGAGAATAAATTTATTTAGAATCAAAGTAACGTGATTAAGTATAATTTATTTAGATGTGATTAAAAAAATAATTGGATAACTACATACTGTAAAAAATTGATAATATTGAAGGATAAAACTAAATTTATTTCTAAGTTAAAAATAAAATTTATTTAAATTAAACATTAAAAAAATTTGATACATTAAAGACAAAATGGTATAATTTATACTTTATTATATATGTATCAATGTACCATACTCATTTCTTTTTCATTTTCTCGAAGTTTATCCACTAATAATCATTCTAGAAGTATTCTATGACGAGTAAAAATTTTGAATTTGTAATGCAATTCATTTCGTTAAAATTTACTTTTATTTGATTTGATTTGGTCATTCTTTCAAGAGTAATGTATCATTTTTGTTTCCAACGTTTTCATCCTATTTAAGTGCTTAACGTTTCAAAATCGTCTCAATTTTATCCCGCCGTTAATTTTGTTAACAGATCTATAACAATAGGACAACATTGAGACAATTTTAAAATGATAGGGACTTAAATATAATAATTTAAATATTAAGAACAATTTTAGAACTTATCCTAAATATTGGAGACAAAAATAATACTATATTCTAACTTTTAAGAAACTTTAAACTATTTCTCTTACCAATAAGAGAAATGTTTGTAGAAAGTATGAAGAGAATTCTATTTTAACGTCTAATACTATTGTATATTGTATAAATGCTCATTTAATTAGGTGACTATTTACATAAATATGTTTTTACATAAATGTGATATTTAAAAATTATTATATAATTTAATATATGTTTGACTAAACTATTTAATATAATGTGTTTATATTTTAATTATTATTTTTATATAAAATAATATTTTTGTGAGTAGCTATTATTTAATTATTTTCAAAATTTATTTCTACATGTATACATATATTCTAATTAAATGATAACGTGCAAATAAAAAATAAGTTATTAAATCAGTATTATTATTGAATTTATTTTTAATATATAATTTATATTTTAACTTATATTACATATAAGTGATTTTTTTTTTATCAAAGATAAGATTGAGATTCGATCTCGCGACCTTTAGAAGAGTACAAGGAGATTATGCCATTTGAGTTATAGTCATTTGAAAGGTGATTTTTAGTATATTATAATTAAGTAAAAATTCAGACGCATTTAATTTTATGTGAAGTTAATAGTTGAGAATTGTTAAATAATGTAACGAATTTACTTAAATTATCATCTAATTATTTTCAACTATCAACTTCATATGAAATTAAATGTAGCTGAATTTCTACCATGTAATTATTAGACTTACTTTGTGCAATTAAAGTGGACTGCGCGTCAACAATCAATTCTGTTTGACACACAATATATTATAAGTGGCTTTCTCTGCATGGAGTCTAAACCATGCTTCTCATGAATCTGAGCTAAAAAAAAAAAAAAAATTCCTTTGCAAAAAGGCAACTACAACAGCAGCATGAATGTGCCAAACGGAGATAGAGTGCTGATATGGGACTTTTCTAACAAAACTGTGACTGCAACAACAACTATTCATCATGCAGCTCCGCTGCTGGTTACAGAGAAGGATCCAAGGGCCAATGCCAATGCTCGTCCCCGCCGCCGCAACCACATTCGTAGCCAAAGGGCTAATGCTAATGCGCCTCCCACTGGCAACCACATTCATGGTCAATGGACACCGGATCAGGACATGTATGTAACAACTTTTACACAGGTTTTTCGTGTTTTTGCATGTTCTCGCTCTCTTTCTTCCTTCATTTTTGGTTTTCTTCTGTCATTAAATTCTTTTCTGATTATAATTGATTCCTTGTTTACTTCTTGCAAATCATTATTATGAGAAAAAAACTCTAGAGAATCAACTATAACAAAAGCCAATTCAGTTAACTCTTTTTTGTTTTTAATTTTCAAATTCCAGAAAATAAGAGTAGTGGATTTTTTTTTATGTATAACTAGCATATTTTTTAATTAATTAGCTATAATTAGCTATATCCTAAGTTGGTTTTCTAGCAGAATTTTTATTGAAAATGTTTCTTTATTTTTTTGTCTGTATGACATTACTAAAATGGTAATCACTCATCAATTACATGCAATTGTTTTTATATATAAAGTTGATAATTGAAAATTGTTAGATAATAATTTAGTCAAACATTTTAAAGTTTTTATGTAAAATTTTTGTGTTTTTTGTGTTCTCACTCTCTTTCTTATTTAATTTTTGATTTTCTTGTGTCATTAAATTCTTTTGCAATTTTAATTAATTCATTGTTGAAAATGTTTCTTTTTTTTTCGTTTTTCTGTATGACGTTAAATATTTGGTTACTTTAGAGTATAAATAATCTTTATTTATTGTTATAATGATGATCATTTACATACAGATGTATGTCTTCATATTAAGATTATATAATAAAAAGATATTAGATAATTTAATATATTTAATTAAATTGTTTAAATTCTTTTATGATTATTTTTTTACCACTCTTAAAAAAAGGGGTCTTATTAATTAGTTTCAGTTGAGGAATATTTAATTTTAGTTTATTGTTTATAGGACTTTGGAAGCATTAGTGAATGAGAATAAGCTGAAGAAATGGTCACAAATTGCAAAGTTACTTGGTGGCAGGAATGGGAAGCAGTGTAGAGAAAGATGGCACAACCATCTCCAGCCAAATCTTAAGGTTTTTATTCCTTTTTCACTGCTTCATTTTCTTCATCTTTTATTTTTGATAAACATGGATCCACTTTTTTTTTTCGAAGCTATACTTCGTAATTTTTTATGGTGGTACATAATAAATTTGATGACTCCTAAATATCATTTATTTCGTTTGAATGTAAACTTTTACATTACTTGAGCTTCTATATTTTGTTATCTCCTTCACTTTCTAAATTTGGATAATGGTAGTATAATTACAAAAAAATGGTGTGGTATTCTTACCATAATTTTTTTAGGTAAAGGGTTATTTTAGTTTTGAGTCAACAACCTTAATATTTGAAATGTTTTATTTTTGTCTAAAAATATTTTAAATAAATTTAATGTTGTTGGACTTTTTTTAAAAAATTAAATAAGATAAATATCATATTTACTTATTTATGTATTTTTTAAGATATTCACACTTTTGTATTTTGATTTTGTTAGAAACAAGAGACTGAGAGAGTAATCTGAAAAGTGTATTATTCAGTGTGATGAAAAGTACAATATACAAGGGATATTTATAGGTGTTAAATGAATCAAAGTAATAAAGGCATAGAATCCTACAATTAATATACAGATATGCTATATAAATATAAACGATACTAATTGATCTAAATTGATGCTAATGATTCTCTAACATCCCCCCTCAAACTCAAGTGGGAGCTAAGGATACCAGCTTGAGTTTGGATAACAAAGTCCAGAAACGAGTCGGGTGATGAGCTTTCGTGAAGATATCAGCAGTCTGATCCAGTGTTCCAACAGCAATGAGACGAACAGCATCAATAAGGATACGTTGCCGAACAAAGTGACAATCAATTTCAATGTGTTTGGTGCGTTCATGAAACACATCATTATGTGCAATCTGAATAGCACTGCGGTTATCACAAAAAACATCAGTAGGAGACGACTGAAGAGCACCCAGATCTTCTAGAAGCCAACGAACAGAGATAACCTTAGCAGTGGTGTCAGCGAGGGCACGGTATTCAGCTTCTGTGCTTGAGCGAGCAGTGAATGTTTACTTCTTAGCACGCCAAGAAATGAGAGCGTCGCCAAGAAACAAACAGTAACCCGTAGTAGAACGACGATCAGTGGGATCACCAGCCCAATCAGCATTGGAGTAAGCCTGAAGAGACAAAGAGAAATGGGCAGAAAAATAAAGGCCATGAAATAGAGTGCCTTTGATGTAGCGAAGAATGCGAAGAACTGCCGCATAGTGAGTAGTACGAGGAGCTGACAAGAACTGGCTAAGTACATGAACCGGATAGGCGATGTCGGGCGGGTGACAGTCAAGTAGACGAGGCCTCAACTAACTGTCGATAGAGAGTCGGATTATCCAAAACAGTGCCATCCATAGGGGTAAATCGAACATTAGGCTCAAGAGGAGTAGACTCAGTGCGACTATCTGTAATCCCAGCGCGAGCAAGAAGATCTGAAGCATACTTAGCCTGAGAGAGATAGATGCCATCATCGGTGGAGATGACCTCGAGACCAAGGAAATAGCTGAGGGAACCAAGATCTTTCATCTCAAAGGTACGGTGAAGTGAGGCTTTGAGATTAGAGATACCATCAACATCATTTCCAGTAATGATCATATCATCAACATACAAAAGTAGAAGAACAACTCCACGGTCGCTTTTACGAATGAAGAGGGCATTCTCATGACGGCTAGAGGTAAAACCAAGACTGCATATGGTAGTGCTGAACTTGTCAAACCATTCACGAGGAGCTTGCTTAAGTCCATAGAGTGCCTTGCGAAGGAGACAAACCTTACTAGAAGGACAAGGATATCCCGGAGGTGGTTTCATATAGACTTTCTTCTTCAAATCCCCATTAAGAAATGCATTCTTCACATCCATCTGACTAAGAGACCATTTTTTAACCGCGGCAATGGCAAGAAGAGCTCTAACAGACGTGAGACGAGCGACAGGAGCAAAAGTCTCTTCATAATCAATACCATACTCTTGCGTACAACCTTGAGCAACCAAGCGGGCCTTATAACGGTCAATAGAACCATCAGAGCGAGTCTTGATCTTGTATACCCATCTACTGCCCACAACTTCTTGATCAGAAGGAGGATCAACCAGATCCAAAGTGTGTGCTTTTTCAAGTGCCTGTATTTCTTCTTGCATTGCTTGTTGCCAATTTGGGTTTGAGGAGGCCTCTCTGAATGTCTTAGGTTCATGTTGATGAAGAATAGTAGAAAAACAATGGTAATCAAGAAGATGAGGAGGTGGATTCCTTACCCTAGAAGAACGAGTGGGAGGAGGAGGCATGACGGTAGGAGCAGGATCATCGTCCGGTCTGGAATCATCGGAAGATGGAGAAGGCGGAAGAACAGGAGGCTGTGGAGGGTCACTCGAGATAGAATCTATAGAATCATCACTAGGAAAAAGATCAATATTGGGGTTAGTAAACAAAGGTGACTGAGTAGTAGGAATGGACTCAAAGGATGAGAATCGAGAAAACATGTGGTGCTCCCAGAAGACAACATGACGAGATATACAAATACGTTTAGAGAGAGGATCCCAACAACGATAACCCTTGTGTTCAGTGCCATAACCAAGAAAACAACACATACGAGCCCGAGGCTCAAGTTTACTATATTTATGAGGCTGAAGAAGAACAAAACATACACAACTAAAAACTCGAAGAGAACTATAATCTGAGGAGGTATGATAAAGACGCTCAAAGGGAGTAACATTACCAAGAATAGAAGAAGGGAGTCTATTGATAACATGAACAGCAGTAAGAACAGCTTCACCCCAAGTACGCTCAGGACACGAGGAAGAAAGGAGCATTGCACGGACGGAGTCAAGAATGTGACGGTGTTTGCGTTCAGCTCTACCATTTTGTTGTGACGTACCAGGACAAGAAAATTCAGACAAAGTACCCTGTTCTGTAAGAAAGGTTAAGAGTTTGGAATCACAGTATTCCATAGCATTATCACGTCGGAAAACCTTAATGACCTTGGAAAACTGAGTTTTAATCATAGTAGCGAAGTTGATATAGATCTGAGGTAACTCATGGCGATTAGTCATCAAGTAAACCCAAGTAAAATGGGAATAATCATCAATGAAAACGACAAAGTATCGAGCTCCACCCATAGAGGCAGTGGGAGTGGGGCCCCAAACATCAGAGTGAATGAGATCAAAAGGAGAGCAAGCAAGAGATGAATTATTGTGAAAAGATAAAGCAGGTTGTTTAGCAGTTTGGCAAGAAATGCAATCAAATGATTCATTTGGAACCTGACCTAAAACACCCTGAGACACAATTTTCCTAAGGAGGTGTGGGCAAGACGCTGATGCCATAAGTGAAGGGTAGAGGGAGAAGAAGCAGCACAGAGATTTGGTACAGGAGGAATATGAAGATTCTCGAGTTCAAACAACCTTCCGACCTTACGTCCAGTTCCGATGATTTGTCCCGTCCGAGGATCCTGTACACGACAACCAGAAACGGAAAAAGTGACTTCAAAACCCAGATCAACAAGTTGACCAACAGAAATAAGATTAAAGTTTAATTTGGGAATGTAATAACTATCAGGAAGATTAAGAGTAGACTGGGATATAGAGCCCTTGTGTGTTGCGTGCAAGAGGGAGCCATTTGCAGTATTGACAGAAGGTCCATTTGTAGTGGTAGACAGAGACGAGAAAATATTACGCAACGGAGACATGTGATTAAAGCAACCCGAGTCAAAGTACCATTTAGAATTACCTGGAGGGGTTGAAAAAGCAGCAGGGGTATTACCAGAAACGGAGAGAAGACGCTGAAGAAGAGATGCAACATTAGATAGAGAGACAGGAGACGGGTTGAGTGGATCAGGACGTGGTGGGCGAGTAGGGCAGGCAGTAATTAAATGTCCAAAAAGCTTGCAGTAACGGCAGAACAGCTGTGAACAATGGTAGCTAATATGACCTTTCTGGTGGCATATGCGACATTCAACAGAAGGACAGTCGGAGAAGAGGTGCCCAGAACGATTACAGTTTCGACAGAATTTACCCTGTCCGTCTGTGGCAGCAAAAACATCTGACTTTTCCATAATAGTAGTCTCAGAGATCAAAGAGAGGAGAGAAAACTGTAATTTTGCAGCAGAAAATGAGGAAACGGATGGCAAAATCGGAAAGAGCTCACCAAAAAATCTTAGGGAGGGTCCCACTGTCTGACACGTCAGCTGCCACGTCGGATTCCACGTCAGCAGCCACGTCAGCAAGAAAGGTGACACGTGGCGACGTCTGAGTGGAGAGGAGAAGCCTAGTTAGCACTGAATCAGCGGGTGCGGTGCACGGGTTGCGAAGCGGGCCGGTTCGGGTCGGGAGCGGGCGTGGGTTGCTGGAGGCGTTGAATCCACGACACGTGGCGCGCTCTGGACGGGTGGATCGTTGCTGAAGATCCAACGGTGCTGGGTGGGCAAGCAGAGACGCAACACGTGGGAGCTGCGGAACCTTTGATCAAAAGCGCAATCCAACGGTCGGAGAAGAATCTGGAGAGGAGAAGAAGCTGGTGACGGCAGCGACTTCTGGCGGCGCGTGGGGAGGCTTCCGGCGACGTTCCGGGACTCGTTGAACTTGTGACAACGAGACGAAGATGATAGTGTGGGTGGTGACGAACCAAAGCGTCGAAAAGAAACGAAAAATCAAGGACAAAGAAGGCTGCCGGAAGAGAAAACAAACGGACCAAAGGTGGCTAAAAAAAATATAACCTAAGCTCTGATACCATGTTAGAAACAAGAGACTGAGAGAGTAATCTGAAAAGTGTATTATTCAGTGTGATGAAAAGTACAATATACAAGGGGTATTTATAGGTGCTAAATGAATCAAAGTAATAAAGGCATAGAATCCTACAATTAATATACAGATATGCTATATAAATATAAACGATACTAATTAATCTAAATTGATGCTAATGATTCTCTAACATATTTGTTTGCTATCTATATAGTATATGAGAATTATTTATATCCATCTTGTTTACGCGACTAATGTGATAATATATTACACTTTTCTTGTTTGTAAACGAGATAGTTACGACTATATCTAGTGTAGAATGTAAACAAGGTAGCAAACAAAATGAAAAAAAGTGTAAATATCTCTAAAAATGCAAATAAGTAAATATATGATAGTTATTTTAAAATTTTAATGTAGTTCCACCATTTAAATATGAGTAAAATATTAAATAATAAAAATGTTATTAATTAAATAATTTATTTCTTAATATGTGTGAATATTTTAATATTGTGATTTAGAAATATAAGAAAAGTTATTAATGTTTGTGTGATAAAAGATATTAAGATTTACTTGATAAATAAGTAAGTTGATAATGAAGAGGCCAACATAACAATAGATAAATTAACAATACTTGATTAATCAATTATATATATATCAGAAAAATAGTTCGGCGTCAGGATGATAAAAAGTAAATAGTCTCGAACTGTGGAATAAAGGAGTATCTCGTACAGCACCAATAAATCCCGTTGACGAATACACAAGCATACGTTTCATGCTTGTTTGGGTGTGAATCGAGCTTTAATGAATTTAAATATGTAACGTTAGGCAGTTCCGCTTTTTCGAAATTCCTAACTTACACACGCAGAGAATTTGTTTAAAATATGTTAAGACAAAAATACAATAGTTTATTTACAATTTAGATGTTGGAATAACATTATTTCATATGATAATTTATTATACTTCATTTTTTTGGTCTATCACTTTATTTAATTTGAATATCAATAATTAAAAAAATTAAATTAAGAGTATTTTTAATGCCACATTACTAAAAAATACTTAATAATGAAGAGAGAAAATAGTGAAATAATTTCAGTATTGTTATTGATTAAGAATATAAGTATCCATCCAACTTGTGACAGATAAAAGAAATGGTTAGAGAAATATATATTGTACATGGAAAACGTCTTCAAATAAAATATGATAAAATCTTTGTAGAAGTTTCATATTATTGTAGGTTTTCCTTATTTTTTGATGTATGTGAAGGTGAATAATTTTTTTTGTTTGCTTATAAGATCCATTTATCTTTGTGGAATATGTGTGTGTGTATATATATATGTTTTTTTTCTCCTACCATTTTTTTTTTGGACTTGGTCCTAACATTAACTTCACAAATTTAGAAAGGGCCATGGACCTGGAAAGAAGACATGATTCTGATCAAAGCCCACAAAGAAGCTGGTGGAAATAAATGGGCCGAGATTTCAAAGAGATTGCCAGGTAGGACTGATAACTCCGTCAAAAATCGTTGGAATACAATTAAGAGGAGTAGGCCCACAAAAAAGTTCAAGCTCATTAGGCCCAATAACAACAATAATTTTGATGGGTCAAAAATGCTCAAAGCCTATATCAATGCAGTGGCTGCAGCCCAAGCAGAAGTAGCAACTTCATCAAAGTCAAAGTCAAAGTCAAAATCGAAGAGTGATTCCGACAAGAATAAGGGCAAGGCCAGGATTAAAATTGATCTCAATTCTATTCCCTTGGAGTTTCCAAATGATGACGTCATCAACATTCATGGAAGTGATGTTGGTGGTGAATATGGCAACTAGGTTTAGGTTTGTGCGATGAATGGTTGTAGAATAAGAGCTGGTGGATAAGCTCATAAGGCTATTTTATATTCGATTTCTTAAAAACTTAAAAAGTTGGATTTATGGGTTGAGTGTTCTATTTATGAATTTGAGTTTGTTTTGTTAAGGTATTGTTAAACTTTAGTTTTATTATTTTTTGGTGTTATTAATGTTGTGATTTGTGAAGAATGTTTTCATTTGAAAATGGATCGATTTTCAAATTTAAACGAGGCTCTTGAATGATGCTTTTGTTGCTAGCGGAGTTGGATTATGCAGAAATAATAAGAAGGAAGTGAATAAAAAGCGTTAACATTTCTTCCCAAACTTAAAACTCAGATCCTTTTTATTTGTTAGTGTTTTCTTTCAATACCCCATCCATGCATGCTAAGGATTATTGGTTAGAGGGGAACTATACTCGTTTTTTTTTCTCCTTTGGTCATTATATCACTATACATAATTGGTCAGTCTAACTATGGTTTTGTAATTAATGACAATTTTTATAGGCAAAGTTGTCTGTAAACAAACTACAAGAGAATAGCAAACAATTAGTATGATATAGTCTGCAAACAGGGATGATAAAAAAAACTTGCATATGCGAATATCAGCAGAGATTAACTTTAACGCAGAAGTTAACGAAAATCTGTAAAATTTTTATGGAGACAGAACCTGTTTCCGTAAATTAGTAGGGATGGAGCGGAAATTGTGATATCTGTCTTATGCAAATCTTCAAAATTTTTATAAAAAAAAATTATTTAAATGTCCTTGTATATAAGTTATATAAATAACTTCAATTCATTTTATTTTAACTATGTCAAAAAAATTTTGTATATATTATTATGTTAAATTTGTGTTTGATTTAATATATTTAACTGAATTGTATTAAATTTTATTATGGCTGTATTAATTTTTTTTAAAAGATTAAAATTTAATATCCATAGATATATATAAGTATCTACCTTTTTTACATAGAGAAATAAATTCGGATAAAACAGAAATAAAAGGTATTTTACTAAATGGAAATGGAGGAGTAGGAAACCATAAAAATTCATTGTCATTTCTATCCACAAAAATTATGGTGATGACACTATTGCACGGATAAGAAATTGTGTATTAGTTTTAAATATATTTTTTGTTCTTAAAATTTATTAAAATATTTTAAAATATCTCTAAATTTATTTTATTTTAATTTTATCCTAAAATTTTTTTATTTACATTAAATATATTCTTGACAACTAAATTTTCAAAAACTTTAGAATTATACCAATAATAATACATGACAATTATCTTTAATTTTCTTATACTAATAGTTATTCTTATAAAATTATTATTGAATTAGTTTTAATTTTTTTAAAAATTAACTGATAAAAAAATATTTAATACAAATAAAAACTTTTAAGATATAATTAAAATAAAATAAAAAATATACTTTACTTCTTATTCTATTGGCCAGGGATTGAAGAACAGCGAAGACTACTTTCCATTAGCCCCAATTTTTAGTTTTAACTACATGAAAATATTTCTCACTCTTCAATAATTAATAAACTCCCAACTTTTGACAACACAAAAAGAAAAAAAAATGATTTTTTAAATATCGATCCTCAAAAATATCATTGAAAAATCTGGAACAATAAATTATTATTATAATTATTATTATTATTAGAGTAAACAAATATTTTTCTTTTATATAATTGTAAATTAAATTAATAGTCAAATTAGTTCTTAAAAAATAAAATATCTTTTAAATTTATCTTTAAATATTTTTTTCAATCAAATTGCTATTTTAAAGATTACGAATTAATTATATTTATTTTTCAGTGATTCCATTAACAATTTTTGTCAACAATTAATGATATAAAACGTTAATTAGCAACATACATAATACCTGACATATCTATCTAGACGTTGATTAGATATATTCATAAAAATTTATTAATTTAGTCTCTTTTTTTCTTTTACATAAATTATATTTCTAATATGACCTAAGGACTAAATTGATAAATTTTTATAAACATATTTAGTCAGTATTTAATAGACATGTTAGATATCATGTATACTATCAGTTAATATTCTACGTCAAAAATTATTAGTGGAGTCACTAAATGACAAATATAATTATTTCGTAATTTTTAAAAGACTAATTTAATTAAAAAGATATTTTAAATACAAATTTAAAAAATATTTTATTTTTAAAGACTAATTTGACTATTAACCTATTGTAAATTTCTAAAAAGTTTATCCATCGGTCCCCTAATGTTACATCTCACATTTTAAATATTTTGGACTTAGCTTGGAGAATTATATATAGTTGAACTTTAAAAATGGAGCGAACTTCTAAATTAAAAAAAAAAAAAATTCATATCTACTTTAAAAGTTTGTTCACATAATTGAGTATGTTTGCTCCCAACAAACTAAATTTTTTATTTTAGAGAATTTAAATTCATAATATTTAGAGTATAGTAATTTTATTTATTTATTTTTTTATGATGAATCGTGGTTTCCATTGCAACTAACTACTTTTAGATATGTCAAAAAAGATAAGTCGAAAAAAAAATAAGAGTAAATGCTCAATCTGGTCTCTAACCATTTGAACGATGGATAAAGCGGACCATGCAACCGAATCTGAGAAGGTGGAGTGATGACATGTCAATTTTTTCGCTACGTGGATATTGTTTTCCTCCAAATTGAGACCAATCAACCCCTCCCAATTTCAAAAACGATGTCGTCAAGGCTGGATTGAATCTTTTCCAAATTAGGTTTCGGATCTTTGTTGTAGCCACATTTAGGGATTACTATATGCAAGTCATGACTGGGGAAGATGGTGGTTACTCACGAAATAAAACCGAGACGGGTGCCGATGCACAAAGCGAGGGTTCGAGTGCGATGTTGGGCTCGACCAGTAGCTTCCGGAAAGGTGTGAATAGTACGAAAATTTTTTTATAGCACCTACATGTAACTGCGGAACATATGCCATACTATTTGAGTTAAGCACCATAGACAATTCAAACAGACTCTTCTTCGAATGCGCCTATTTTAAAGTAAGCACAGATTGAAGTGGGACATTCTCCAGTTTCACATTCTTTCTTTCCTTTTTTTTTTTTGTGTCTTAGCAAGTTTATGTGTTATTGCAGACCAGAACTCGTCACTGCAAATTCTTTGCTTGGCTGGATGAATATGTGACATCTTTCTATACTAAAGATGTTAGTTCTAATAAATTGGTGGACCAAATTAAGAGATTAGAAGAGAAGTTGAAATCCATAGAGTTGTTGATGGCAAAGGATAGAGTAAGGATGAAATCTAAGAGTACTAAATGCAAGACTATCCCAACATTATTGGTTAAAATTGCAGTGACACTGTCATTTTGGGTCTTATTCAGCAGACTGTATGTTTGAAAAATTTGTTCTTAGTTTATAAGAACTAGGTTAGGATATCAAAACAGAATTGTATCATGGATATTTTTTGTTGACAAATGTGTGAGTTTATATGTAATATATATGTTTTGCAACCTTGAGAATGAAAATAAGTTGTTATTTGCTGCTATATTCACTGCATGAATACTAGCAACTTCATTATGATAGGTGATCCAAGTTGACAAAAGCAACAAAAAAGCAATATGATGACATTACCAGAGTACTTGTAACCAAATTAGTAGTAAATAAGTGCATTTAAGGTACTCAAAATACATAAAATGAGTAAACTAAAATACATAACCAGAATAATCACAGTAGAGGTGATGTCTAAACCAATTCAGTACTGCTGCACAACATAAGTAAACTAAATCAAAATATAACGGAGCATTAAGTCTAATAGCATTTAAGGCAAAACAAAACATGAGATCCCATGTACTACAAGACCTTTCAAAAAAAGTATTTCATGGTGAAAAGGTTTATTAATCCTTCTTTAGTAGATTTATGACTGAAGTTGGAATGAACTTAAGTAGCTTTGATGAGGTTCAATTGCCAACTATTACTATTGTCTCAACTGAAATGCCTTCACCACTGATGTTAGGTTATACACGAGGAGGTCTTGGGCCTTGAGTAGGGTTCGCATTAGGTTGAGGTTGTGGAATGGTGGTATTTGCATGTTGTTGTGTTGTTGTGGGGTTGGGGGTCTAAATATCCTCTACTTTAGCCTTAACCTTATGCCAGTATTTGCCATTGTAACCTTAGAAGCTTCAGGTTGAACCACAGTAGGCTGTTAACATAAAAACAACCAGCAGCTCAGTACAAATAAGTATACAATAGACTTCAAATACACAACAATAAAAATGGTTGTTGTTATCTTTAACTGTGGGGCAGATTGTGAGACATTAATTTTCTCTGCTTCACCTATGGGCCTCTTTGGCATATTTTTTTGGTTCTTCATGACCTTTTTCTATATGAATGCAAAAGTGGAATTCAATACTGATATTGATAATATACACAACATAACAATTAAATCCATACAAACATTATATCCTTGCAAACTAAAAGGATCCATTACCACTGAGCTGACCAAGGGTTCATCACTGACATCTGCAGTACCTATGTTAGCTTGACATGAGCCTCCAACCTGAGCACAATTAAAAGACCATGAATGCCTATCCCTTATCTTTCAAGACAGAAAATACCCTAATTAATTTAAGTTCAGTACAGATAAATACCTAACCATTATAAATATAGTACAATTCGGTTCCTGAAATCACAAATATGTACCTGTCTGTTTGTTCATTTGTATTCTACACCCCTGCAACTTGTTGGTCTGCCTCATCTCTATTATGTACGGTCAATTGTAGGTTAGAAGCCTTTGATTTTTTCTCTTTGGTTGCCAATCAAGTCTTGAAGGTGCTCCCTTGTAAGTCTTGTAATAATGTCCCTTTTTCCCGCACTTGCTGCATGTGACTTGAAAAGTCCTCCTAACCTTGTCACCATTAGGTTATGGTGGTGGGGGAGGTATCTCTGACCTTCGTTTTTTCGGACGTCCAGCCGGTTTTGTTATTCTAGGTGGATCAGACTTTGGTTGACTTGCTTCTTCATAGAACTCTTCACTGTTCACTAGTTTTACACGCACATTATAGGTGGCTCTAACAGCATCTATTGTTAGCAGTGGACTAACAAGTAACAAAGTCCTCAACAGCTCTGGCCCTAAATTTAGATATGGCGGCAACAGCATACACACATGGCATATCTGGACAGAACAATAACAATACATTGAGTTCTCTTATTCCAAATACAATCCATTATTCTAAGTGTCCACTAATAAATTTTGTATTATTAAAACATACACAATCTTTACCTAAAAGCTGCCACATGTTGCAGGTGCAAGTGTGTTGTTGTAGATTCACTCCTAGTTTGTATATTTCTTTTGTGACTTTAAATAAGACTCTGTCATTATCTCCAGACCATTGAGCTGTCAATTTGTAGTTTCCAGGCTTGATAAACTTGTCTAGCGTCTTTTATTAAACTGGTGCCAATTTTTCTGTATATAAACTTAAGATCCATTTATGGTTGACCATCTTTTTCATGATTGTGCATCTAATCTCTTCTAACATTGTTAATATTGGCTTCTCTCTAGCAGCAACTATCGTTGTATTCCATACTTCACACATGTTATTCGTGTTGCTTTCATTTTTTGAAAAAATGACTAAAAAAAGTCCTGCACCATGTACCAGGATCAATGCCATTTATATATTCTCATGTACCATTGTTTATACTCTTCAGTTTCTCCATGACATCCTTGAACTGCCTATATGTTTGTGCACCTTGAAGCCTGTCACATAAGTTCTATTTATTCTTAAATTTTTATCTGAAATTCTTTCAAATATGTAGCACGTAATATCGATGGTGTGCATGTGGCATCACCTCTTTCATGACACAAATAAGACCCTGCAAGTAATACATAAATTTATAATTAATTATGTTGATTCACAATATTTTTTATTTAATTTATAAGAGTTTATGTAGATAAACAAATATATCAACTGTATTTATAGATCAAATTACATTTAACATGTTGATTCACAATATTTTTTATTTAATTTATAAAAAATTATATAGATAAATAAATATATCTATCATATTTATAGATCAAATCACATTTAATATATTGGTTCACATTGGTCATACATAACAATTAATGTACATACTCACTCAAAGATGATGATATGAAAAAGCTTTGAAGATACCCCATTTCAAAATAAAAGATTTTTTACTTTTTACATATATTTTATTATATTTTCTCTTTCTATGGGAGTAATGAGTCTTTTTAATCACTTTTGACTCACTTTTCTTTTATTATTAGTTTTTATTCTCCTTATTATTAGTATGGAGCATTTATATAAATTAATATTTAATTAATATTTAATGATAATGGCAAATAATATATCTATTTTATAGTATTAATAAAATGATATATATATATATATATATATATATATATATATATAATTTATATGCAATTATTTTTATATAAAGTTGATAGTTAAGAGTCGTTAAATGATAATTTAATTAAATCTGATAAATTATCAAATGGCTCTCAACTATCAATTTCATATAAAAATAACTATATTTGAGTTTTCACCATAAAAATATAGTAATTTGATATAATATTTCAATTCATAAATTTCAAGTTAGACACACACTATTCAACACTGGTTGGCTTATCAAACCACACTATTTCTGTTTGTCACCTGATGATCTCGGGTGCTCGACGGGTCGGATGAGGGTGGAGGGTTGAGAGGGAAAAATTCTGAAGTGGCTTGGAACGGGTTCCTGGTCCGGAGCTGGAGGCTGGTGAGACCGGTGGATGAACGGACGAGAGAGAGGGAGATGGCCACCTGCAAGAACACTCCGACGATCAAGTCAGTGTCCGTACGAAAGGGTAGCCAAATTAGATAAGGTGATGTGTACCTTGAGGGAGAGCTGACTTCTCCCCTTATATACTGTGCTGGGCGGGCCCATAAATGACCTAGCCCACTGGCCAGGGCACGTGAGCTGTCCCTGTCCACATGGGGAGGAGCAGGTCGTTCCGGAGTTCGAGTCGGGGCTTCGGGTGTTGCCCCGAAGATGCCGCCCAGACCGGTTCGTTAGGCGTGGTTGCACGCGTTTTTGGCCGGGCGCGGGGGACCGGTCCGCCGGGTTCCCTATTATGGAGGGTGGATCGGGCTTCGAGTCGGGGCGGTGTTCCTGACCCGCCAGATTTGTTTTGGGCTGGATCGTATGAGTCCGTAACAATTTCCATCTCTAAAATATAAAAGCATATACCCTTCTTTTCTTTTTTTTATATAAATTTTAATTATATTAATTAATCTCAAAGACCTTGTTAATTGGTAATACTTTAAAGGATAAATATAAAAATATATTGAAAGATAAAAAAATTCGTTTAATAAAAAGACGTATAATTTACAATATTAAAATATTCGTTAATTATGTAGATAAATATATAATATGGTTGTTCACTTGTTTGTTTACTCCTCTGAAACTAAGTTAGTGGAGACATCCATATTATAAATTAGATGAGTAATTTTTTTGGTGGTAAATAATAAATTTGATGACTCATAAAAGACATTTATTTCGTTTGAATGCAAAATTTTACATTACTTGAGCTTCTACATTTTGTTATCTCTTTCACTTCCTAAATTTGGAAATGGTAGTATAATTACAAAAGAATGGTGTATTCTTACCATATTTTTCTTTTAGGTAAAGGGTTATTTTAGTTTTGAGTCAATAATTTTAATATTTAAAATATTTTATTTTTATCTAAAATTATTTTAATTAAATTTAATGTTGTTGGACTTTTTTTAAAAAAATAAATAAGATAAATATCATATTTACTTATTTATATATATTTTAAGATATTCACATTTTTGTATTTTGTTTGCTATTGTTATATGGCATATGAGAATTATTTATATCTATCTTGTTTATGCGACCAATTTGATAATATATTACACTTTTCTGGTTTGCAAACGAGATAGTTACCACTATATCTCATGTTGAATGTAAATAAGGTAGCAAATAAAATAAAAAAAAAGTGTAAATATTTCTAAAAATACAAATAAGTAAATATGATAGTTATTTTAAAATTTTAATGTTGTTTCACCATTTAAATATGGGTAAATATTAAATAATAAAAATATTATTAATTAAATAATTTAT
This sequence comes from Arachis hypogaea, assembly GCF_003086295.3. NCBI lineage: Eukaryota > Viridiplantae > Streptophyta > Magnoliopsida > Fabales > Fabaceae > Arachis > Arachis hypogaea. The sequence goes on from NC_092050.1 coordinate 152,395,753, forward strand.
TTCCTAAGTAAATATTTTAATATTATTGTGATTTAGAAATATAAGAAAAGTTATTAATGTTTATGTGATAAAAGATATTAAGATTTATTTGTTGAATAAATAAGTTGACAATGAAGATGCCAACATAATAATAGATGAGTTAACAATACTTGATTAATCAATTACGTTGTCATTGTATCAATATCAGGATGATAAAAAGTAAATAGCCTCGGACTATGGAATAAGGGAGTATTCTGCACAGCATCAATAAATTCCGTTGACGATTACGCAAGCATATACATTTCATGCTTGTTTAGGTGTGAATCAAGCTTTAATGAGTTTAAATATGTAATGTCAAGCAGTTCTGCTTTTTCGAAATACCTAATTTTAGGTCTCTTTTAAATTGATTCACTTCTGAATTAAAATCTCATATATATTAGGTATCTTGAGAGAGTTTACTTTAAAAGGACTACACGTTTTTATGTTCCAATTGATTCTTTTTTTTTATTATTATTTTTAAAGGAGAAGATATTTTTTTTTTACCAAGAACACACACACACGCCAATAAATCCCGTTGACGAATACACAAACATAGTTTCATGCTTGCTTGGGTATGAATCAAGCTTTAATGAGTTCAAATATGCAACATCAAGCAGTTCCGCTTTTTCGAAATTCCTAATTTTAGGTATCTTTTAAATTGATTCACTTCTGAATTAAAATCTCATATATATTCGGTATCTAAAGAGAATTTACTTTAAAAGGACTACCCATACATAAAATTTGTTATAGGTTTATTTACCATTTAAATGTTAGAATAACGTTATTATTTTATGATAATTTATTATACTTCATTTTTTTGTCTATCACTTTATTTAATTTGAATATCAATAATTAAAAAAATTAAATTAAGAGTAATTTTAATGCAACATTACTAAACAATACTTCATAATGAAGAGAGAAAATAGTGAAAGAATTTTAATATTGTTATTGATTAAGAATATAAGTATTCATTCAATTGGAGATAGATAAAAGAAATGGTTAAAGTAGAAATATATAAGATATAGTTTTTCATGGATAGTACATGAAAAAAGTCATCAAATAAAATATGATAAAATCTTTGTAGAAATTTCATATTATTTAAGATTTTTATTATTTTTTTTTATTAAAAAGGAGGGCCAAAGGCCCAAAACAAAAGCCAACTACGTTGGCACCACTCTCACACTCTTCCTTCTACCTTTGTCATCAGTAAGGAGAGGCATCAGGAAAGGAGGTGGAGTTGCAAAACAGAGAAGGCCGGTCGAGATTGACCGAGCTTGCTTTGCCAGTGCATCAGCACAGAAATTAGCTTCGCGAAATACGTGCTTAAATGACACATAAGTCATTTTGCTGCGGAGATCCTCAATGGCCCTAATCAGAGAAAGCGTATGATGGTGGCTACTAGATGACCCGTCAATTAATTTCAACGCACAGGAAGAATCAGTCTCTATCTGTAATCTGTTGATTCTCAGCTCCACTGCTAGCTTCATTCCGGTGTAGATGGCCCAAATTTCTACAAATGTTATGGTGATTCTTCCAATTTTCATCATGAAGCCTGCCACGAGGTTACCATCTCCATTATGAAGGAGGCCGTCGCAAGTTCCAGAACCAGCGGGTTGGATGACTGAGCCGTCAACATTTAGTTTTATGCACTCATCCACTGGAGGTTCCCAACCGACAAGGTAAGCCTTAGCGGGGTTGAGAATTTTTTTTTCTGCTCTCAGTGAGGTTTATCATATTGTTGTATTGCTCTGCCAAATAACTAGAAAGATTATGCACATGAAGGCTGGTAGAAATTTTCGAATTGAAAACTAAATCATTCCGAGCTTTCCAAATATTGTTGCAGACAGTAACAAAGAGGGTGGCCCAAGGAGTCCCACTAATTTTTCGAGTGATCTTGAAGAGATTTATCTGTAGCCAATCTTGCAAAGGTTGATTAAAGAAACCTCGGGGAAGAGTACTGGTTGACCTGCTAGTCCAGACACTGCGGGAATAGGGACAGTCGCGCAGCATATGGAGCAGAGTCTCTTCATGATCCGGACATCTGGGGCAACTTTCAACCATGGTAAGACCTCTTGTCCTTCTCTTAGCATTTGTAAGAAGAGCATTATGGTAGATTAGCCAAGTGAAAGCTCTTAATCTTTGAGGAACTTTAATTTTTCAACACAATTTGAAATTTGTGTCTGATTCTCCATCTCCACTGTAATAAGTAGAATATGCTGATTTGATAGAAAATTCTCCATTAGTAGAGGGTAACGAGCTAATACAGTCCGCACCAAGAGAGTAGTGAGGAGCTTTTAGCGTGCGAATAATCTCAGAAATATCTTCAGGGAAATAGCTATTTATCATCTCCCAATTCCACTCCCCATCCCCATTAGTAAAACTTGAGAGCTTCTCGACTATTCTATCTGCAGCAATAGGGCATAAAGATACATCTTTTAGGCTGGTAATTTCTGGGACCCAATGATCAGTCCAAACTGCAATAGATTGTCCATCCCCAATTCTCCAGATCAAATTCCTTTGAAATTGGTTCCAGACTTTCACGATTCCTTTCCAAGCGTTTGAGCAGTTGGCTTTTCAATGGACTTTGGGAATCAAGTTCTCACCACAGCCGTACTTGGCTTTGAAAACTTTAACCCACAAGCTATCAGATTTCGTCATGAGTCCCCAAGCGAGTTTCATGAGAAAAATATTATTTGTTTCTTGAGTTTTGCGAATGCCTAACCCGCCTTGATCTTTCGGTTTACACACGATGTCCCAGCTTAGAGGGTGAATTTTCCTATCTTGATCACTTGAACCCCAAAGGAAGTCCCGACAAATTTTATCAATCTTGTTGCATACTTCGATCGGAACCTTCATAGTTTGCATAACATAGCTTGGAATAGAAGATAAAACGGATTGAACAAGCGTTGCTCTTCCTGCCATGGATAAGGTCTTCATGTTCCAACTAGAGAGTTTGGCTTGCAACTTGTCAATGATATGTTGAAAATGTTGTTTACTACACTTCTCATGGATCAGCGGAACACCTAAGTATTTTAATAAATTGCTAGTGAGGGGGAATCCCTAGTTCTTGGCTAAGCTCTTCTCTGATATTGTGGTTCACATTTTTGGAAAAGAAAACGCATGACTTATTGAGGCTGACTTTTTGTCCTAAAGATTCACAGAAGATTTTTAGTGCCTCCTTGACAACACCAACTTGGTCCCGGTTAGCTTGCGCAAAAAGTACTATGTCGTCTGCAAAGCAAATATGAGAAAGATTAGGGCCATTCCTAGATAGCTTTATAGGTTTTCATTTTTTATTTTCAATAAAAGAAAGGATAAGATGTGATAGTCTTTCAACACAAAGTACAAAGAGATAGGGTGATAGGGGATCTCCCTGTCTTATTCCTCTGGATGGTGTGAAGGCCTCAGAAGGAGACCCATTCCAAAGAAATCTCATGCTAGGAGACAAAATACATAGATTAATGAGCGTGACGATTTCCTCCGGTATTCCAATATCCCTAAGCGTGTCAATAATAAACAGCCAGTTTAATCTATCATACCTTTTATCCAATCTATCTTTATGGCCATAAATCCTGTGCCTCCATTCCTGGTCCTCATAGTATGAACAACTTCCTGCGCAACTAAAATATTATCCGCACTAACTCTGCCTGGGACAAAGCTAGCTTGGGTATTAGCAATCAAACTGTTCAAGTGAGGTTTCAATCTATTAGCAATAATTTTAGTAACAATTTTATAACACACATGACAAAGACTAATAGGTCTAAAATGAGTAAAATTTTCAGGGGAATGGGTCGTAGGAATAATAGAGATAAGAGTCCGGTTGACGTGAGCTATATTCTCTGGCTCTCTAAAAATCAACTTTATCCACTCAGTAAGGGACTCAGCCACAATGTTCCAAGAATGTTGAAAAAACTTGGCAGGTAGCCCATCGCTTCCTGAAGCTTTCCAACTTCCCATACTAAATACTGTCAGCTTTATTTCCTCTATTGTGACTTCTCTTACGAGTTGTTGCTTTCCTTCCTCTGAGATAGTAGGGAATCGACCTGCAATAGGAAACATAGGCAAATCAGGATTATATTGATTATGTGAATATAAAGATTTGAAAATAGAGGCTCCCATAGTCTTAAGAGTATCCACATATTCAATCCAACTTCCCTCATCATTCTTTAGAGTAAGGATTTTGTTTCTCTGTCTTCTTCCCTTAGCTTTTTGATGGAAGTACTTAGAATTATTATCGCCAAAATTTATCACATTAGATCTAGACATTTGTTGCCAATAGCTTTCCTCCTGAATAGTAATAATCTCATACTCCTTCCAAAGATCCTTCTATAGCTTTTCTAAGAAAGGATTTGTATTGAAAGAGAGGCTGCAATTAATACCATCCAACCTTGTGAAAAGCCTACGCTTCTTTTGAAAAATATGTCCAAAAGTGTGAATATTCCAATATTTGGCATTTCTCACAAAAACTGAAATATTATCCAAAAGGTTTCCTTGTTTGTCTCAACTTTGCTCCACCAAATTGTTGTAATCTTCATGAATTAACCAAGGTGCCAGCAAGCGAAAAGGTCTCTCCCCTCCTTGGACAGTGGCGATGTTGAAATCGAGGAGAAGTGGTAAGTGGTCATACTTGAGTTTTGGAAGGTGTCTAACCCCTGCTGTCAGAAACAAATTATAAAAATCAATGTTACAAATGAATCTGTCCAGTCTTCTCTTGACCTTTCCTCTCTGCCAAGTGTATGGTGGGCCAGAAAAGTCTAAAGAATTTAAATTGCAATTTCTCATGCAACTAATGAATCTGTTGGTATCTTGTGAGAGGTTAGAGTTTTCCTCGGTATCATTCAAAGTGGCAACCGAGTTAAAATCCCCTCCAAGACACCAAGGGCCATTAATCCCCATAGCTAACTCTTCTAATTTATTCCAAAGGCTGCTTCTATTTCTTACATGAGGGCTACCATAAATAGCAGTAAGCCACCATGGTTCCCCTTGTTCATATCTAACTTTCAAGTGCACAAACTGTTTCTCAATGATCTCAGGTTCGATATTCCAAAGAGACTTGTTCCAAAGGCACCAAATGCCTCCCAGAAAACCATCAGCGTCACTAATACACCAGGAATCAAACCCTAACTTCTTGATAGTAGCTTCCGCTTTATGTCCTGAAATATGAGTTTCTAGTAGAAAAATTAAGTTAGCATGATATCTATAAACAAGGTCTTTAATGATAAAAGAGAACCCCTTAGAGGCAGTTCCTCTGCAATTCCTAGAAATAATATGCATGATAACAAAGGGATAAGGATAAGAAAAATCCTCCTGAAGAAACCAGGAATTTAAGCCTCCATAGGCCTGTGGTCAGGAGAAACAAGCTCCTTCTTTCTCTTGAGAGTTGAAGCAACTCCTTCTTGGGATTGGACTTTCATCATGCTTTCATCCAAGTTTAGTTCTCCCGGGTCTGGTGGCTCCTGTAGTTCACCAACACTCTGTTGTCCATAGGCTCCTCTGCCCATGAATTTTGATATAAGGGCAGTGGTGTGGGGGTCAGAGAGGTCAGTGATGTTCAGGTGGTACTCCTGTTTGCTTTTAGCAATTTCTTTGTTTAATCTGGAAAACTATCTCCAATAATCTTGATGTTTGACTTCCTTCTCTTTTGAAAGATTTTTATGCTCATTTTGAGATTCTAACTTATTTGGTTTCAAACCTGATTCATCCTTCTGTTTCTCCTTTGTTTGATGATTCTGATTTGGTTTATTTTGTATTTTCTTGCTTATGTCAGCACCCTTCTCCTTAATGATGGTGATGGCTTGTTTCTATTTTTGTGCAGATCTTGCATTATTTGGTTGATTATTCTGTTTGATATGGACCTGCGTGTAATTTCTTTTCTTTTCCGTATTTGGTTGGCTAGTTTTTCCTCCGTTGTGGGCCTGCTGACCCTCTCTTCCTTGATATTCCTCTGCCAAAATCTGAAATCTGGATGCATTTCCACCTTCCTTTTTTTCTTTAGGAGTATCCCTCATTTTCGGCTTATTCCTTCTTTGACTTCTCTTAACTAACATCCATGGACCAAAAAAATTTTCTGCTTGATTTTCCTCTCCAACAGCAATGGTCTCATTATTTAAAGCAGATTCTTCTCCTTTTTTGGAAATGTTCTTTGGGATCTCAATGTTCGGATTCTAATTCGGTGTGACTAATTGCTCTTTCCTATTTTGTTGATTCTTACCATTAATGGTTTCCTGATTTTGCTCTTTTTCCTTTTCAGCATTTGCCGCTAATCCTCCATCTCCACTAACCGCTGCTGCTGCCACCGTGGGGCTGTCACCTGGAGATTCCTGACATTGATCAAGCTTGTGACCGTATCTCTCTCACTTGAAACAGATTTGATGAAGGCCCTGGTATTTGATGTGGAATTCTTTTCCTAAAGCTGAGAAAGAGGGAACTAACTTGTTCCTTAGATCAATCTCAACGCAAATACGAGCAAATTTTCCTCTAGAGTGGATGGAGGTTAATTCGTCAACTTTAAGCATTGTACCCAAAGATTTTCCAACCTTCCAGAGGAAATATTTGTTGTACAACTCTGCTGGTAAATTAGGAATTCGTATCCACACAACAATTTTCTGAACTTGTGTCTCCATTGGCATAAAGAGGGGTCTCCATCTTTGCACAAGGTAGTGGTCCGCTATCATCCATGGCCCTTCAAACAAGGCATGTCCATAGTCTTCTTGACTTCCGAAGCTCACGAGAAAGAAGTTTCCCATCGGTTTATAGCCTGGAGATTAACCAGTTTTCCAAGAGGCTTGACAATCAAAGAGAACTTCCATGGTCGACACCATTCTACATATTCTTCTAGAGACACCTCAATATTAGGCTTTGGATTGAAGGGAGTCTGATTCTCCATATTCATATCCATGGGGTCGGATTCAGTGATATAGTCCTCTGCTACAAGTTCAACAATTTCATCAGGATTTAGTTTTTCAAATCCATTATTGACTACCATATCACGATATGATTTGATCGGCTGTTGATCAATTTCTGGAACAATGGTGTCTCTAATATGCTGATCGGTTGTAGGGGTTTCATCTGATTCCATCTCTGTTTCTATAGACTTGTCTTCGATACCTTCCATGGGGTCGTCATATTGATTAGCCCCATCCATTTTTACTTTTTTTGTGCTCCTGGTGATGAGGTCTTCTTCTTCCGGCGATCTCTTGTCGACTTTAAAAGGTTGGTTTTCGGTGTTCATAGGGAGGTTTTCATTAATTTTTTATGTATGTGAAGGTGAATAATTTTTTTTTTATTTATCGTTGTGGAATATGTGTATATATAAAATTTTTTTTCTCCTAACATTAACATCGCAAATTTAGAAAGGGCCATGGACCTGGAAAGAAGACATGATTCTTATCAAAGCCAACAAGGAAGTTGGTGGAAACAAATGGGCCGAGATTTCAAAGAGAATAACTCCGTCAAAAACCCGTTGGATACAATTAAGAGGAGTAGGCCCACAAAAAAGTTCAAGTTCATTAAGCCCAATAACAACAATAATTTTGATGGGTCAAAAATGTTCAAAGCCTATATCGATGCAGTGGCTGCAGCCCAAGTAGAAGTAGCAACTTCATCAAAGTCAAAGTCAAAGTCGAAGAATGATTCCAACAAGAATAAGGGCAAGGCCAGGATTAAAATTGATCTCAATTCTATTCCCTTGGAGTTTCCAAATGATGACGTCATCAACATTCATGGAAGTGATGTTGGTGGTGAATATGGCAACTAGGTTTAGGTTCGTGCGGTGAATGGTTGTAGAATAAGAGCTGGTGGAGCTCATAAGGCTATTTTACATTCGATTTTTTAAAAACTTGAAATGTTGGATTTATGGGTTGAGTGTTCTATTTATGAATTTGAGTTTGTTTTGTTAAGGTATTGTTAAACTTTAGTTTTATTATTTTTTGGTGTTATTAACGTTGTGATTTGTGAAGAATGTTTTCATTTGAAAATGGATCGATTTTCAAATTTAAACGAGGCTCTTGAATGATGCTTTTGTTGCTAGCGGAGTTGGATTATGCAGAAATAATAAAAGGAAAAGTCTAGGAGGCCAGCAACTTTGTTAAATTTTAGCCAGCATGTAACCAGTAAAAAAAAGTGAGCTATTGAATGAAATCTCACACCAATCTCACACCATTAAAACCATCATTGATGGCTATTTGATGGCTACAAATCACAAAAGTTGCTGGCCTCTAGCATTCCTCATAATAAAAAGCCTAATATTTCTTGCATGTCATATTATCATTGCTTGTCATAATATTTCTTCCAAAAACAATTTTACTCCACACTTCATCATAGTATTCACCTTAAACATAAGTTTTTCTCTATTTTTAGTTATAGAACTATCCCTTATTGGTGTGTTAATTTTATATATATAACAAATTAAGCACATATGAAAATATTAATGTAGAATCAAATTATATTTTCTATGCAAAGAAAAACTAACTGTAAAAAAAAATGTAAAATGTTGATTGGTTATATTTGCTTTGAGTAACATTAAGATTGTTCATTTTATGCAGCCTTAGTTTGTGGCTTTGGCTTTATCTGCTTCACCCTTGAATACAAGAAAACTCCAAGAAGTGCAACACCAGTTCCTGCACCATTAACACCATTACAAAAATATCTTACAGATACTTCAAGTTTTGAATGTATTAAAATTTCAAAGCGACAGATATTTTAAAACGGAGAAGTTCACTGGCGACTGACCGAGCGTGTTGAGTGGCGAGAGAGGAATTTGGAAGAAGATAACCGAGGAGGCGATGACAACGACGCGCTTCACACAGTTCCCTACTGAGTGGCTCACAGGTGACACCATTTGTAATATTCCATAAGATACCTGCATGCATATAATTGTTGAGAAGATCAGTTCCAACTAACATTCATGAAGTAAATTGTTACAAATTTGGACATTTTCTGAGTGTTAATCTTCAAAATCAAGTAGGTTGTTAATCTTCATCTCATCATATTAGTGTCTCAAGAATCAATTATTATTATTAGAGTGATAGAGTATGGAGAAGTTTTAATTAATGTTTACTTTTATGTATTCCTAGCTTCTGCATTTTGTAAAAACACTTGCATACTAATTTAATTTATTAACTAGTTTTATACAAAAAACTAGTTAATAAATATGACATCATTCATAGAAAATATATACATACATTTTCTATAGAATTGCATATACAAGGGGAAGTTTGTTTATGAAATCTAAGACAAGAAAAAGGGAAAGGAAAAAGAACTTGTATGAAACATATCATGAAATATGATGCTATGAGCAAAGTCTTCTAAACAAAGCAAAATTTGAAAGGCCTCACCTGCTGGTATGCATGGAAGCAGAACGCCGCCAAAACCGATCTCACACATAGCTCTCTAACATTCAATCCTTGGCATGCCTACATTCAAAAGAAAAGCATACCATTCAAAGGAAAATGCTCTCTTTAAACAAGGAAAAGTAGTGATACAAAAACATATAGTGGAAGAAGCATGCATGTTAAAAGAAGCTCATCTACATACAGCAGATTGCAGGTACGACGGAGTAAACTTGACACCCTCCAAGAATATAGTAAATGGAACCAAAAGGATAAAGGAAATGATGGTTATCAAAGAGTAGAGGTTGATATTGTCCAAAGTTTCCTGTTAACAACAATCATCAATTTATTAGCAGTAGTACTCAAGATTTGAAAGTGACACATTTGCCATTTCTTCGAAAAATACTTCATTTACCTCTTCATTGACCATGAGTTTTTTGCTCAAAACGTTCCGCGACTGGTTAGTAAGGTTAGATGCCATAGCAGTAGCAAAGCCAATCCTGTTTGGTAAGGTAGCAGAATTAGTTATTCGGTATTGTCTGCGAAGAAACTCTGCATTCAATAGCACTAGTTTGTTCAATTACCAATTGAAGGATACTTCAGTCATTGATGCCAGTGCTACTCCTCCTACTATCGGTACAAGAGAAGAAACTACCGCAAAAGTCGGCGTCTGTTCATTTAAGGATCAAACTGGAGATCAGCTAAATGCAACTATTACATTGTATTGCTGCCGATAAAATATAAGACTTTACATCCATGAAAAACCAAATCCTATGGGGATGACAAATATCAAACTAAGCAATTGAAATTAAGTATGTCCATTAGAAAGGAGTGTTTCGTCAGAGAGACATGAATTTGTATCCTAATATAACTACTCAAATTTCATTCTCATGCTATTCAAGTAGATTTCAAGCTTCCTCCTATCTTGACAGTCTTTTAAAAAACTCTTCTTGACAAAATTCGGTTCGTGATATTACACACAGCACCCCTTTATTTGTCAAGCCGTAAAACATGACTGGTGTCACATTTACTACAAAATCGTACCGAGTGACATATACCTTAAATTTCAAGATATGTTAATGTCTGCTTTTTACAAGGAAATGAGTGTAATGTGTAATATCGCCTAATCTCAAGCCAAAAATATAACCAATTGAGTCTTACATGATCAAGTAAGAAAGTGCATGAAAAATTGAAAGTGCTTGAACATTACCTCACCAAGGAAGAGGGAGGAAAGAACAACAGTGAAAAATGGCTCCATAGCTTTAATTGTGTGTGTGAAAGATACAGCAACCTTTCCAAGACTAATGTTGGTTAGAAGATTCCCCATGGTGTGAGCCACAACCAGTGGAAGAATTGCTACAAGCTAAGATTGAATACAAACAAAACCAACCAATAAGCAATTTTGAAATCAAAGTGGTACCACACTATATGGATTAAGAGAAATACTTGCATGTTTCGGAAATTCTGGAACACATTTAATGTGTGTTTCAAGAGCATTCATATCCACTCATTTTCTATTTTACTTTTTATATAACTTCTAAGTATTATAAATGAAAATGAGTGATTGTAAATGTTTCTCGAACACGAACCAGACTTGCTCCAAGAACATGCATGTATTTCTCTATGAGCCAATAATCTAGTTTGATCCAAAATTACCTGTGAACGAGTTATGTTTGGTCTGGGATGAAGATTAAGACTCCAGATTAAGTTAATCATCAATGAAGCAAAGCCAAATTGAAATGCTGTAACTGTTGCTGGAAATGGATAGACTTTTAGAACCTAATAATCAACCAGTGTATTGCAATTGAGAACAGAACACATAAAAAAATGAATTAAAAATAAGAAATAAAAACATAATAAACAAAAAAAAAAAAAAAAAAAACCTAAACCCCAGAATTCTTTTCATGAAACAATCTATGTTTGACTTTAAAGATTCAAAATTTAACATAAAAATGTCCCTTTCACTTTCACTACTACTACCACTACTACACAATTTCACTAGTATTATACATTGGCAATAACTAACTAAAAGGCAAAATCTTTTTTGAGTGAGAAAATGAAGAATGAACCTGTTTGTTGTAGATGTTGAAGTAAATGTTCAAGAGGTACCAAGTTCCGAACATGGCTCCAAGCTGAAGGATTTGAATTAAACCAGCTGGTTTGATAGGTTCATCACTCTTAGCTTCAGGAACAGAAGCAGCAGCAAGGACCTTGAAAGATTGAATTTTTGGAGCTGAAATGGGGAAAGGAGGTAACTTTTGTGATGGGTATGATAAGAAGGGTCCTCCTCCTCCTCCACCATTAATGGTGAAACTGAGACGGAGTGGTAAAGAGGAAGAAGAAAATGGGTGAGGAAACTTGGATATGGCTATGGAGTGTGAAATCATGGGAATGGTATGCATTGTTGTGAGGTTTGCAGAGATCAAGTGAGAGAGAGAAGAACAACAAGGAGACATAGCCCTTCTTTGTAGTTTGTTGCATGAATGAATGAAATTACAAGAGATTCAATTTTCTTAGAAATAATATTATTTAAAAGTTAACTGCCAATTTGGTACTCGAACATTCAAATGCTGATAAAAAAAAAGGTTTTTAGAAAATGTTATCAATAAAATAACAAATTAAACAATTTAAAATTGTGATAAAAATAATTAATAAATATTATATTTTTCATAAGAAATAAAAAAATTGTATTTAAAAAATAATTTATTTATTTAATTCAAATTTTTATAACAACATTTAAATAAATATTTAGAAAATATAAAAAAAAATTAGAATAAAATTTGATCTCTAAATTTTTTTTTCAAAAAAAATTAATCATTCACGGTAAAAAAAAATTAAAATTATCATAAAAAATTATATCAAAATATGATCTCTAAAATTTTTTTTTTAAAATATATATATTTTTGTTATTTTCTGACATGCACAATTTGAAATTGAAACCTCCACCTTTTATTTAAAGGAACAAACTAACTACTTGTTCATCTATTATTATTATTATGCAAGTCAAATATTATCCAAAATACTATATTGAAACTGTAGCGACTCAGAGAACATAATGAAAGAAGAGAAATTGAGAATAGCAAAACATACGTGCTACAATTAGTAAGAAATCTAACTAGGGATGTCAACAGCGCGGGGGCGGGGGCGAGGGCGGGGGCGGGGTGTCTCCCTACTCTCCATCCCTACTCTCAGATTTGCTCCTCATTTCTGTTCCAATTTTTTGCTGTGGGGGAATATTATTCCCCATCCCCATTTTTCATGGGACTCCATTTCTCACGGGAATCCCATTCTCCATCTACATAACTAATTATTAATTTCCAAATGAATAGAGCTGCAAATATCTATCTTATACAAAAACTGTAAGATTTTATACAAAAAGTCTAAATGATACGATGGTGACTTCTTTCGAAATGACGCAATAGGGGGACGCAACAACGAGCCAAAGGACAAAGCAGTGGATGAGGTAGGAGACGCGGCAACAGAGAGGAGAATGGACACGAAGGCAGAGTTACGAAAAAGAACCCCGCAAATAGAAATTATGATGCGGTAAGGGTGATGGCACGGTGAGGCGTGACAATGCGATGAGAAGGGTGGACGGGTGGCTGCAGAGAGGTTGGATGGAATATGGACAGCGTTAGGAATCTCTGAATTGAAGAAGGGTTATGCAAATAAAGATTAGGAGTTTTGGGTTTCTATATATATGTGTGTGAGAAATGACTAAAAAACATATATAAGAAATAAAATATTAAGAATAATACAGGAAATTCATAAATTTCGGGAAATAACGGGGACGAGGCGGAGATCCTCGCTCGGGTCCCCGCGCTTACTTCGGGAGAATTTTATCCCCCATTCCATCCGGAGAAAATTCCCCACAATCGGATCCCCATTCGCGACAGTCCCCGCAGGGATCCACGACCACGCGTCTCGGAGAATTTTGTCATCCCTAAATCTAACCGAGTTTTTTGAGGATCTATTTTCACTATTAATATAAATTTTATTTTTGCAAATAATTTTTATACTTTGCCTAATATCAAATTTACATAAATTTTATGTCTACAAAAGAAATAATAATTCAAAGAGAATAAGCATAAGTTACATGAACTAACCAAAATGTTACTATCATTTATTAAAATTGAGTTGATGAAATTCCAAGTTGTCATAATCTTACTATTGCATCAAAGTAGGTATAGATTTTTGCACACCAAAAAAAGTTGTTATAGATTTGAAGTATTGTTATTCGATACGTATAAAATTATATATGAGTGATTTTTTTTTGCTTTTATTAGTGTGGAATTGTGGATAGCGTCCCTGCTTCCTTGTAGTTGCAGGAACGTGAAAAATGAGAGAGAGAGAGAGAGGAAAAAAAAAAAAAAACAAAGTGACACTTATTGAAAAAGCCATGTTTCGTAATCACTGTGATGATGTACAATATTTATCCATATGTCAATTTGCTTCTAATCTAAAATATTTTCGATTTTCATGGGAATTTACAAGTTGATTATGTGATTGTAAAAATTCAATTAAAATATTTAGTACTTGATATTATCAACAATTATATCTTACCACTAATAAAATTGTTGAGGCTAGGAAAACTGTCACTTGGTCACAATTAAAAAATAATATCCTAATTTACAATTTAGTTTTAAAAAATTCAGATAAAAAGGTGCATCAAAATATCAAATAGTTATCTTATTGAAACAAAGACACCCAGGAATAAATCAAAATTAAAATACTATTATAAAATAAAGCACGTTACTCTCGCTATTCACCTGTGTTATTATTTTTTAGGCTGATATCATCTTAAGAAAGCTAGTCACCATTAATGGACCATTCAAATTTGGCATTATACATTTAAAGGTTAAGTATACCCAATGGCCATGATAATGCTTAAAGAATGATGAGGTGATTGGCTGAAAATGATTTTGAATAAGAACAATTATGTTTCCTGAATCAGAGAACCACAGATGTTAAGACACATTGGACTATTTAGGTTTGTATGTTAGTGTTGTGTGTCCCACAAAAGAATGTGTTGAGTTTTCAGCCACTGAAATCTTGTTAGGATTTTCTATCATTTTCACTTTGGTTGGTAGAACATACCTATCAAATTTAAGATAATTATAGTGTTATGTAATTCAGAGTGAGAGTGAGAATGAGTTTGATGTTCCAAAATGAGAAAGTTGGCAGTAGAACTTCTAGAATATATAATTGTGTAATGTTATATATATATATATACTAGCTGAGTTTTAAGAAAAATACTAAAAAGAAGAGAGCTAAAAAATTGATAGAAGTGCTCGTTGAAATTGAAAATTGAAAGCGCAAAAACAAGTTCAAAATCCTAACCTAATTGATTGGAAATGGTGATTGGATTTGAAAGGAATTAGGGTTTTAAAACCGGAGAAGAAGAGGTGTATTTGGTGGGATGATGAAAATGACAATGTTATTAAGTTTCAAGAGAAACATAACGCCAATTGAAAAGAAAATAAAAGATAATGTGAATCTTTAAACTCTGATAGAAGGATAATTTATCAATAATCACTATACATATCACACAAGATAATTTATCAGTAATCACCGTGTATATATATATACTCTCTAATTAGTAATTAATAATGTCATTTATTTATTATATATTATTTTTAAATTATCCTAATAGGAAATTTTATAAAAAAAAATAATTTGAAAAAATCATACATAAAAAGTGATATCATCAATTCTGGGAGTTGTAGAATTACTCTCCTAGATATTTATAGGATACCAAAGAAAATTTAAATGTAAAATATAATGGTTTATATGTTTGAATGAGTCACATCAAACTATAAAATTGAGTGGATGTCAATGTACGGATTTTTATTTTCTTAACAAAAATTCTTATCATTGAAAAGCCATGCAACATTGTAATTCTAAGTATATACAATAATACAATGTAAAATCTGCTATTTGTTCCTTTCGTATATCATAATTGTTTTTGTAGCACAATGCACAATTGCACAACCAAACTTGGTAGCAGGTTCAGAAAAAGCAAAGGGGACATGAAGAGAGCAATGAAATTCATGAATTCATTTACCCACATGCATTTTCTTCACATCACAATATTTTATTTTTCCCTTGAAATCAAGGGTTTGTACCCTTTGTGTGTAACTATGAAAAGAGGTGACACAAGAATGCAGAAGCAACTGACCAAGGTCTCAAAAAATCAATGGTTTAATTATCAGAACAATCCTCTCCCATTGAATTTTGAACGTTTTCAAAACACACTTTAAGCCTAAATTTCAACCACCACCAATATCACAATGGTCACAGAGCAGGAACCTATTCAAACTACTGTTCCGAGTTTCTAAATTTTGCAACTATGCCAAAAAAATATAGTACTCAGACCATTGCCGGCTCTCGGAGTTTGTTCTCAAGGTTTTGTGCCACGGCATCAATAAATTCCTCGGTGTTCAAGTAATATTCCCTTGTCACCCTGCAGATATTGATGATGTCCAAACATTTAGACAAACAGTTTACTAAGAAATAATTTGTGTACACACTGCAATGAGTTAAGGTTAGAAGTTAAGTATAATACTTGAATACATTTAACAACGGAGTTCACAAAAATCTCATGACCAAATTGCAGCTCACTCAGTTTGAGATCCAAGATGTTTGAAAACATTAAAATATTCATGGGAGAACCACTTACTTAGGGCCATGACTCAGAAGTGCGAGATCTTTCGTCATCTTTCCTGACTCCACGGTTTCAACACACGCAGTCTCCAACTTTCGAGTAAAATCTTGTAACTTCTCGTTATTATCTAGTTTGGCCCTAGTATATAATAACAAACATTCATATTAAAAGAAGGAAAATGAAAGAGGAAGGATGAAGAAACACCACAGCTTACCCTCACAAAGATAAGCTTATATTACAATTTATCCAGTTATATATTTATATTCATCTAGTCCAACCTAAACTTTTGCAAAAGCTTCTGAATTTGCTAGTTCATGAATCACACCACAAAGTACCTGTGTTCCAGTCCTCGTGTCCATGCAAATATGGAGGCAATACTGTTTGTACTAGTTTCTTGTCCCTTTTGATGAAGACGGAAATGTCTAGTGACAGTTCCATGAGCTGCCTCAGCTTCTAATGTCTTGCCATCAGAAGATAGCTGCAGAAATATGGCTGCATAATTATGGAAGACGACCAAAGGAAAAAGAGAGATAACAATCTTGATGAAGAAATACTGGATTCTGTATTGTTCTAATACATACCAAGACAGAAGTCATAAGACCCAATGACCCAAATCCTGCACACAAGAAAATACTTCAATAAACTGAGTTTAATAGACATTTCTTAGCACGTCAGAATTATTCATGCCATCAAACTTTCAATGCTATCCTTCCCAAATATAGAGCCCCGCAAATGTAAAGCAAGACATGTAGCTAGCTTGCAGAACCAGCACTTGAAATAACTTTTGTTAATAGCTTATTTTCCGCATAAATATCTTCTTGATGTCATTTTTTCCCTCATTCTTATAAATTTCGAGTGAAACTGTAATAACCAAAGATGCCCTTTTGTACTAGTAAATCAACAACCACTTTTGACAGTTTGGATCAAGAATGAATCTAATCAGAATTGTGCGGATAAGTGTTCTACACCTTGGGCAAGTAAATCACTTTGGACGTCACCATCATAATTCTTGCAAGCCCAAACATATCCGCCTTCACTTTTGAGTGCATATGCCACCATATCATCAATTAGCCTATGCTCATACCTGAAGCCACTTAGAGTGTCAATTATCTATGTGTATATATGTAATGAATCAGAAATTTGGTTCATCAAAATGAAAACAAACCATATCGAATGTTCTTCAAATTTTTGCTTCCATCTTTCTTCATACACCTCCTGGAATATATCTTTAAATCTGTAAGACTATCAAACTGTAAATGAGTTCAAATATCAACAAAATAAAGAGAGGATAAGTCTAAATTACTAAGAAATCTGGCATACAACAGTGACACAGAATAATCACCTGCCATCATATTTCTTGAGAATTGTATTCTTGGTACTCAAGTAAAGTGGCCACCTCTTTGAAAATGCCAGGGACATTGATGATTCAGCAAACGCTCGAATAGACTATAAAAATATCAAAAGCAAGCATGTTTACACACAACAATAAAAACAAAAGCAAGGGTTTATACATTTAACTAAAACATAATGGTATATGCTTGTAGAAACTATAAAATGAATCAAACCTCATCAACATTATACATAGCAAGTGCTACACCTGGGCCTTTGAAATCGAAAACATCTAGTTCCATTGGACTCTCACCATCTTCAGGGACTATATAGACATAGATACAATTTGGTAAAAAAGTCAGTGATGCTTAAAATATTGTTCAAAAACGAAGTTTAAACTCTAGTAAACATACCAAATACCAACTTCAGCTTCCCAGCTCCATTAATTACAGTATCAGTGGCCCGATACTGATCACCAAAAGCATGCCTACCAATACAAATGGGTTTTTTCCAACCTGTTGACTGAAAAGTAAGTTCCAACTGCTGCTTAACAATAATTCAGTTCCATTAACAATCAAAGTAGTTAAGACATTACCTGGAACAATTCTTGGTATGTTGCAGCATATTATGGGTTCACGGAAAACAGTACCTAGAAAAGAAGGGAAAAATATCATTCAATAGATAAAAAAAAACTTTGTTCCTGCATTGAGTATTATGCACATATTACAAACCATTTAAAATATTCCTAATTGTGCCATTGGGGCTTCTCCACATAGACTTCAATCCAAATTCTTTGACCCGGGTCTCATCTGAAAAATTCGAAATAGAATCAAGACAACCTTTAGTGAGTATGAAAAGCATTAAATGAATTAAGATTATATATAGATATATACGACATTCTCAAGGATGATACAAGTTTGCCTAAAAGTTCATGATAAAAGGTACTTCGTCTACTTAAAGCAAAGTACAACTAACCAGGAGTTATAGTTGC
This sequence comes from Arachis hypogaea, assembly GCF_003086295.3. NCBI lineage: Eukaryota > Viridiplantae > Streptophyta > Magnoliopsida > Fabales > Fabaceae > Arachis > Arachis hypogaea. The sequence continues at coordinate 152,414,084 of NC_092050.1, forward strand.
ACATTTCACGGCAACATTGTACCTGCAGCACACAAAATCTTTAATAAATCAAAAGGGTGCCCAAACATTATACAAAAACGAAGTTATTAGAAATAAGAGAGGGAGTGACGACTAAAAGTAGGATAAGAAATCCTCCAAAGCAGAGAGATAGAAACAAATCAGGCGAAAAAGATAGTAAAGAAAAGCAGAAACATTAAAACAAAAAAGCATGCAGCAAAGCAGTTCAATCTCTATACAAGCTACTCCAATTTTTATAGAACTCCCATGGAAGGCTGACTAATGCAAAGCACAAGAGAGAGTCCTAAAATATAAACCTAAGTAGAGAGCAGAGACAAACATCTACATATCTCTAGTAATTGGTTCAACCCCCCCCCCCCCTTTTTTTTTTCTCTCTCTATCTCCAGCCCCCAGCGCACTCCTAATTCTTTTACTTCTCTTTGTAACAAAAGGCAAAATTTACCAGAGCATTGCATAAAATTCACAGTGCCACACAAAATTTTGCTTCTTAATATTCATTAAAACAGAACCAATTTTCAAAGCTAACCAGCACAAGACTGCTAAAGTAGGAGGAGACACTCAGCTTATCAATGACCCTAAACAAAATGCTGGCAGACATACTTAGCTTGATGCATCTTGATGCAGAATCAGAAAAGGTAAACCAAAACAGACTCTCTCCCCAAGCTGCTAGCAGCTGCTATTTTTCATGAAACAAGCAGAATATAAAATGTAGCTAAAGAAAGAAACTATATAACTCTTAGTTTAACATGGCATTCAAACTCTCACCATCTCCAGAAATATTACACATTTCTATAATCTCTCTTTTATACTTCACATTTAAGCGACAGATATCTCCAACATGCAACAAGTATCAAGTTTATAAATTACTCAAAGTATCATGCTTTCCATTCATATTCAAAATTGACTCACTTTAGAGTGGCTTCTGCGCTTTCAACGGTGACTCTGTCATCTGTAGCATCACGATTCAGAATCCCCAAATCAAAATACTTTACGTCTAAATCCAAATAGGGAAATATAAGCTGCAGCCACATAGTAAAAAAAAAGTAATAAATAAAATTAAAAACACACACACACACACACATTTTTCAATTTTCATGATAAAATCAAACTAAAAAAATTGACAAAATGCACATTTCATGTATATACTTTATCCTTTATCATCTTCCATATAACCCTCGTCATCTCATCACCTAAACAGCAAAATAAATAAATATCAGCATGGCTAAAGCAATTAACTGTTGATAGAGACAGTGCATACATATAACTTAAAACGGATTATACAAGTTAGCAGCTTCTAGTGGTCTCTAATCACTTCTAACTAGTAAATTATCAGATTCAATTTCTTTTTTCTTTTCTCTTTTTCATATTCTGTTAATTGAATTGGTGAGGAAGGGGAAACTGTTACCGTCCATTTCAACAATGGGATTGCAAACTTGGATTCTGTGAGAGGAAGCGTAACATCGAAGCGAAACGCGATTGATGGGAGAAGAGAAGGAGATGGTGTTGGGAGAAAAAAGGGGGCGGAAGAGGCGCGGAGAAGGAAGGAAGAGGGACGTAGGGTTTCTGATGGCTGTGGAATAAGAAGTGGAGAACATGGTGGTGGTGGTGGTTGTGGCGGCGGAGGTGGCGCCGGTGGTGGCGGTGAATCGAAGGGCTGCTCTGAACATCCAATAGCTGAGCTGAGGTTTATGCTTTTCTTTAGAGTTGGGACCTAACAAGTAAGAAGCTTAGCTAAGTTAAGTTAAATTATTTATAATATGCATTATTATTCTTATTATTATTTTAGTATTTTTGCAATGAAATAATCTTATGACTAGCTTGATTAACGTTGGTCTCTGTTTTAGATTGAGTTGTAATCAAAATTAAGGACCCTTCAGTTAAGAAATGAGAAATGAGAGTTACTCTTAAAAAGCAAAACATATTGAAAGTGGATCAATGCCTTAGAGCTTAGAAGATGAACCTGATATATTATTGTTAGGCCTTAGGGTTAGGGCCTTAGGGGTAAGAAAACCCTTTCAATAACATGAAATTAAATTCATTCTCAAACATTACTCGGTTTTTAAATTAGTTTTAAAAGATTTTTTTAATTAAATTCGTCTTTTAAAAATTTTAAATTAATCGCATTAATTCTTTTGACATTTTTTTGTTGACAGGTGTCAAAATTTGTTAATGTAACACGTTAAATGATACATTACTACAATACACACATAGGAATCTTAATTAACTATGAACATAATAAATTTATAAAATTATGTCAAATCAAAATTTAATTGAGGAATGAACTTAAAGTATTGGAATTTCTCAATTTAAAATTAATTTGATTTAATTTCATAAATTTATCATATTAGTCATTATTTAAAATTACTATATATGTGTTGTGGTGTCACTTAATTAATATGTCATATCAATAAATTTTGACATCGTTAATCACAAAAATTATGACATGACTAAAATGTAAATATTTGTAAGACAAATTTAATTAAAAAAATATTTTAAAAATTAATTTAAAAATTAAGTGATTTTTTGGAGATTAATTTGACTATTTTTTCTTTTTGTTTGTGACTTTTATGATGGATAAAAAACTAAAAATGGACAGGATTCATATAAAACAACATTTTTATTTTCTAAAGAAAATATAAAGAAAATAATTAATAAATCATGTCACTTTTATTTTTATGTTTATGTTTATATTTAGATGTTTCAATAATTACTATGACGAGAAAAATGATAAGCAAATGTGTCATTCTCTTAACCCTTCCTCAATTTAGATGGTAAGGAAAAATGGAGGTTTCAAAATGAAAAAAAGTATCAATATTGTTTGCCCTCTTTAATCTTGTCACTCATTTCTTTTTTTTAAAGTATTTTCATACATGACTTAAAAATAATTTACAAGATTGCTCTGGGTTTACTGATCCTTTGGTGTTAAAAATCCGAGATATCATGTCTTGGAAATGGCGTGCTGATCTTCGGTTGATCTTGAGAGATGCAAATACAGTAGCAGACATCATGGCAAAGACTGCAATGAGGACTATTTCTTCTCAAGTGGAGCTTCCATTACCTTGGAAGGAGTTTGAAAGTAGTATCGGGACTGCCTTTCTTAAGCAGTTTCTTGTTTTTTTTTTTTCTTTCTTAGTTTTTGTTTATTTTTCTTTTAAGTCACCAAAAAAAAATCTTCCAAAGTTAGCTTAAATTTCCTCAAAGTCCTAATTAGTCACCTCAAATTTTCTCTCTTTTTTTGGGGTTTTTTTTCCCCCAAAATGTACTAGTTTATCATATGTTATAATTTGCTTCAAATACCCTTTTTTCCTTATAAAATATTATTAAAATTGTTCCAACACAATTTAAACAAAAGCTAGGTGTATTGAATTTCCCCTTTTATTTATTTATTATTTGGTTTGGTTACAAAAGGCAATATAGCTTGTAAGTTATTATAAAAAAAAGTTGTGAAAAAAAAAAATGAAAATATAACCCAAAAAAATAAAAATAATAAAAAATCTCCTAAACCCTAAATAAACCCCAAAACCTCACCACTGTAACTGCATCAGCATCAATGGCGTCCCTGCTGAGAGTGAGGTCAAGGGCGAGGCCCAACCCTCTCTTCCTCCGCACTCTCCCCACTTTCCTCCACCTCCGTCGCACCCTCTGCTCCGCCACCCAGTCCCAACCCGACCCTGACTCACCGCCAACAACCACCAAGGTCCTGGAATCCTTCAAGGAGGAATTCGAAGTAGGGTCCCGCCTCATCACTCTCGAGAGCGGCAAGGTCGCACGCTTCGCAAACGGCGCCGTCGTTTTGGGCTTGGACGGCACCAACGTCCTCTCCACCGTCTGCTCCGCCAGGGGCGACGCCGTTCGCGATTTCTTGCCCCTCACTGTATGTTCCCTCATTTCTTTCTTCTTTCATCAAATGAAAAAAAAAAAAAAAGCTTTGTATTTTTTTTGTCATTTATTTTATAGGGATGGAAGTGAATTGAGCATTTTTCCGAAGCTACTCCTTGCTTCGATTTTTCGTTAGAAACTCAATAAGCTAAGCTCATTAATGTACCTCGGTTGGGAGCATAGAGAATAGGTTACTTTTCTTTTCTTGGCCTGGCTCTTAGTTCACTTATGTATTAGAGGGTCGTGATAGAGTATAGGTAGGGAAGTGTTAGGATCAATATGGGGTGTGTGAATTTGAATGGATTGATTTTCAGGATTGAAATGATGGTATGGGAATAGTACTCCTCAATTTAAGGACATCTGAAATAAATAGTTATGTAGTAGGAATAATAGTACACCGCAGTTCAGAATTGTGGAGTTGTCTAACTGTTGCCTCATATGTATTGTGACATGTACTCATGTCCAATTCTTTTCTCTGACAATCAGAATTTGCTGAAGTACAGGAATAGGAATCTATACTCCCTTTTTTTGTAATAAGAATCAAATTGACCAATGTGTCGGTTGTTAATAGGTGGATTACCAAGAAAAGCAGTTTGCCCAAGGTGTGATTCCAACAACATATATGCGTAGGGAAGGTGCCCCAAAGGAACGTGAACTATTGTGTGGTCGGATCATTGACCGTCCAATTCGGCCATTATTCCCGCCTGGGTTTTACCATGAGGTTCAGGTGAGGCCATTGTTAAGTTATCCTTTATTCAAAATGTTTTCTATTTTTTATTTTAGTAACAAAAATGCATGACTTCTAGGTTATGGCAAGTGTTCTTTCTTCTGATGGAAATCAAGATCCAGATGTACTAGCAGCTAATGCAACATCTGCTGCTCTTATGTTATCAGATATTCCTTGGGGTGGTCCCATAGGAATGATTCGTATTGGGAGGATATGTGGGCAATTCATTATAAATCCTACTATGGATGAGGTAATTTTAAAATTCTTTCACTACGTTAGTTATCAGATTTCTATATATTAATATATTTAATATGAATATGAATTTAATTTTTATGCGCTATCAGTGTGAAATAGTTTTACACAAACAACTAATCATGTGTTGTCACATCAGTAAAATAACTAATTTTCAAACCTACTATTTAAAAAATCATCTAAACGCTTGAAACTAATTGAATAACCATGTAAAACTCTTTACACTATTAGCGCGTCAAAATTAAACTCTATTAATATATAATGTTTTATATAAAATGGGTTGGGGGCATCCTTTGTTTTGTTAAGCAGTTTCTCTTACTCCACCCATTGTGTTTTATTGTTCTTTTATATTTGAAGTTGAGTTGAACTGCCAATCTACTTTCTTTGATGAGTTTTGCATATTACCATTCTTACTATTTCACTCAAAATGACCATCTAGCATACTTTTTGTATCAGAAAATGTGTTGGTTTTGCAAATTGCACCTCAATTTGATTTTAAGCATTTTTTCCCTTCTAATTAACATTGAAATTCTATTTTATGTGGGTATGTTAATGACAATAATCTGGTTGTTTAATAATGAAATACCATTTCCTATTTTCTTATAGCTCCTTATTTTCTTGATGCAGTTAAGTGTAAGTGATCTTAATTTGATATATGCATGTACAAGGGACAAAACTTTGATGATCGATGTACAAGCCCGTGAGATTTCTGAGAAAGATCTAGAAGCTGGGATAAGATTGGCTCATCCTGAGGTGACTTCAAAAGTCAAAACCATTTTTATTATTATTATTATTATTATTATTCCTCTCTATAATTGGGATGTTATTGAGATATGTTCCTCTAATTGTTCAGGCAATTAAGTATATTGAACCTCAGATCAGGCTTGCTGCAAAAGCTGGTAAATCTAAGAAAGAATACAGACTTTCTATGTTGTCTGACAGAACAATGGAGAAAGTTAGCAGCATGGCAGCAGCGCCTATTGAAGCTGTTTTTACTGATCCTAGTTATGGAAAGGTGTTCTTTTTCTACCTCCTTTTTTCTTTCTTTGTGCTTTTTGTGATTAGTATAGTAAACTAGACATTGAACTCTCTCATTAATTTTTGTGGGTTTTTCCAATAATTACTTCCAGTTTGAGCGTGGAGAAGCATTGGATGGTATTACACAAGATGTAAAGAGGGTGCTTGAGGAAGAAGGTGATGAAGAGAGCTTAAAAGTTTTGCCGAAGGCAGTAGACACAGTGAGGAAGAAGGTATGCAGCCATGTGATTAGTTAGAAATTAGGGGGCGAACAGTCTTCTAATTTTTCTCCCCAATATACAAATATATTATCCTTGACTCCTTGCTTAATTATTCAGTTTTAAAATGAGAAAATCTTACCATATTATTTGAATAACCTCTGGCCATATATACCTTAGACATGGTTGGGGATGATAAAAATTTATCTTCTTCTTTCTTTCAATACTTCTTGAATTGGAATATCTGTCGAAGTCATCATCTATTAAAGTGTCTAGATACCTAAGTAGATAAGTATTTTCTTTCATGAGGTTTTGGTGCTAAATTTTAAAATAAACACAGAAGGAAAAACTTGTTTGCTCTTTGGTGAAACTCACTGCCTTATTATTTGAAATTTTTAAAATACCTTACAAGCTACAAAGTTACTTAGTGTATGATTGGTGATGGTTAACTTGATCATGACAGAATTACATATGATGTTTCCACTAAAAAGTTTTTTTGTTATTGCTGTTGTCATTTTTATTTTATTTTTTTATAAAAAAAATTTAATATAGGTAGACATAATCCACACCATACAGAAACTTTTTTAAGGGATAACATAAGATTCCAAAATTGTCGGATGTAAGTTATATATCTCTCTCATATATTGTTTTAGGATTTGTTGAAGATTGGTGTTTATATTTTCACAATGTAGGTTGTCCGTAAAAGAATTATTGCAGAAGGATTCAGAGTTGATGGAAGACGGTTGGATGAAGTTAGGCCTTTATGTTGTGAAGCTGGAATTTATTCCGTATTGCATGGATCTTCACTTTTTAACCGTGGAGAAACACAGGTCTATTCTATGATTTTATTTTATGTTTTATTCTGTTATTGATTTCTAAAAGCTTGATAATTGCAAACTGAAATGTATATTTTATTGTTGCCATGGACAGGTCCTCTGTACAGTAACACTTGGAGCACCTACAGATGCTCAAAGATTGGACTCTTTAGTTGGTCCTCCAACAAAGCGATTCATGCTTCACTACAGTTTTCCACCTCATTGCATTAATGAAGTTGGTAAACGTGGTGGTCTGAACAGGCGTGAAGTTGGGCATGGTAAATTATGCACACAAACAATTAAAATAAATAAATAAGAAGAAAAAGAAAAAGGGTTAAAAGTCAAAATTAGTTCTTTACTAGATAATGAAAATATTGAATACCAAATGGCTTATAGTTAGATAGTTGATGTTGAATTTGAATTTGAATTTGAATTTTTTGTTCACTACTCATGTGAGATGGAAGTACCGGTATAAGATATAAATCAATACTATTGTAATTGGCTTTATTTAGCACAACCTTGATCCATCATATTTTAGATGAAAGGGGTGCTAAAACAATCATTTATGCGAAACGATGGTGTGCTTTATACTAATTGACTTCTCCATGATATGCCTGGTTTTATGTTTAGCTATGGTTATATGATCAAGTTATTCATTCTAGAAACTACAACAACCAAAGGATGATGAGTTCTAAGTAATTACAGATTGTCTTATACAAAACTTAAGTTCCTAACTAGAGGTTGGTTTCTCTACTGTTTTATTTTTGTAGGAACTCTTGCTGAGAAAGCCCTTCTTGCTGTTTTGCCTCCCGAAGATGATTTTCCCTATACTGTTCGTGTCAACTCAGAAGTCATGGCTTCAGATGGTTCAACATCAATGGCAACAGTATGTGGAGGTGCTCATTCTAACCCTAAGTAGCAGCATTTGTGTTGACATTTACAAAATAAAGATGCTTGTTCCTGAATATTTTCTTCTTTGAAGGTAGCATGGCTCTTATGGATGCTGGCATTCCAGTACGTGAACATGTTGCTGGTGTTTCTGTGGGTCTTATCAGTGAAGTTGATCCATCCACTGGTGAAATAGCGGATTATCGTATATTGACTGATATTCTGGTATTTTTCACAACGTATTGAGTGCATTTCTTTACAATGTTTGTTTGGAGTATTATTGAATTAAAAATTTGAACTTTACTAGTCTACTTATGTAAAAAATTTTATCAACATTTTTTAATCATTTAATATTTTGATTTATATTCAAATTTATTTTTTTATTCATAGGCAATCTTAATGAAAAAATACATTTTCCATCAATGATCCTCTTACAGCCAAAGACACTCTTTGTGGTATTAGTAGGTCTTTAATATTTTTCATGTATCGGCATTGCCTAATTATGAGGTGGCCAAGGGAGATTTATGTATAAATGATCTCACTGCAGTCCTGATAGAGCGCAATTGCGTCATTTGATCCATGAAGCCGACCGCTCCCCTCCCCAAGTGGGATATGATTTTGTTGTTGACATTGCCTAATTAGGTTCCCCATTTGTAGGATTCTTAGGTGTATATTCATAGTGATATTGATATTGAACAACATAATAGATGATTGTTCTCTTACCAAGTATTAAATTTAAAAAAATTTATTTTTAAGGGCTTGGAAGACCACTTGGGTGACATGGACTTCAAGATTGCTGGAACTCGAAAAGGAGTTACTGCTATTCAGTTGGACATAAAACCAGCTGGAATTCCTGTAGATATCATATGTGAATGTTTAGAACCTGCTCGTAAAGCTCGCCTTCAAATTCTTGATCACATGGAACAGGAAATTAGTGCACCTCGTAACAAGGATGACAGTACTACGCCACGATTAGGTCTCGACTTTTAACCTCTTTTCGCCCACCCTATTCTTCACTTTTGGTGTTTTTTAGAATAGGTTTTCCTACCATGCAAAACACCCTTTCTAAGTATGAAATTTTTCTTTGCTAATGCAGCCACCTTAAAGTACAGCAATGATGCTATTCGTCGCCTAATTGGGCCAATGGGTGCTCTAAAGAGAAAAATGGAAGAGGAAACAGGTCACTTTAAGTTTGAAGCATCTTGGATGTTTACCACATTCTGTCCTCTTGTTGGTTTACCTATAAATGTTGTGTTTCTAGTATGCTGTATATATATTTTGTGAAGCAGAACACATTTGTATATGTTATGTTTATTGACTATGCTATTATGTATTACAATCAGGTGCACGGATGTCTGTAGGCGATGGAACGCTTACAATAGTTGCTAAAAATCAGGCTGTAATGGACAAATTACTGGAGAAGGTAGTTCTTCTATCATGTTTAGCCTTAATTTTTCTATAAAGCTATGCTTGTCATCTGTAATGGCATTATGGCATTCCCAAGGGAGACAATGTTTCTCTCCTGTTTTAGGAAATATTGATTTATCTTCTAAATCATTTTGACATGTGTAGTTTATCCTTATATGTATCCCATAAAAAAAATAATGTATTTATTAATGATGAATGGTGAAATATCCACTCTTGTTTCTTCCTTCATGGATGTCGTATTGATGACCATTCTTGTTTGTCAGATTGATTTTATAGTAGGCCGTGAAATTGAAGTTGGAGGAATCTACAAAGGTGTTGTCACCTCTATAAAAGAATATGGAGCTTTTGTGGAGTTTAATGGTGGCCAGCAAGGGCTTCTCCACATTTCTGAGTTGTCACATGAGCCGGTATGTATGATTTTAACTTATCATAATTTCTTATCTTTAAGAGCCATATTATTGTTGTTTCTGCTACCAACAGGAACAGAATTTTGCATATAATACTTTGTCTTTAATAACTCTACCATTTCCACAGGTTTCTCGAGTTGCAGATATAGTCTCTATTGGCCAGCAGCTTTCTTTGATGTGCATAGGCCAAGATGTTCGTGGTAACATTAAATTATCCCTTAAGGCAGTTAAGCCTCGTCCCGGAGGATCAGAGACTGATGATGTAGGTGAAGTATCTGTGGCATCTGCAAAAGAAACAGCCAAAATTTGGGCACCGGTTGGGGATGAATCTAAAGCAGAAGAGCAACAAAATTCTGCCTCTGATTTTCCGATAGGCAAAAATGAATTAGGTGAGGCGAAGCCAGCTACCTCCCAAGTACCAGTATTTTTAATACGTAGTGCTGAAGAGTGTGGGGATGAGAAGTCTACCAGCTCAAATCTGACATCAGAGGATACCCCCAAAAATAAAAGGAGAGAACCAATTCACAAGTCAAAATCTCGTCAATCTCAAGATGTGATGGATGCTTCATCTTTGCATTCAGGTCCCTTCCCACGTACTAATGCTAAGAAGTCAAAAAATCTGAAGCAGAAAAAGTCTAGTTCGCATTTGGAGGAGTGTGAGAAGGAAGCTGAAGATAAGGAAGCGGTAACTGCAAAACAACTGAAAATTGGAACTAAAGTTACTTCCAAAGTGCATCAAATTCGTTCACACGGGTTGGTATTGGATTTGGGTGGAGGACTTAAAGGAATGTACCGATTTGAGGTATGAGTTGCCTTTATATCCTTAATGACATAGATGCTCAATGTCCCCTTTCTCTCTCTGTGTGTAGCTTTAATTAACATCTTATATACACGTAATTAACATCTTATATACACTTTGCCCATCATTGCACATCATATTACCTTTTTCAGTGGTTGAGAACAATGCATTTGTTGGACTTTATCTATGGGTTATAGCTGGAATTTTCAACTGATCGTTCATACAGAAGTTTACACACTTGCAAATCCACATTAATTTCATCGTAGACCATTTATCAGATGAATTTTTTAATCCTTTTCATTTCTGAAGTCCACCCATGTGTTTTGCACTATCAATTAATTTGTATTCCTTGTTTTGTCATGTAGGAGAATAGTGATAAAAGGAACTTTAAGATAGGTGAGGAGATCAGAGTAGCATGCTCAAGCTTTTCTAGCAAGGGGATTCCAGTAATGACTATGGTGGATGAAGACTAAATTCCTAGTGGTCATTCCTTTTCTCGAGCGATCCGCTAAGATGATGACTTCGGAGATCTACTCGCAGCACGCTGGAAGCAAAAGTGATTGTTATTCTGGTTTCTGGTTAGTCACCAGTGATTTTATTAAAGAACTGGATCATAACGAGTGCTATTGACATCAGTCAGTTCATGCCACCGACACCATTTAGTGAGACTACACTAAATTGTTGTTGAGCTGCTGAAAATTCATTCAATGAATTTTGGGAGACATTTCACATTGTGGTCCATAGATTTAACCATATGAAGCATGAAATGCTGATGAAAATGAGTCACAGTCTAGAGATGGTTGATGCAAGATTACCAAAATAACCACCGTTTCATAGCAAGACAGTGGTATGAGTCTAGTAATTGACTAACATTTAGTTGTTAATCATCTATACTACTATCTGTTTAATTTTTGTTGAGGGAAGGACTAAATAAATGTATACGAGTTATTCTTGCTAGGGTTTTGGTACTTATATTGATTGCATGTTCATTTATGAATATTTGATCCTCATCTAAATGGAAAATGTGATTTGGTTTCTGATTTCCGTTTTTTGAATTTTGTAAAGAGAAAACAAAAATGGTAAAAACAATAAACTCTACTTTCTGTTTTATTATTTCTGTTGCAAAGATCTAAAAATTTAACAAGCATACGGTTCAATGGCTTTCAAATTCCATACATCAATAGCTAAACCCTAACCAATATACAATATATAATACAATATGTAAATACAAAAATTTTCTAAAAACATACCATGCGAATACAGCATTATACATTAAATAAAAAAATGCTTTGTTCATAAAATGGAAAAGTTATAATAATGTTAAAATCAAATATTTATAATTATGATCCTAGATATGAGGATTATTCAGATGGTAACTAGAAAAACAGAGATTGAATAATAATCTAATCTTCTAACTGAGTAAAAAAATAAAAGATAGTAACAAACAAAAGTAAATCTAAAACAACAATGTTTGATGGACACACATGCCAATACATCAGCACAATTCAGGTAATTGAGTATGATAGTGATAGTTCTCAGTTGGTTTCACAAAGATGCTTCCAACTCTATTCTTAACTAAAGAAATTGCTTCCCAAGTTGGTAAATGAGGCAATGACCACCAAGTACCAAGAATTCCAACCAAAGTGAACTTTTGATCTCTTACTTCCACAGCAGCCAGGCATAGAAGCTTATAGTCATGAACTTCAACTTTGCTGGCATACGGCTGCAAGATCAAAGGATCATAAGATACCAAAGGTTTTACTCAAAAGAATAACAAGATTCTAAGACATCCTTATCCATATCCGCATGCAAATTCTCGGTCAAAATATATGATATTTGTTCTATCAACATGGCAAAGTCAAATATTTTCATCGATGTAGCTACATGATTAAATGTTTGTTAGAAACTGTCTTGTACTGACAATGCATACAAATTAAAATCCAAGTTCCAAATATCGTTGCACTCATCATTACATACGTATATATTATGTTCATTTTTACACCAACTAAATCTGTAGGGGGAAAATACAGTACAAATAAAAACATGAGTCAATAACAATGTGGAAATAGGGAGATGCAATAAAAGAACTGGTTAAGATTGGGTGATCTAGTAACAAAACATTAAAAGCAACATATTGATGATATATTGATGTATGGAAATTCAATATCATGATTAAGTGCTATTACAAGAGAAAAGGAATTCAATCATGATATATTGATGTTAGGTATCAGTGGAGTACAAGTGATAAAAATGAGATAGCTGACTAGCATGCGAAAAAATAAGCTAATAAGGGATGTCATGCACCTTTTTCTTGAAAAAACGAGTATCTTGACGCATGGATTGTTCGCACAGCTGCAATATAAGGACATTTTCAAGAGATATATAATCACATAAACATTTTTCGTTGTTTCTATCAAATATTTATTCAAAATAAAAGAGCCTTTAGGTTAAGAATAAGACCACAATTCAATATATATGTTTTCGTCTCATAAAAAATGTTCTAGACCTATGAAAGATCTTGCGATGATTAAAATATGAAAATAACAAAAAATCCATCAGATATTAATACATGATCTGACCTGATCAACAAAAATATAGACAGAGAAAGGATTGGGCTTGGTGCTTAGGAGAAACAAGGTAACTTTGACAAACAAGATCATAATCGGATCATCCAAGTTCGTCAACACTGTAAGAAAGAAAAGAACAGGAAGCCAGAATTTCCTAGTGAATTTCAAAAAGTGGTGCACAATTTCTTCCTCCTCAGAAACATCCTGTGAGTTATCAGAAGGATCATCCACCAAAGCATCCCCAGCTTTAAACAAACAAGAAAACTCAAGTTATTGAAAGAAAAACATGAGAAAATGAGATAGGGAGGGAGAATATGAAGAAATATAGAAAAGTTAAAAGTGCATTAATACCAATGAGATGAGATATCTGGCTCACCATCCATGGCATGAGCTATAACTGATGCTGATGCAATTGACACTCCTAATATGCTTCCAATGCTCAAGTAACTGCCTGAAATATGCATCATCAACCTCATATTACATTTTATACCACTCACAGATAATGGAAGGGCATGTTTAGTACATTTTCCTTTTGCGTATAACTTCAAATTTGATATAAAAAGATTAAAACTAGTTAATTGGCGATTCTAGAACCACGCCACATTGCCACAACCCACAAATAAGATACACAGATAATCATCATAGTCAATCATAACCAGATGATGCATCTCAAGACGTGAAGAAAACTTGTCAAATGAGTATGATCACCATCATGAACCTAATTTCAGCTTAATGTGACAAGATTCCATACTAGGTACAAGCCAATTAACACAAGTTGCTTCAAGTTTAGTATGCTAACATGGATTTAATTTATGATATTAGACCATAATGTAAAATATTTATTTCTGCAATGCATCAATGCTTTTTCTCTCTGTAGTATAAGTGTATAACTACTACTATCCAAAGTTAATATGTAAGCACAACTAATCTAGCTTGAGCCTGTCGGCTCACTTTAAGGGTATCAGTCTCTCCTTACCAGTTTCTGCCATTTGCCAATACTCGAACTTGATATCTTATTGGGTGTTTGTTAGTTTTGATTTTGCAGGAGAAGAAAAGGTATGGAAGGAAAAAGCCTTGAAGGGTAAGCAGAAGTTCTTTTTACTCTTCAAATCCTTTCCTTCCATATTCCCCTCAAAAACTCCAACTCTCAAACATACCCTTAAAGAAACAAGTGTCAAACCATTGCAATCAACAAGCATTGCTTCAGTGCATCAAAATCAAAGTTTTGTAATGTTATCTGAATAATATTAACACAAATTTTGATGTTGCTTATTTCATACTGAAATATATCTTTAGTTGAGAATACCAACTTCCACTAAACCACACACTGAGAATATAGTTGATTGAAAAATTTACAATAATAATATATTAAAGAGAAAAAGAAAAACAGAACTAGATAGTTATTGTTACCAGAAAAGCGATTATTTTTACGCAGGAAGTTAGCTGGGACATTGAGATTGAAGCCATGGGAATGAAAAAAGGGTTTCCCTGGTTGTTGTTGAAGGCTGTTCTTCAGTTTTAGCGCCAATTGTGTTTTCACAATATCCAATTTCAATTTGCTGAACTTGTAACCTGAATCCAATGATAATAGAAGACACGAAAAGGGATTAAAGTTGAGAAATTTAATCATGGGTCAATAAGAAGATGAGTTAAGGAGGAGGGTGGAGTAACTAACTGGTAGTGGTAGTGAAGAACAAGTGTTGGTTGAAACGAGAGATTGGAGAGAGTCTGAATATTTGAACAAACTTTGAAACATGACCCATCATCTCAATCCAATCAAAGTTTCTTCCTTTTTCAATTCCTTGTTCCTCTTTGTACTTTGCATCAATCAGAGGAGCACCATATTCATGTTAGGATGTGAGGAAAGAGCATGCAGCTGCCACCCACTTCCTGAAAAAACACTTTTTTTTTTTTAAGCATTTGTCTTTATTTATTTTGTTAGTCTAGTTGTATACTTGTTGGAAATTATTTTTAATATGAAAATACAAAATAGAGATAGTGTTTTAATTGAATATTGATATTTAAAGTGTATTATAGTATTGTTTGAATGTGCAGAGAATGCTAATACAACACCCAGAAAGGGTATTGCTGCAACTTGACACTTCACCCACTATAATTATACTAAATAATCGTATTTCTAACAAAAAATACCAATATTTTTTCATATAAAAAATTAGTCTATATTTATATGATAGATAATATAATTTTACAATAAGAGAATTTAAAATATAAATGTCAAGTAATTGTAAGAGTTAGGTACAATTATGATTTCTAAAGTATAAGTCAAAAATTTTTTTCGTCTTCAATCTTTTTTTATATACAAAATCGTTTCTAAGGTCTAAAAACAAGTTTTAAAATCGTTCTTTTTACTTAAATTTTAAAATTTTGGACCAAATTATCCATAACAAGAAAAATTTATAAATAAAAAAAAAGAAAAAATAAGAGAATGAGAATGTTTTTACTCCTGCGAAGGAGGAATGGAGGAAGAAGGAGGAGAAAGGAAAAAAGAAGAAGAAGAAGCTGTCTACAATTTACTTTTGTCTCGACTTCCGTCGCCAAAAATTTAAAATCAAGTTAAAGTTTATGGACGATTTTAAAACCAAATTAAACCACCATTTTGTATAAAATAAGTTGAGGAGAAAAAAATTTTCGATTTATATTTTAAAGACCAAAATCGTATTTAACCCTAATAGTAACGAACCACAATTGCGTTCAAGATTGTAGAAGTAGTGTGTTAATAATGATTTTATTTTTTAACTATTAGTTATTATTATTAGAAATTCTTGAATTGAATTTAACAATTAGTATTTTTTATTTATTTTTTACTTAGTTCCAATTTAGAATAGCTTTTCTTCTATGTTACTATTTGCATGGTTTTGTAAGTAAAATAAATAGCAAAAAGCTTCTCCCACTCTGTTTATGATTATATTTGGTAATAACTAATAACACATCACTAGAATATAAGATTTAGATTGATTGCCATTTGAGTTAAAATTGCATACTACTTGCTTTAAGTTAATTTTTGAAAGGTGAAATCTTCTCCTTTATAATCATTTAATTGTAAATTATTTTAAATTAATAAGTTAGCACAAAATATATTGTCTTTAACTTTTACGATTCATTTGAGAGAAATAGAGAATAAATGAGATGAAATAATAATAATAATAATAATAATAATAATAATAATAATAATAATAATAAGAGTGTTTAAATATATTAAATAATGTACATTTTTTAGTATTTATAACTGAAAATTATTATTATTATAATTTCAATATAGATGTTAATGTTGGTGTCTTTACTTTTGTTGGTGTCTAATATAGATATTAATTATATTTAACTATTATTTTTTAATTCAATGAAGTAACAATAAGTATCAAATTTAATTAATTAGCTTGATTAAAGGCTTACATCATTTTATATATATAATGTCATCTATGCCAAAATGCTGATATGATACAATTACAAAAAGTAATAGAACATAAACTCATTCTATAATAAGCTTGCATCAACTTTTATATGATATAAAATTTATAAATAGATCGATAGATTATTATTCATAATGTTACAACTTAGACATGGATTCAAACAATGTTACAACTTACAAGTTACAACTAACAACTTTGCATATGCAAACAATAGTTTCGTATTTAATGCCCTTGCAATTATTTTTCATTGAACAAACTGAACTTTAATCTTTGGGAATCATCATGATATAAGAGAAGAATATGCTTGTCACTCATTGAGCAAATCACTTTCAAGGTATCATATTGAACCATGATCATGAAACCATCTTGATTCTTCTGAAACAGACCATTGACAACATCTACATGTGCTCCCTTGAACTCATGGCTTCAGAATAGTTTGGTGAATTGCAACTCAGTTAATGAAATTCCCTTGACTTTCAACTTTGTTTCATGAATTATAAAGCCTGCATTTTCCAGTCCCAGCACAAACAGAACACTCATCGGCATCTCCGGATATGTGCTTCAAGCAATGCTTGATCCTATCATTCACAACATCCTGTGCCACAAGATTGTTCAAGTTCAATATGACAGTTATAATGCAACATAGATTCATTGCTTGGTATTTATTTTTCATAGTACTCCTTCCACTTTCACATCAAAATAATAATTGCTTGATTCAGACCGGTGTAAGGAGTAAAAAATAGGCCCAAGGCCCAATTAGGATAGTTTTATTAGTAATTGATTTACTATAAATAGATATAGTAGAAAACCAAGTTGGGTTGGTTCAGTGGTTAGCTCACTAATCCGCATAAACAAGTGTTGGGGGTTCAAATCCCGTTTTGTGTATGCAACAACCCATTGTTCAGCGGCAAACCTTCAAATGGAGCCGGGTTTGGGGGATACTGTGGGAAACAAAAAAAAAACAGAAGAGGACAATGCAAAAGGTTTTGCGTGACAAGACGATATGAACCCTTGCCAGAATCAATTGCCTATGCTTGGTAAAAGCAGGATAATTGACATATAATTATTTAATTTTGAATCTGATACAATGTCTATGATCATGGTTCATCCATTAAGAAAGTCCAACCAAGCATAATATTCCCTAACTAATCAAGCATGAGAGAAATTTCATCCATTAAACAACTCCAATTGATTCATGAAAAGGCAATTTGAAATAAAACCTTTTTAATCATCTTGCCACATGATATTTTTAGGAATTCTAATTAAATCAGAATTGCTTTGTTTGCCATGATATAAAAATGCTATTAAACTTGAAACCCGAGGAAACAAAACATTTTCCTGAGTGATTTGTAAAACTCAACTCGGGACAGCAAACATGACATTGTGAAATGTACAAGAGTTCATACCACAAGTAGCTCATGCAGTCCAAGGGGTGCGGTTACAATGTATGACACGCCAGGATGCTCCTTTGCGGCCTCGGAACTTAACGAAGGAATGTCCTACATAATACAATGAGGAGTTTTAAGAATTTTGCCACTTACTGAAATCTTCAATCTTCATCAAGTTGAGGAATCACAACAACAATTTATAGAAGAACCACGCTACATGTACACCAAAAATCAGCCACAAAATCAGCCAATGGCATAAAATACATGTTAAAATATAAAATACCTATTGAAAATGAGTTAAACAACATATGTATTCATTTATACACAAATACATAGTGACTGATTTGGTGGCTGATTTTTGGTGTGCGCATAGCACTTTTGTTTACAGAAAGATAGGACAGATAACAGTTTTACAAAGGTCTACCTGATTCCAGTGCCTTCCGGGAGAGAGGAAAAAGGGGCTGATAACGACACGTTGTGCACCTTGTTCGACACAAGATTGAAAGGCATCTCTAATTGATGGTTCTGCTAATTCCTAAAAATGTGTATATATTATGAAACATTAGGAATTCCCCCAGAAATCCAAATTATAATATTGTCATAAAATGAAAAGGAAAAGAAAAAAGATGTTGATTTATGCACCATGAAGAAAATTGTTCACACTATGAAACAAGCTTAATCTCTTTTACCCCTCATGAAGAGAAAAGACAATGTCATTGCCCATGACAAACAAACAACCTAAGTAAAATGCTAACAGTCCTAAGATGATGCATACTACATATCATGCTTGCAAGATTCGAAAAACTTTATCAGCTAACATTTCTCTAATTCTATGTTTTTCTCTACTTGGCCAATTTTTACGAATAAAATTAAAAACAAAAAGATTACAGAAAATTAGTAAATTACCATATGAGCAGGCTCCACAATCTCGTACCCAGTTTTATGTTTAAACATCTCCACAAATTCATCTGACATCAAAAACCAAAACTAATTTTATACCTCAAATTATAGTATTCCCAAAGTACAATAAAAGGGGTAGTAGGAGTGATAACATCAAAATAAAGAACCGAGCTTACTAAGTAAGAGATTGGACTCTTTGCGACGCGACCCATGATCCACAATTATGACTGCATCACCATCACCAACCCCAACATAGCTTTTAGCTCTCAGACACAGTACTCTGCTTAAAGTTGGAGTCTTTGCTGACAAATTTGAGGTTTTGAAGGATACCCATCTCGTGTTTGTTCCTCTTTCACTTGCAGAAAGTCCGTAACAATAACAAGAACCAACCAAAGTAAGAGAATAAAAAAAAGTTCTTGTCCAAAAAAAGGAAAACAAAAAAACAAAAAAGAAAAAAAAGGAAGAAACTGAAAGGGAGAATGGAGGCAGTACCTTGTGAAGGGAAGGGAAGGAAGTGAAAGAGATTTCATGGGCACACCAAAGGACCAAAAAGTTGCTTCCTTTTTTAGTTTGGGGATAGCCTCATTAATAATACTATCAAATATCAATCAACCCATTCCAAGAATTTGCAAACCCTATAATAATGAAAAAAAAAAAAACTCACTATCTTAGTAAAGTAATATAGTAATAAAATTAATAATTTTTATTTTAACAAAAAAAAAATAATGTTTATTATTTATGAATTTTATTATTTTAATTTAATACTAATTAGATATTCATTTTTTTATTTTATCAATTTTTTGGCTTTAGAAAAGTTTAATCCTCTAATAATATCCCCTCTCTCCTTCTTTTTTCGCTAATTTTGGGTTTATTAAGAATAAAAAAATAAAAACTTCAACTAATACTTCAAATTAATTTTCAAAAATTTTTTAGTCAAATATTTTACTCTTTAGCAAATTTTAATTATAAAAAAATCAAAATTTCATTTTATTAAACAAGTTAATCAATAAATCTCATTTTTTTTTTACCAAAAATAGAAGACTCGAACCCGCAACCTCTTAAATGAGTATGGAGAGACTATACCATTTGAGCTATTACTCATTGGCAAATCTCATATTTTCTTGTTAAAGACTAATAAATTTAACTAAATTAATTCTCATTACTATTTTGAATATATAAAATTCCTAAAGACATTTAAACCTTTTAGATTAGTCCCTTTATGTAAGCACGTTTTGCTAACCTCTAACAAAAGAATTTAACTTAGAAATTGATTTGTCTGCTAACATAAGAAGTAGTTAAAATTAAAATTTATTAAAGATTAAATTACAACTAACATTTTTTAAAAGATTAATATATAGTAGTACAGAAAAAGTTAGAAAAAAATAGGAGTTTTAAATTTTTAAATAATTCTTTTATCTATAAAAAAATTTAATATTCCTAACAAATATTTTAAAAATACTTGTTAATAAGACTCTTTTAAAACAATTGTGGGTGTTGTGAAAATATGATAAAAATAAATAAATAAAGATAGAAATTTATATATAAAAATAAGAGAGTTGTAAATTGATAATATTCTTGTAATATAATACTTAATAATTTATGAGAATAAAAATCTTGTATTATATAAAAACTAGACACAAGAACTAGATACAAAAACTAACAAAGTTATATATGTGGATAATGTGGCTAATAATTAGTTCTTTTATATTTGTTATAGTGAGCTTGTTGTGATGAAATCACTATCTATAACACCTATTTATAGATAGAAGTTTAGATCAAATAATAATAAAATATTATTGACCTAACTCACATATTATTTAGTGAAAATATTGCACCTATTATATATGGCTAATATCATATGCTCCATGTTATATTACATTGTTTTCATAAGAGTGGGAGTGTTTTAAGTGCATTTTGGAAAAAAAAAAGAAAAAAATATCATGGGAGTTATGGGTTGTTTATTTCAAACCAAGTTCCAACATTGTCTTCATCCTTCTTTAACAAAACCCTTGACAAATTTCTGATTTAGCCTACTCCTTCAAATTCAGTCATCTTAAAACTTTCTTATTCGTCAAATCTATGGGATATAAAATAATTAGTATAGATAAAAGAACTTGAGAATTATAGTGACTATTTTATGAATAATTGCATGTGCCAATACTCTATTCTTAATTTTCATGATAGGCACAAATCATATCATGTGGGTAGGCATTGTATTTTGATCAAACGTGTCCCAACAAATTGCTTTTCATTGTTTTTATTAGTTGGTTAGAAACAACCTCCATTAGGTGTTATTCCCTTTTCTAACATCCACTTCTAATGGGTCAACTTATCCACCACCCACAAAATCCACCTTAATTGCTATTACAACCTAGCCATATGTAAATTTAACACACAAGAAAATTGCTTCCTAACTATAAGGAAAAACATTTATGTTTATTTTAATTTTGAATTAGCTATTAATATATAAATTATCATATCAGACTAATTCACTTTAATTTAGTTGAAGTTTGTATAGAAAGTTAGAAACTTCTATTTTTGAAAGCTTGTATAGGAATTTAACTTTTTTTTTTTTTTTTTACCAAAAGATATGAGACTCGAACCTGCAACCTCTTAATTGAGTATGGAGAGACTATGCCATTTAAGCTATTACTAATTGGCTAGGAATTTAACTTCTTACTATATTCACCAAAGTATATATGACTAAAGTTTTATTATACATATTCTCAAAGACAAGAAATATTTTATAATTTTGGTAACTACTTTTAATAAAACTTTTTTATATGAAAATGATATCGTAATAATTCAGATAAACATATTTAATCAAACATATTACATTATCTCTCTATTTAAAGTATCATTTGGAAGTAACCAGCTATAACTTTTATGTTTATATGATTGCAGGGAAAAAAAATATTTTTTTCTGAAACAGCTCAAACCTGAGCAAATGAATCTGAAATGGGAAATCTCAATCATAGTACTTGTTTAATTGTTTTAGTTCCCCCGATTCTCACGCAAACACAAAAAGAACAGAACTTGCAACTTTACGACACCTCAACTGAGATATAGGCGAAGGACAAGCATCACACATTTTCATTCCCAAAACTTAGAAACCAAAGTACTTCACTTCACTTCACAAACACACTTCACATGCTTTTTTCTAACACCTCACGAGAATCTTGAACCCTTCTTTGTGAACTTGTATTGCTTTCCGGGGTAGGGAAATTTTGGGGGGATTTGTGAATGTTGGTTTTGCCATGGATCTGGTTGGATCTTCAGTTCCAGATAGATTCCTACTTGGTTCATTGATTTGAGGCAAAAAGTTTCGTTTTTTATGGTTTGATTTAACTTCTGAACTGGTTGGAAATGGTGGGTCAGTTTTAGTGAGGAAGAAGAAGGGGAAAAAGGGAGTGTTGTTATTGTTAAAGGCTAGAATATGAAGAAGAAGGTGGTTCAGCAGAAACCTCAGCACAGATGGAAGAGGAAGGTTTTGACTTTGATGTTTGTGGGAATATTTTTTGGAGGGTTGTTGTTTATGCAGACAAGGTGGTACACTCATGTTGTTGGGTTGGTTCCATTGAATCACCATCAATTCCTTGTTTCTCAGCCTCATGTTCAGAGCCCCAAGATTGCATTTCTCTTTATTGCACGAAATAGGCTTCCTTTGGAGATGGTTTGGGATGCATTCTTTCGGGTACAGTCTCTTTTTTCTATTTTTTATTTGTGTTGAATGTATAGTTATTGTTTATGTCTATGTCTTTATGTGTTTTTGTGTGTGGACTGTGTAAATTAATAGAAGACTAGGAGAGGGTGCATCAATTGGAGCTTAGTCTAAACTACTTACTTAATAATATTACTTTTATTTTTGGTTTTCCACGGTATCCCCCAGTCCAGCAGGTCATTGACTAATCCATCACGGATCGGAGTGGGTTGCTGCATGCACAAGACGGGATTCGAATTCCCCACACTTGGTTAAGGGAACTAGTGAGCTAACCACTAGACTAACCCAACTTGATTACTTAATAGAGTTACTTGACAAAACCTTTTTCCCACTAGGTGGGTCAGCTACATGGATAGACATCATTGCATCGTGCCCATGCATTGGGATACGACGAAGTTTTACATCAGCAGTCGCAAGCCTAACATAACCTTATATGGATCCAAAGGCGTCATTGCGCCGTCGCCATGCATTCGGATGCAATATAGTTTTACATTGGCTATTGCAGGCCTAACAACCCTCCTCGTTTTTTCTGGGATTGCGACTGGCTATGTAAATGCAGGCCGAGTTTGGAGTTAGTCTAAACTTTCAATGGTTAATTATAGCTTAGTCTAATCTTTATAGGCGTTTCTTAGATTGCTTAATAAGATTACTGGTAATCTAGATCACCACATTTTAAATTACCGGTAATGTTATAATGCAATGGAATGTTTGGAAGATCAATGATTCAATGGTAATCTAGATAGACACCTCTCACACGTGCGTGTGGGGTGTTGAGGGAATGTATTAATGTAGATTAGCTCTTGGAAGGTAATGTGGTTGTTTTGGAAATTTGGATTACCAATAATGTGTCTTTGGCAATCATTATTTGTGTCATTTAGCAATCATGTACTCCGAAATTTGCTGGTTTCAAGCGAGTTTGCATTACCATGTATGCTCCGGCGATAAACAATAAAATTGTTGACTGATGGTAGTGTAACATGTCTACTTGGTATGACACGGTACTATAAAATAGAGCTTTTTTCTCTAGAAATCGGCCAATATTATAAACGTGTGGTACTGTTAACACCAAAAATAGACAATGACTCCATTCTCTATGACATTAAATTGAGCAAGAAAAGTGATTTATTTGGAAAGTCATATTCATGTATAAGTGTTGTTATTTATGCTTCAAAAAGTCTCAAATGATGAACATACTAGTTAATTATTTGCATTTGAGAGGATGCTTATTTAGGGTGTGAATAATACCTAAAGAAACTGTTTCATTGTTTCTTCAGGGGGGTGATAGCAAATTCTCTATTTTTGTCCACTCGAGGCCGGGGTTTCTGTTCAACCAGGCAACAACTAGATCTACATATTTTTTGAATCGTCAAGTCAATGATAGCACACAGGTTGCTATTCTCTCCTTAACAGTTCTCTTTATTTTAAGCAGTTAAACTTAGACTGCTCGATTTCAAACGTCGTTACCTGTTTTATGTAAATGCAATTCAGTGCAAGTGCATCTTTTATAAGTTTTAAGTTTTAGGAAATATGCCTTCCATGCTGGCTCAAAGTTGAATTCTAAATACCTCCTGTTCTTCCGATTTCATTATGAAACTTCTAGGCTATCTTTTGCTTTTATGTCTAAAAGTGAACTTTGAATCATTCTGTTCTGAGTTATATTATTCAATTCTTATAATCAATGCTTGTTATATCTTTCATCTTCATCATAATTTAGTTCATGTGAATCTATTTCCAGGTAGACTGGGGAGAAGCAAGCATGATAGAGGCCGAGCGCATTTTGCTTAGACATGCACTTGATGATCCTCTAAATGACCGTTTTGTTTTTCTCTCAGATAGGTGAGGGTTTAATTTTGTTAACAGATATAAGCTTGTAATTCTAATACAGTTTTCAAAGCATGACCACCTTTTTTCATTGTACTTCGGTTTGCTTAATTATTTGATAGAAAGAAAAGATTCTGATTTTATTCAATTCTTGAGCCTAGCCTCACTATATTTCAGTTGATTGATCTTTTTTCAGCTGTATACCTTTGTACAACTTCAGCTACACTTATGATTACATCATGTCAACATCAACTAGTTTTGTCGACAGGTGAGGAATGTACTTATGCTGTTGCACAGTGTGTCTACTTTCCAGAAAAGAATGTATCCACCAACACTACTATCAATTGATTTTTTCTAGATTATCATTCTTAATTGGTCTAAATTAGTAGCTTGATCTTATATTATTCTGTTATTTACATGTATCTAAATGTGAGCAGCTTTGCCGACACAAAAGAAGGCCGTTACAATCCAAAAATGCATCCTGTTATCCCAGTTCATAACTGGAGGAAAGGATCTCAGGTAAAGGTCTATTACAGTGCCGAGTTTAGTATGAAAGTTCATTTAGACACCTAAAATACTTGACATGATGTATTCTCTTGCAGTGGGTTGTTCTGACAAGAAAGCATGCTAGGATTGTAGTGGATGATGAAACGGTCTTGCCAATGTTTCAACAGTACTGCAAGGTAACTCATTACAAGGTTCATGGTCTTTGACGTGCGTGTTGTCGCGAGTATCACCTAAACATATTTCTTATCTCACCCCGAAATTCTTCTACAAGATGTAAGTTGTAAATCAATGAGGTCATGGCCTAATTTGCCGATGGAAGTTTTCGGAAGTTTTTTCTTTCTATGTTAAGTGTGACTGATAGATACAGGATCCAGGGTGTAACTTTAAGGTAATTTTCTTAAGCCAATCAAATGCATTTCTCTGACCTGTGGATTCAATAATGCAGAAAAAGCCACTACCAGAATTTTGGAGGGAACAACACATTGTAAGTGCTTTATTGCCTTGCTAAAATTACTTAGTGTTCTCTCTTTCTTGTTCTATATTAGAATTAATTTAATATTTTATTGCAAAATGAGGTGATAATTGACAAAGTGATAATATTTAATGAAAATTATCTTCTTCATGCAGCCTGCTGACACATCAAAGTTGCATAACTGCATACCAGATGAACACTATGTCCAGACATTATTGGCTGTAAGGATCCTTTTGTCTTTTTCTTTTTCCTCCTTCAAACTCTTCGGCTGACGAGAATTGAAGCTGGTTTTTGTCACATCCACTTTTAAATTTACAAATACTTGAATATGTTCACTATGTTAGTTTTAACTCAGATTTTGTTTGTGTTCAGCAAAAAGACCTAGAAGGAGAATTGACAAGGAGATCACTGACACATACTTCCTGGGATCTTTCGAGCTCCAGGGAACGTGAACGCCGAGGATGGCATCCGGTGACTTACAAGTTCTCGGATGCTACACCCATGCTTGTAAAATTTATAAAGGTTTGACCTTCACTATGCTGCAAATGCAAAATCACTTCTTTTTTTAAAACCAGTAAACTTTAAATTTCTTATTCTAGGACTACTTTCTTTCTTCCAAAACAAGCTTATATACTAGGCATGATAATATTAGGAAAGTTAAAATGGAGGCTCTAAATAGAATCAAAGGCTTAAGCGACTCGCCTACCATGTTATATAAGCATACTCCGAAGCTACACTAGAAACTCGGTTCGCCTTCTTCTGCAAGGAAATCGATGACTTAAAGATAGATGACATCTTAATCTTGTAATTCATATTATCCAACTAATGAAGCTGGTATCTCTAGAGAGAAATTGCTTTTATTATTGCATCATTAGTTCAGATCAGCAAAAGATAGAACATTTCCTAGAAGAACCGATAGTTGGTTATGAAATCAAGTTGAATATGCAGTAAAATTACAATGTTTGAGCTAGCCAGAAGGAATTTGCTGAATAATGAGAAGGAAAAGTGCAGGTATCTTAAACTTTGATGAAAGAAAATATGTATAAGTTATATATATTTTTATATTTTTTATTTTTGCAGGAAATAGATAATATTTATTATGAGACTGAATACCGAAGAGAATGGTGCAGCAGCAAAGCTAAACCATCCACTTGCTTCCTTTTCGCGAGGAAATTTACCCGGCCGGCCGCGATACGGCTGCTTAACATGGTAAGTACATTTGTTTTACAAGTTTTTTCCTGAAAATTGATACTGAGCTTCTATATAATTTCAAGGGGAAACTTAATTTTCTGTTGTAATGTATGTATTTGAATATTTCAAGTCTTCTTGCTAATTTTATTTTATTTTATATCTTTTCTGTTGGACAGTCTGTTCTGGAATACTTAAATTAAGAGAACAAAAAGGCTCAATAATAATAATTATCAGAGGTTGGTAGAAGCACAAAGGAGAAACAAATTACTTGGTAAAGAAATAAGGTGGAGGAATGAAAATAAAGCAGAAGCAGCTGAAAATGATTGATGACCATTCTGATCATATTGTACAATGAATTTTGTATACCTTAGAAATTGTGGCTGTGTGTGAAAATATTGTACTACATTCTTTTATTGGCAGAGTTGATGTACAATGTTTGAGATATGCTCTTAGTAATTAGTATAGTGAAAGGAAAAAAGGGTGAAGAGAAAATTGACTTATGTATACCTGCATGAAATTATTGATTTTGGTCCTCCATATTCCACATAGTTGTTTTCTCTTTTATTTTTTATTTTTAGTTAATAACTCAAATTAGTCTATTATTTCATTTCTAATAAATATTTATTATTTTGTCTTCAAAAATTATTCGTCATATGTGCATTAAACAAATAATAATTTTTTTTTTTATGAAGGAATAATTTGTCTAGAGAATTTCCAAAATATTAAAAATTTGTTTAGAACAGAAATAAAATTCTTTAGGAATAATTTGGATTTTACTCTTATTTTTTAGTATAACTACTATCATGAATAAACACATTTTGGCACATTTTTAGGCCATTCGGTTGAACTTGGGCCAATGGGCTTGTGGGCTTTTTTGTCCTTGCCTATGTGGGATAGGCTTACCCATTTCATACTATCTATTCAGATTGGCCGTTAAGCAATTTTAATTTGGTCCTAAATCTTTAAACTCTAAATTCTAATCCCTTTACTTAGATGAGCTATTTTTAAATTCCAATAAAAGTTCCAGTCTTATGAAATTATGTATTTCTTTGTTTGGAGTTTGGACATCCATTCCTGAAATTAGGGTTCATGAGCACACCTGATTCTTGGAAGATTAGTTAGAATTGTTAATTTAATTTTATTCTATAAGCATTTCTAATCTATGAGATCTTTGAACCAAGAATATTACATTACTAGTTAAAAAGAATATTCTTCTAATTAGATTTAGTACTTATTTGGGTATTATTAAATTATTTAAAAAATATATATTTTAAAATTTTTTTATATATTTGACAAAATTTAAGTAATAAAAACAAAAAAATTTAAAAAATAAAAAATATATTTTTTAAAAACCATAATTTATTTCTTTTTAATTTTTTTTACTTAGAAAAAAATATTTCTAACATAATAAATAAATAAATATTTTTATATTATTGTATCTAAATATAATTATTAAATAAAAAATATTTAAAAAAATTTAAAAATTGAACCAAACAAGTTTCTACAATTTTCTTATGAAATCAAAAGAATGGAAGCCAAGTGGAGAGTGGTTACTACATACTAGGTGGATGTCGGTGACACGGTAACAAAGCGTGGGGCCCACTTTGAAAGACTAGAAGTTTGGTCCTTATTTATAGTTGGTCACCGTCCATCACTTTACGCCAACGATTCCCTTTGACCGTCATTAAAAACCCAGCGGTTAAAGCTACACTCACAAAATAATAACATGTATGAGGATAGGGAGACACGTTATTAGCGAGGACTTCAATTGTATTTGCACCGTTTGTTTAGTACTAATGTTTAATTAGCTAGGGTCATTATATTAATTAACTTTTTCCCACCGACTATAACAATAACAATATTTTATGTTATCCAAATTGAGAAGTAAACACATTTATTAACCGCATGACTTTCAAATTTCATCTATTTAGGACTCATTTGAATAAATAATTTATAAATAAATTATTTTATATTTAATTTTTAATTTTAAAAATATTTATTTAAAAAATTAAAATAAAAATTATTATAAAAAAATTATTTTTATATTTTTTTATAAATACTTAAATAACTTTTTAAAAAGTGCCAACATTAATAATATAATTTTTCATAAATTAAAATGAAAAAAGTTACTTAAGAACCTATTCAAACTGTCTTTTACTCTTATTATTAGCGGTTATAAAAGAGAAATATTTTTTTAAGTTATTATTTTTGTGTATCAAATATATTTTAGATATGATATTCATTCGATATTTGTTTGACAAACATATTTTTTTATATCTAATTAGGTCTTAATAAAAAATACTTTTCTAGACATATTTATATACACGTAAATATTATATAACGTATTAGTTGTATTTAATTTTATTCTTAACCTATATTTTTAAAATAAATTTAAAAATAATATATCTTATCCTTTATTAATGTATAAAATTATTTTAAATATTTTATATTACTATAATTTATTTAAAAAATACATCATATATATATATATATGTTATTTTCTCGTATCTTATAAAAAAAATAAAATTTATGTATTTGTGTATCGTATTATATCCTTTGTTCGTGTCAATGTCTATTATTTAAGTAACATTTGTTTTGATATATTGAGACAGAGACTGAGGCACTGGGATTTAGTATCATGTTTGTTGACTTGGAGACTGATACTAAAATTTCATTTCCGTCTACAAAATTTCAGTATCTATAAAAAGTAGGGATGCAGGAGACTAAAATTTTTGGGAACGAAGATTGAAATCTAACTAATATTTTTTGACTAAAATACCCTCATTCTAATTAATTAATTTCAAGGTTATCTTTTATGCAAATTAAATTAGGACTTGTTGACAGCTTCTCTTCTCATTCGTGCATCTTTCATTCGCCAGGACACTACTGCTGCGTCATCGCCGTCGTGCACGTTCACCTTGGTAGGAACCACGATCTTAGCTTCTCATCTTTTCTTATGCAGAACCAGCGTTGAAGATCTCCCAACTGTAGTCTTTGCATCGCCGGTGACAGATTTGCCACGTCGTCCTCGTCGTCGTAGCCATCGCGAGATACAAAGACCGATAGCACTGAAACACAGATCATTAAAGGGAACGCGACAGAAAAGGTGAGATAAAGATTTTCGTAGAAACGATAGCAAGCTTTTCTTGTCGGAGACGAACGCAACACCGGAAACAATATAAGTGACAATATGGCCTTCTCCAGTAGTAAATACCTGCGCCGACACCTTCAACGTAAGAGGAGGAAGGGGTGAAAGAGGAGATTAGGAGTTTTAGGTGTTATGTTTTGGAGATTTTGTGATGTTTTCATTTTAAAAATAAGAATAATTTGATCATTAACCTTATTTTAATTTCTATATTTATTTTAAATCAAATAAAATATTAAAACATAATTTAATTTTGTATATTTTTACACCAAATAAATATATAATATTAAAATTTATTTTAGTCTCTATTTTTCAATTTTTTTCTTTTTGTTTTTCAATTTCAATCTCTTTTAGACACTTACGGATTAATACTTTAATAGTGTCCATTCTAGGATTTTTTATTTAAATAAATAAAAAAATTACATTAATTATCAAAATAAATAATTTTAAAAATATTTACCGTTTTGCGTTTTTCAGTTATATCTCGTTTACATTGTAAACGATATGAGTATTCCATGTATCTCGTTTATACTGTAAATGAGATACATGGAATACTCATGTCGTTTACACTGTAAACGAGATACAATGAGTTGTGTCCCACCAGTTATAAAAGGATGTGTAACCCTTGGTATTCTTCACAAACTTTTCGTATCATATTTCTCACAAATACAAGGCATGGCCAGTAATAATCCTTATATAGTTGTTCTTGTGTATCCCAATTGCCGCATGTTTAACGGCGACAACGGGGTCACATTTGAGTGCGAGTATCCGATATTGTTTCGCACTCAACGTGTGAATACGTTGTCGGATTTGAAGAGTTTGATATTGAGCAAGCTCGGAGGTACAATGGCGAGAGAAATCGGAAGGGTGGCGTATAGGTTATTGGCTCTCATGGGTAATGGAGTCTTTCGATTTCGACTATTTCGACTTCAAGGGGACGAGCATGTGCAAGTGATGTTCAATATACATGGGAGGATCATGGTGGAGCAAGTAATGGAGCTGTCTGCAGATGTGGGGCACAGTGGCGGTGGTCCTTCTGTACACTCAACCTATGTGCAGGATGACCGACCTCTCGCACCACCGCCCATTCATGTCGCTGTTCCAGTGGATGAGGCGGAGGAGGGTGAGGAGGAGTCGGATGAGGATTACGTGACAGACAGTGGTGATAGCGAATCGTCCGATGGTGAGGATGATAATGAGTGTGTTCCGGAGACACCCGTTCCGACTGCCCCCCGCCATGTCCTGCCTCCCCCTCTTCCGATATCGGCGCTTTCGACAGTTTTGTCTCACTATCACAATCTGGATTTGGACGCCATGCACGAGAGGACTCCGTTTCTTAACACGGGTGAAGAGGATTACAACCTAGACGACAGTGTAGAGTTTCAGGTCGGACACAAGTTTAGAAGCCGAGAGGCAATGCTTCAAGGTGTGAAGAACTACAATATTCTCCATTGAACTGCCGTTTCACCCGATCTACGTGGTGAAACCGGACAATGTTGAAGCAGACTATAGAAACGGCCAACAACCAAGTACCCCACTCCGCCTCCTCACGAAACCAAAGTGGGCACAGGTCCTGTAGTACAAGGTCGTCGTACACCCTCCATGCAAACTGAATAAAAAAATGTTTAACAAAATAACAAGCTTTAAACCACAGCAAGTAGAAAGAAATATCACGCAATATTTAGTTTCATGACTTACCTCATCGAACCGTAACCGATCGATGGAAACCCTATACTGCAAGACTCTGGTCTGGTGCTAGTCCCTACTCTGCTGCTGCAAGCCCACCAATCTGAAAGTAACAAAGACATATACAACTCCTTAAGTTACAAACAATGCGAATTAACAGCAAAGCTTAACATGAAACAAAAAAGAAATATTTGGATACTTGGCAGCTAGCGGGTACTGGTAGACTCCTCTACCTCGTGGACACCACTGGAAAAATCTCTGGTAAATCCAACTCATCAGCAGCGGAGTGCAACCGGCGATATCCGTGACTCCCCGCTGTGCCGCTAAACAGAGTGACTGGTAAGTCCAAGCCAGCACAGTAGAGCCCCATGATAGCGCCCTGCACTCCTCGAAGTCCCGGAGAAGCGGTAACCACCGTACGTGCACTAGGTTGTTGGACTTGTCTGTCAGCAGATACCCTCCGATCAGTAACATAATGTAGCATCGCGCATACTGTCGGAAGGTCTCAGGATCGTCGGTGGGGGCATCTGTCGTACACGATCACGCAACCAGACCAGCTTCAGCGTGAACGACTCCTTCCTCTGCTCTGCCTGCTGTGCCGCCACCGGTGGCCTGGCACCAAGCAGCTGCTCCACCATCGCCCACGTCTCAATGCCGTACCACCAACCGAAGTCACGAAGGTACCCCCTAACAGGGTGATAGTGACCTCACCCCACGGAAGATGAAACGTGTGCGTCTTCGGACGCCATCGCTCTATGAGTGCCGAACTCAGCCTCAACCAGATACGGAACGATGGCGTCTGGTGGAGGAAGTGTATGGCTAACTCGTCGGGGCAATAGAAGGCGAGGCCTCTGCGGAATGAAAAATAAATTTTTAATGTATACATACATAATAATACATTTTTCTACTCTACTAAGGAACAAAGTGCACTCGTACTTAGTGACATACTACCATGTGTCTACTCTACATCTGTCTCTAGCTTACTTATGTCGGTAAACAAACCCTAGTTAAGTAATACCAATCTTAGACAAGCAAATATTGTTTTAAATTCATCATACAGTCGTAACCCTAAAGCATCTTACTCAGTGTTTGTCACTCTGATACTACCCTAACAATGTCCACATACTTAGATTAACTGAATATAACGCAACTAACCTCAAAGTCGACCGCCCCAGCGTAATGTGAAGTCTCGTTTTGTCTGTTGATGTCACCGTCGTTGCCCGCCTGCCGTGCCATCATTGTCTCTGACTCAGATATGGAAGGAAAAGGTTAAAACAGGGGAAAAAGAGTTTGACTAGGTCAAAGTGGAGTCCAACAAATATGTGTAAACGACTTATACTTATAGACGGCCGTCAGCCTTATCTCGTTTACAGTGTAAACAAGAAAGACACGACGCGGTTGATGCGTCATATCTCGTTTACAGTGTAAATGAGATATGACTGAAAAACGCAAAATAATACATATTTTTAAAATTATTTATTTTGCTAATTAATGCAATTTTTTTATTTATTTAAATAAAAAATCCGTCCATTCTATGACGGTTCTCAACGTAACCTATCTGCTTCAAACTAACCCTTTTCGTGTTCAGAAGCATAAATCATAATAGCCAATTAGCCACGTGTCTTTTTATTAGTTTAGAGATGAAGGTAGTAAACTAAAACAAGACTAAGTCTAATGGATACACGTGTGATTTGTTTAAAGAATGAAGAACAGAAAACTAGGAAGCTTCATTGAAATACTAGCTCCAAATGTCTCCTATGCATGAACTATTTTAATTAAAATTATTCCTAACAATAATTATCAGATTCTTATTGAACCTAGTTTTATTAGGTGATTGGTAAGATGCTTAGCAAAAATTAGGGATTATTTATTTATTTATATTTATAGTTTTGTGATTGCTTTGTAATTTGTATAGATATTTTGGACTCACTTAATTAAGAACTTTATAAAATTATTATATGACTCAATACAAAGTTTTTCCTTATTTCCCACAATAATGAATTAGTCAACTCTCATTTATTTTCTTAAATACTTTCATTGTTTGAAAGTGAAAAATCTATTTTTTTAAAAAAACAAGTTTCGAGAATGAATAAACATGTTCAACTTCTTCAAATATGAATAATGAAATTTTTAATAATAAAAATAAATTTAAAAAATCAAATTTTATTTTAATTTTTTACGCTTCTGCTAAATAATTATCTGAATATTTTTAATTGTTTATCAAGTATAAAAATATTTACCAGTTAAAAAAATATATTTTAAAACTTTTTAGAAACATTTATTTAAATTTTTAAAAGTAATTTTAACATTTTGGAAATTTTTTTAATTTGTTCTTTTTTATATTTCTTGATTGATTCGTAAACAGTAACACTACTGAATTGGAAATGGTCCAACTCACTCATGAACGCTCACGTGTCGCTAGATATTAAATTAAATTAAAAATGAATCTAAGCAACAATTACCGGTGCGAATGTCGGTCTTTGGGACCCATTAGTACTATACAATATACATTAGCCACATATATTTTCTAAAAAAAAGAAAAGATCTCTTTAAAAAAATACATGCTATTGTGCTAATGCTTATATTTCATAGAATTAGTACATATATATAAGAAAATAATTTAATATTTAAATATAAATAATCATTTTCACTTAGACAATTTTATTAGTATTTCTCACTTTAATATTTATTTTTATCTCATGCTATTATATATATATTTTTTATTTTTTATTAGCAGTCCACTTCGACCCAAAAAAAAGAAATTGAAAATAAAACAAGAATTTGTGTTTACTATCTATGTAGCGAGGTGACTATCCTTAATCACCTCTTCCTTATTTTTTCTTTGCCTTTTTATTTTTCTCGCCGGCAGGTAATTTACTTGTTTTTTTTTTTTTGGGTGAATCAACGGAGTCATAAACCCCAAAAGAAACAAAAACAAAACAAAAAAAAAATTAAGATCCTCTTAATTTAAGAGATGCAAACAAATCAAAAGATAAAGTTGACATAAGATCAGAAAGAAGAGAGTTTAAAGTGTGTAATCCAAAAAAAATTCTTATCCCTTATTTGTTAGATGGTCTGCTGTATAATTGGCTTCTCTGAGCGAATAGCTCCGTCTCACATTATAAATTTTTTTTGACAAAATTTTAATATCTTCCATCAAAGTACTGCAAGGATGAGTGGAATGGCACCCTTCTTTACAAAACTTTATTCTTTATAGCCATAAGTGAATCAGACTCAACGACAATATGTTGCATCCCTTTAGTGATAGCTATCTAAAGCTCTTTAATAATATTCCATAATTCTGCATGCATAATTGAACAACTTCCAAGGTTGCAAGAGAAAGCTGAGATGAACCTACCTAAATGATCTCGGAACAAGCCTCCATATACTGCATTATTGTTATGTGTATAAAAGGATCCATCTGTGTTGAGCTTAATAAATTGCTCCAGAGGAGGTATCCATCTAATAAGACACTCTTGGCTCTTCTTTGTAATTTTGAATTTCTTCATTACATTGAGGATCTCTTGTGTTCTTATGTTAACTAACTCATAGATAGTTATTGAATATGAATAAACTCCTTCAAAGACCCATTTGTTGTGGCTATACCAAAAAGATAAGATTGTAATACCGAAACATATGGCCCACTCTTTATCCTTTGACAAGTTACTAATAAACCAATCCTGAGTAGATAAGTTGAAGAACTCTGGATCACTATTTTGAGAAACTAGAAATCTCCATGTCTCTTTAGCTAGAGTACAATATCTAAGCAGATGCATGGTTGATTCTTCAACATCACCACACCTCGGACAATTAGGATTAGTTGACAAATACCTTCTTCTCCTTTCCATGTTAGTTAGAATGGCTTTATGGACAACTAATCAAAGGAAGGCTCTAATTCTTTCCCAACCGCACCAGCTCCATGCCAACTTGAACACTCTATCAGAAGGTGCTTGCTCCTCAAGAATAGCGCTATAAGCTATTTTTAGATTAAACGTTCCATCGGCAGAGGGTGCCCAAGCAACACGATCGGAGTTCTTCTAAGGAGATGGCGGAGATATGGCTAAGATGACATCCACCACTTGCTTTGGGAGACACTCTTGCAGCTTCTTTTCATCCCAATCACCCGAGACATCAAAAAAATCTATTAGATTTGTATAATGATCAATATGAGTAATTACCTTAGTTGCATGTTAGTCAAGTCTCCCAATAGTTGGCACCCAGTTGTGCTCCCAAAATCTGATTCGAGAACCATCACCAACTCTCTAAGTTGTATTCTCTGTCACCTTATCCCAAGTTGCACAAATGCTCTTCCACAAACTGGAAGAGTTCTTTTTTCTTGTAATATTGGGTAAAATATCACTCCCACAATTATATTTAGCTCTTATGACTCTTCCCTATAAAGTATCTTTTTTTTCAATGAGACCCAAACCTACTTTCATCATAAAAGAATGGTTGAGGTCTTTGGCATGACGTATTCCAAGACCACCAGCATTCTTGGGCTTATTAATTTTCTTCCAACTAACAAGGTGGATCTTCTTAACTTGCTCTATATCACTCTAAAAAAAATTCTTACATTTTTTGTCAATCAAATTACAAGTAAAAAAAGGCAGATAAGTAGTTTGCATAGTATAACTAGAAATAGAGAAAAAGATAGATTTCATCAGGATGGTTCTTCTGGCAAGAGATAAAGAGGCTTTCTAACCATTGAGTCTGGTATTGATGTTATTAATGATCCCACTATATATAATATTGCTGACTTTTGTGTGCAGGAGAGGAACTCCTAAGTATTTTTCAAGGTCATCAGTTCTGGTAAAATTAAGAGTATTGTTGATTTCGCTTCGAACACTATTACCAACGTTGTCAGAGAAAAAGATGTGGGTTTTTCCATTATTCACTTTCTGACCCGAGCTTTGGCAAAAGGCATCAAGAACCTTCTTAATGACTTCAGCTTGATCCATTTTAGCCTCCGCAAAGAGAATAAGATCATCAGCAAAGTATAAGTGAGACAGAATTAGTCCACTTTTTTTTTTTTATTAAGATGGGCTTCCAAAAGTTATACTCCACAACTGCATTTATGAGGTGGGACAGCCTCTTCATACAAAGTACAAAAATGTACGGGGATAGAGGGTCGCCTTGACGAATCCCTCTAGACGGCAAGAATTCATCAAGAACCTCCACATTCCAAAGCACTCTCATTCTAACAGTGGAAACGCAAGCAACAACAAGATCAATGATATGATGGGGTATACCAATATCAAGGAAGGTGTCTCTGATGAAGCTTCATTTAAGTCTATCATAGGCCTTTTCTAAATAAATTTTAATTGACATCCATCATTTAACTCCTTTCTTGTTTCTCATTGAGTGAATAACTTTTTGGGTTATTATAATATTATCTGAATTGTGCCTTCTAGGAACAAAACTGTATTGAGTAGGAGAAACCAATTTTTCCATCACTCTTCTCAGACGCCTGGCTAGCAACTTGGTAATAACCTTATAAGAAACATTACACAAACTGATAGGCCTCATTTGTTTTAGAAAGGAAACAGGTTCAACTTTTGGAATCAAAGTAATTAATGTCTCATTTATCTCTCTTACCTTATGAGGGTGAGAGAAGATGTCTTCAACCAATCTGTACAAATCAGCCCCCACCAAATTCCACTTACTTTGATAGAAGACCGCATGTCTACCATCCCTCCCTGGAGCTTTGAAACCATTCATACTAAAGAGAGAGTCCTTTACTTCTTCGGGAGATATGGAGCCACCAATAAGGTTCAGATCATTATATCAAGAGAAGGAAAAACCTTATTAATGATAAAGAAAAAATCATGGTTATCATCTTTATATAAATTAATATAGTAAGAAGTAGCCATTATTTCCAAAGAATCTCTATCAGTAATCCAATTACCCAAATCATCTTGAACAGAAGTGATTTTGTTCCTCCTCCTATGCGCCATAGTGATACCATGGAAATACTTAGTATTTCTATCACCAAATTTAATTTTCTTGCACCTTGATTTTTGGAACCACAATAATTTCTCCTGCGTGAGAATTTCTTCATATTCCTTCCAAAGATTAGCTTCAAGATTATCCAGAAATTTGTTTCTATTTGGACTAGCAGCAATACCTTGAAGCCTACGAATAATAGTACTTTTCCTCTTTAAGATGTCT
Source organism: Arachis hypogaea (assembly GCF_003086295.3). Classification (NCBI taxonomy): domain Eukaryota; kingdom Viridiplantae; phylum Streptophyta; class Magnoliopsida; order Fabales; family Fabaceae; genus Arachis; species Arachis hypogaea. The sequence goes on from NC_092050.1 coordinate 152,451,526, forward strand.
GATGCTGGCCTAAAGTAGGTTTGGAATTTCTCTCAAAATAGAATTTCTCCATTGCAAGTATAGTCCAAACTCAACAATTGACCATCAGTCAAAGTTTATATCAAAGAATAGTCATAATTCAAATCAAAATAACCGAGAGTTTTAAATCTCGGGTCGTTCTCCCTAGGAATTGCAATGAAATGATCAATTATTGGCTACGGGAGAATAGGGGTTTGATGACAATAGGCAAGAAATGTAAATAGCAAGAAATTAAAGAAACTAACAATGACTAATTATCAAATGCAATTAAACTCAAGGCAATTAATCAAGAGAAATGAAAATTCAAATGCTTAGGAACCTCTTGGCAAGGGTTGATAGTCAAGGTTACCTATCCTAGCCATTGACCACAAACATATGATGATTATGAAGAGTTAATCCTACTTAGTCAATCCTAACATCGGGATAAGTCAAATAGGCATAATTGATCTCAATCCACAAGATCCTAGTCTACTCACTAAGTAGCTTAATGAAAGACTAGAGTTAGTGGAACCCAAACCAATTAACTACCCTAATATATCAATCAAGAATGGACATCAATGACTCAAGGTCACCAAAGCCCTCAATTCCAAGCCAAGAGTGAGGAAAAACTACATTAAAACTAAGCCAAGCATTCTATCAAATACTTGGTGTGCATGAAAATAAAATCATATTAAATTACAATAATAATAAAATCTAAATCTACCAAATGCAAGAAAATAATAATAACAACTTAATTAAATAACAATAAACAAAGAAACATTAAATTGCATTAATAGAAATTCAATTTAGCAAGAGTTCATCAACAATAAAATAACCAAATAAAAAAATAACAAGAAAAACTAAAAGAAGTAAGATGCTAGAAGAAATAGTAAAGAAACTAAATCAAAACAATAATTAAAGCATCAATCTAAGAGAAAATTAACTAAATCTAACCTAATTCTAGAGAGAAGAGAATAACCTAAAACATGTTACTAAACTAGACCTAATTGCTCTCCCCTTGCCTCCTCTTGAATTAGGGTTGAAATAGCTTCAGAAATGAGTTAGATTGGGTTCTGGAGGCCTAAAATTTGTTGTCAGCGAATTGCATTAAATGAGGTCACGTGCTAGGACTTGTGCGTACGCATGACTGCTGACTGCACGCTTCCATCTATGTGTACGCACACTTGCTGAAAAGCTTCAAACTCCATTTCTTCATGATTTCTCCATTTTTACATACTTTTTCCTCACTTCTTCAATCCATATTAGCCTTGTAAGCCTGAAATCACTCAACAAACACATAAAGACATCAAATGAATTAAAGTTTATAAAATTTAGCAAATAAGGGCCTAAAAAGCATGTTTTCATTCTTAAGCACAAATTAGGAGAGATTCACAAAATCATGCCATTTCATTGAATAAATGTAGGAAATATTGATAAAATTCACCCAATTAGAGCAGATAAATACCGTGAAATGTGGATTTATCAATATCCCCAAAAACATTAGTGTTCCAAGTTCTGAGCACTTTCTAAAAGTTGTCAACACAACTAGACCAAGTATTAGTGATCTTCCAATTATCCCTCACAAAGTCTTCAAAACTTGGGTGAGAGAGCCAAGCTGCCATGAACCTAAAGGGTCTTCTACTTTTATTATGTGGAACGAAGCTAGTTAAATGGAGACAAAGTGGAGCATGGTCAGACTTAAGCATCGGGAGGTGTCTTAAAATGGCTTCCCAAAAAGCAATCTGCCAATTCATATTACACAGTCCTCTGTCAAGTCTTTCCACCAAATTTCCACATTTTCAAGTGAATGGCCAACCTGAGTAGCCCAAATCTAGGAGACCATTTTGAGAGACACATTCTTGAAAATCTTTGCAAGCACCATTTCTGTTATTCCCTGCACCTCCTCTCCTTTCATAATCATGGAGTGTTGCATCAAAATCACCTAACAAGCACCAAGGGAGATTGATATTGGAATTTAAAGAGCAAATATCCTTTCAAATATTTTTACGAAACACCTTCTGCAGGCTTCCATAAACTGTCAAAAGCAGCCAGAATTTTGAAAGATTATCAGTGAACTTCATATGGACAATTTGATGGTTGCACATTAACACTTCAACCTTCTAAACTGCCTTGTCCCACAAACACCAAATACCCCCAGACTAGCCCCTAGCTTCTTCAGTGAAGCTTCCGTCAAAGCCAATCTTGTTGTGAACATTTTTACCACGGTCCCGCTAATATGGGTTTCCAAGAGAATAATAAAACAGAGATTAAACTCTCTTCTCAAATCTTTAATAAGAGTAGAAAACGTTCTCCCCTGCACCACGACAATTCCAAACTAACAGATTCTTGGATAAAAATGAGAAGAAAAGAGGCAGAAAACCGCAATTCAAGATTGAGCATTCGCCCTTTCAGAGCCGCGCCCTCATCTGGCCAGAGGAGACACCGTCCTCGCCATTATGATTCGGAAAAACTTCCTCCATGACTTCATCCGGTGGTTCAACCACCTTCTGAACTTCTATAGCCGTCACTTCACAGTTGTGGGTTGCAGTGAGAAATTTTTTTGTGACCACATGACTTTCAAGCATGTTTCTGGACGCCCTTGCTGCCTCAAAAGACTCTCTCTGTTCTTTCTATAATATACACATACTATGGAGAATCATCTCTTCCATGGCTTCTTTCTCCAAATTTCTAGAAGAGGAGGTAGGCTGGACTTGCATTTCTATCGTAGATGCTTGCTTAGGTTTAGGATCAACAATATGTTTTAACTTGGACTTATTATTTTTCACTTGGCTATTTGGCCCATTCTTTGATATATTGATTTTTTTTTTGCTCCCAGTAGATTTTTCCTACCATCAGGCCTAATAATCTTGGTTTTAATATGAGTAAGTGAAGCTTTATCTTTTTGGGCTACAATGGCATTAGGCCCACTTTACATATCTTTATGGGCATGATCTTCATGCATCTCTTCCCCATAAAAGTCTTCCGAAGAATCTTCATTCAAGATATTAAATCTTGATCCTTGCTTTAGTTGTTGGTCCGTGCTAGTAGTATCACCTTCCATATTTTTCATATTTCCTTTTCCATTTTGAAATCTTTTCGTGTATGTCACAACCTTCTCAGATTTTCTTCAGATTTGCCTCCTAACCATCATCCAAGGCCCAAAATGGGGGGGGGGGGGATCTTGATTATTTTTCTCCTTTTGAAAAGAATTCAAAGATCCATTATTGGCTTCATGATTAGCATTAATTTTGGGACCCTTATTTTCCCCAATTCCCTCCAATTCTCCAGCTCCCACCTTCTCATGGTGATCCACCTCCACCTCTGGCAGCTCCAAGCAATGCTCAGACTTATGACCATATTTACCACAATGGAAACAAATAAGGTGTAGGCCTTCATATTCTATGTTGAGAATTAATCCAAGAACAGAAATTCTAGGAACAAGTTATTTTGTCAGGTTAATTTCCACACATAGTCTTGCAAATTTACCTCTCCAGTGAATTGACATAGTGCGATCAATCTTGAGCATAGTTCTGATAGTGGACCCAACCCTCTAGAGATATCGGTGATTATATAATTCAATAGGCAGGTTTGGAATGTGTATCCGAGCTGCAATCTTCTTCACTGCTTTCTCAGAAGATAAGAAAAATAGTCTCCATCTCTGGACTATGAGGTAGTGTCCTGCAATCATCCAGGGTCTTCCCATGAGTGCATGTGAGTAGTCTTCTTCATCTGAAAAATGAACCAAAAAATAGTCATGATCCATGTCAATAACATTAATCTTACCTTTCTTGACCCAATCTCTCTATAGATGTTTCTCTATGAATACTAGACCCACACGTTTTGCCCAAGACTTTTACAATCAGTGCCGCATGCCACGACTTACACCATTCATCAAACTCATCTTTAGAAATCGGTATGACTGAACACGGATCAAATGGTTTCTCTTCCTTTTTATTGTCATCATCATCTTTATGCCACCGGTCCTTGTGATCAGAGTCGTCTTCTTCTACATCTTCCAGATGATGTGAGGATTCAACTATTGTCGGACCAGTCAGCGTGAGCAGGGATTCTTTGTAGGAGATCCTCGAAGGTTCATGATCAGAAGATGCTTCATTCTCGATTGTTTAGGATCAACCTCTTCTCGCATTTTAACTTTCTTCGTACTTCTTTGAACCATGGCATCCTCTTGGGATGAAACCCTAGGAGAGCTATCACGAGTCATTTTGGTTACTTGTTTACTTGTTAGAGTAAGGAGAATTCATTTCATTTTGTTAAGCTCTTCTTTAGCATGACACTACTCACATACAATTTCATAAAATCATTGAAAAAGTAAAAAATAATAATAAAATAAAATAAAAAGGAGAATGACATGTAAGAGAGAAGATGATTGATGAACTTGCTATGGAGGTTAGGGGCCGGGATGGTAAATTAATCAAATTTTGGGAGAATACATAGTTGCAAGTGAAAATTTTAAAAGATTTTTTTCAAGACTCTTCTTGATTTCAAATAAAAAAAAATTGTAATTGGAAATTATGAGTTTTGGGATGGGATAGAGTGAGTTTGAAACTTTCAATGAAAGAGGGAACCCCGCCAATGGGAGACAAAATTCTTGAATCAACTGCTTGATGTCTTGCAATCTATGAGATTGATAGCAGAAGAATATGATAGAGTGGTGTAAAAATTTGACAAGAAAAGCATTTATTCTACTAACTCATTTGTGCACGTCTTGCAGGAAGAGACTTTGGTAGATGATATTCTTAGCTACAGATTTACAAATAAAATTTAGAAAGGGCTTGTCTCACCTCGAGTTGAGTTGCTTACTTGGTTTGTACTAGTAGGTCGGGTTAATACTAAAGACCGACTAAGTAGATTGGGTATCATTGAACAAAGTGATAACGTATGCATTATATATAGCAAGAAAATTAAAACTACACAATACTTGTTTGTTACTTGTGAGTTTTCTTGATAGGTGAAGTATGCATGAATTACTGATATTGGACATGCTTGGACTATCCCAAGTACCATAAAAAATACTTTGAGAGTTAAAGAACTTTGTAAAAAATAATTAGTTGGTTTCTTTTATGTTATATAGAATATCTGACTACATAGAAAATGATGCTGATTTTTCAAATCACAACTACCGGTAAGTGCACCAAGTCGTACCAAGTAATAAACTCACGGTAAGTGAGTGTCGATCCCACGAGGATTAATAGATTGAACAAGCAATAGTTGATTAATTATTCTAGTTAGAGAAGTTGGAATGAGAGTTTTGAATATCAAATAGTATTAAAGACAGTGAATAAAGAAAAGCAAGCAGTAAATATGTGAGAGAATACTATGAGAAGAGAATTAAGGCTTCAGAGATGTTTAGATTTTCGGATTAACATTCAATGTCAAATACCTTGATCATGAAAAGATTGAGTTTATGGCAAACCCTAGGTGATTGAATTCCTATACCTAGGCGATTCAATCTCCTCTATCCCAACCAACCGTTAATTCCTTGATCAATCAATTGTGTTAGAAGGTTAAGTTCAAAAATCTGATTTATAAGCCACATAATCCCTAAGAACTCCAAAATAATCCAATTATATGTCACGTATCATATTAAATCCAAACAATTAAGGAGTTGTGAGAAGAGGGTTTCAAGCTTTAATTCTAGTGATTTAACTTTTTCATGATTCAAAAGAATTCAATTTAGATTAAGGTTATTTTTCAATACACACTAATCCATAGGATGAAGAATGAAACCACTTCTTAAATATAAATCAATGCATTAATCAAGAGTATAAGAACAAAATAATTGTTAATCTATCAAAATAAACTGAGTTTCTAACCTTAACAATGGGGGTTTAGTGACTCATGTCTCATGGTGCAGAGAAAACCCTAGGAGATTAAAAGTGTGTAAAAATTAAAATTGCGGAAGTGGAAGAGGAAAAGAAGAGATCCCATCGCGAGGGCGAATCTCTATCCTATTTATAGTCTTAATCCTAGTTAATTTAAAACTTAAATTAAAACCTAACAAATCTTTTCTATTTTGTTCTTTGATTTCAAATAAAATAAAAAAGCCTTCCGTGTAATTTGCTGCACGCGTGGTCCTCATACCATTACTTGCTATCGGCGCTAAACGTCGGGCTGGGGGTGTTTAGCGCCACCCATCCAGCAAGCTTGCACGCGATACAAGGTCCTCGACACTAAACGCCGGATCGTGGCGTTTAGCGCCACTTGTCCTGAGAAGAATTGGCTTGTTGAGCTCGTGCATTCGTGTGTGCGGGCAATAGATGCGTACGCATGAGGTCCCTTGTTGCGCCAGTGATACGTACGCATGCATGATACATACGCGTGAGTCCTCCTTTGCTTCTTCATGAATTTTTTATCAAATCTTCATTCGAATGCTACTTGAAATCACAAAAGGCCACAAAAACTCAAAGTAGCATCCATTAAGATATAATTCACTAAAATCCTCTAAAAAGTCAACAGAATATCATATAAATCATATAGAAAAGACATTAATAATACTCACGCATCATAAAGGATGTCATATTTCAGAACAAGACAACAAATGTGGTAGACTGCGTTACTAGATTGTTTCTTTGTTCTTGTTGTTTTTGTGAGATGTGTGTGTGTGTGTGTGTGTTTTTTTTTTTTTTTTTTGTGTCTAGACAAATAAAAGAGCAGAAAGAACAAAAAAATCCCCAAAATAGGGAAACAAAGCCTTTCTAAGCTATATTCTCATTCTGGAGATACTCGTGCAATTCTCGCCAATGTTGAATCCATTCTGAGTAAGGAATATTACTGAGAGCTGCTCTTTTGGCCATGGCATCCGCAGTTGCATTAGCTTCTCTGTAGACTAAGCTCATTTGCTTCTCCCACTCTCTATTGATGAGCTCTTGAATTTTACCCACCAAATCATCATCTTCTTTATCAAACGAAATTGATAGGTACTGAAAAACAATAAAGGCTTCCTTGGAGTCAGTCTTGCAAATCACCTTTTTTACACCACACTCCCAAGCCAACACAAGACCCTTCCAAATTGCAAAAATTTCTGTAGAGACACTAACTTATATCCACAAATGGTTCCTGATAACACAACTAAATCCATCTAACTATCACTCAAGAAAGACATTGGCATCGCAGTTCACCTTGACCTAACCATCTGGCGGCTTCAACCACGTATAGGGGTACAATTGATTCCTCAAGTACTGCGATCTCATGATCGTTGCTTCCATGTCGTTAATCATCTGACAAATATTGAGAACAACTTTTACCATACACCATTCTTCAATGGGATTGAAAAGATATCTTGGTTCCTATGTTGCCATATCCACCATAGGCCTGTGACAGTGACATTTTCCTCCTTTCTCAGTGACTTCTACACCTAGGATTTGAAATTAGTAATTTCTGGAGGAATGGAGAGCATGAGTCAGCTCCAAATTTCTCTATCTTTGTGACAATAAAGTAGACAGTGAATAACGGATTCTGTCTCTTCTCCACACTTGGGAGAAAGCTCGCTATCTTTTATACCTCGTTAATGCCAAAAGGACGTTGTTGGAAGCGCCTCTAGAGCCCCTAACTAAATTAATAACTTTACCTTTTATGGAATATTATTGTGCCATAACCAAAGCCAATTAGAGTGTTCATTCTCTTGACATCTCTGAGATATAAGCCACTGATAACCCCCCTGCCTTTCGCTGAATAGCTCCTGAACGAGTTTCCTCTCTAAAACCAGCCAGAGTGATTATTGTTGGACCAAGAAAGATTAAAGGATATGATAATCTCCCTTACTTCTTTGGGTATAGGTGTATCAAGGATGTCTATGTTCCAACTTCCATTCACCCAAATGTCTACAATAGTTAAATTAAGACTAGAAATATGGACATAAGACAAAAGATCACAGAGTCTTCCATGTAAAATCTGGTTAATTAATAAATAATTAACTCATAAATTAATATTTATTCTAAAAAATTAGAAAATTAAATTTTATAGTTTAATATGATAGAGCTAATTAAAACGAGAATTTTGACACTAATTTTAAAGATTCCAGCCCAAGATTGGACCGAACCGGACAAACTGAGCCCGTATTGGGCCCAAGGCCCAACCCAACTCAGCCAAACACACTTAAGGCAGCCCTCTTTCCTCCGTCCTTCAGCAAAACACGCTGAAGCATGTTCATGGAGGGGAGAACTTGAGAAAATAACCTAACCCTTGGTGTAACTTCAATCCAACATAACTTTTTGCTTCGAGCTCCGATCGCTGCACCGTTTGCGGCCACGTGACCGCAGTGTCGAGCTTTATAAAGCTCACAACATTATTCAAGAGGTAAGCCACAAATTCTTTCCAATTTATCAGCCCTTAATTTTCGAAATTATTGGGTAAAGGTGTTGAGATTTTTAGTTCTTTGATGTTATAGGATCCAATTAGTTTTAGAGAAATGCTTAGTATTGCCTCTTTGGTCCATGGGTACGGTAAAAATTCTCAACACTTGTGGAATTCTTGATCTATTGTGTATGGATATTAAGTTGTTATATTTGAATGTGATATTGTGGATTAGGTAGTGTATATATATATATGTGTGTGTATTGGAGGTTGATTGAGACTTTGGAAGTGGAAATGGTATGCTGAAAAATCTGTTGGTGAGGTGTTGAGGCTTTAAAAGCTTGAGGAGAAGTGAATTGGAAGTGTTCCGGGTTATGTCGGGGAATCGGCCAAGGTATGGTTTCGGTTTCTTGTATCTAGAATATAATGTATTGTGAAAACGTAGACTAGTGACCCTAAGATAGGAATTGAATTGTTGATGTAGTTGATTGGATGATATGGACTGTGTTGATTATGTGGTTAATGGTTTTGAATGGTTGTGGTTGATGCTATACTTGTTGGTAAAGCATGTAAAATTGTAGGTGACATAGTTTTGGTATGCACAATTGTTGATGAGGTTGGGATTTTGTTAAAGTTGATATGAAAATTATCACAAGTAATTGATAACGTATATTGTGAATTGTTGAACTTGGATTATTGAGTTAAGATTGATAAAAATAGAGAATTGATATGATGTGGATTAAATGAGGAAGTTGGAATATGGTTGATGCTGAATTGGTGAGGTTTTGATTGGTTTTAAAGGGGTTTGGAATGAGTATGTTTCGAATTTGGAGGGTTGCAAAGTTTTATGAAAACCATGATTCTGAACAACTTTGGCGGAGCATAACTTCATCTTTGGACCTCTGATTTGTATCGAATTTGTCTAGAAAGAAAACTTGGTCCGAGATGTTTACACCGTTTGAAGAACGAAGGAAAAATGTTTTAAAACAAGAAAGTTATGTGCGATCAAAGTTCGGTGTGCAAAATTGAGATTTTAGGACTTAGCAGCTTTTTGGGATTCTGCTAAGCCCGCGTATGCAAGATACACGCGCTACGTAACCAATTGTTGCTGCCTCAAGAACTCGCGAACGCGTGTTGTGAGTCACGTACACGAATAGGTCATTTTCTTGGCTACGTACGCGACTACATAGTGTGCAACGCGAGCAGTAATCACGGGTTGAGGAGCTCGCGTACGCGAGAGGTCAAGTTTTTAAAGGTCACGTACATGAAAGGGAACATGCGATGCGAGCATGCATTACTGGCGGCATTTCTCACATACGCGAGCAGGGGTTGCGTACGCGATCCCCTGTTTTTCTAAACTTAAACTTTTGATTCCTAAGACATTCCTCCAGCTTTCAAAACCCTATTTTCTCTTGTTTAAAGCTTGGTAGGTGGTATTTGGGTAGTGAGGTATAGTAAGGACTGTGAGGAAGGTAACTTATTGATGAAGAAAGAAATGAGTCGATGATAAATCATGTTTGATAACAATTATATGAGATTAATGATGGTGATGGTGGAAGTACTGTTATGTTATGAGCTGAATGACTGTATATGATAATGAGTTATGGCTGATTGTGAATTATATTATGAGTCGGATGGCTGTATTGATATTGAGTTATGGCTGATGAGTATGAAATTATGATTATTGATTTGATAATGTGATTGTTGCACTTCCAAATATCTGAGATACGAGTTTTCCTAGGTGAAAGTAGTGGCTAGCTACCATGTGCTCTAGGTTGAGACTCGATACTCTGTTGACCCTATGTCGTAAGTGTGGCTGGACAATGTGAAAGTTTCGGATGAGCTCGCCCCCGTGGATAAACACCAGTATGGGTGTTATATGTTTATGTTTGAGAATTACTCGAGTTGGGGATGCACGACAGAGGGACTGTCCAATGGTTAGCTACCAGGACTTGTCAGGTTGGCTTTATAACCGACAGATGAGACTCATCAGCCAATAGGACAGGCATGCATCATATGCATTTACGTGTTTGTTTGGCGTGTTTTATTTGGAATGCCTAACTGCTTGCATAAACTATTTACTACCTGATTATCTGTTGTATTTGAATCCTAAACGTGATTTCCTTGCATGTATTACTTGTGTTTGCAACACTTGATTCTAGTGGCGGTTGGGAGGTTCATAGGAGTTGGATTGGGGAGTTTTAGATAACTATGAAGATCTTTAGCGAGTTGCCTATTTCGCTTTATGTTTTAGTTATGTTTATAAGATTTAATTATACGTCGTAAGTTCTAGGATTGCCTTCGACTTTCTTGGGATATTATATGTTAGATATGTGAGCACTGTTACCATGCTGAGAATCTCTGGTTCTGACCCCATACATATTTTATGGTTTTCAGATGCAGGACGTGAGGCACCTCGTTGAGGCATGCTGGAGGCTTCTAATTAGCGAAGATCCCTGTGCTTTTGGGGCTTTACTTTGACTATGTATATAATTAGATACTTATTATCTCCACTGCTTATATATATGTTGTATTAGCTTCCTCTTAGAGGTTATTTTGGAGAAACAGGTTCTATAACTTTGTATTTTGGGTTTGTTTTGGGTTCTCTTATATATATGTATATACATACTTATGTGCTCTGGCCGGTTAGTCTTCGCGAGCCGAGTCTCGAGCTTTGATATTTGTATTTTGGAACTCTTTAGTACATATCCATGTTAGCTTTCTCTTATCTCATTTCTTTTACCGCTTACGTTGCCGCGAGTGATGCGCTTTTCTGTTTTAACGCTTTTGTTTTTAACTTTTCTTCAAATGCTCCTAGTTATAACTCCTAGTTATAAAGCCAAAGCCATGATTTTTCTTCGTCGTCATCTTGACGAAGGATTGAAAAATGAATATCTCACATTAAAAGATCCTGCAGATCTTTGGAAAGACCTTGAAGAAAGGTACAATCATAAAAAAACGGTGATACTTCCTCAAGCCCGATATGAATAGACGCACTTGTGTCTACAGGATTTTAAGTCTATAAATGAATATAATTCTGCAATGTTTCGAATCACCTCATGAATGAAATTATGTGGAGAAAAGATATCTGATAATGATATGTTAGAAAAAACTTTCTCGACCTTCCATGCTTCGAATGTGCTCCTGCAGCAGTAGTATTGAGAAAAAGGGTTTAAAAAATATTCTGAGTTAATTTCTTGCCTTCTTGTTGCTTAACGCAATAATGAGTTGCTCTTAAAGAATCACGAAGCGCGCCCAGCTGGCGCTGCCCCATGCCCCCATTTCCTGAAGTAAATACGGCAAATTACCCCAGAAGAGGTAGATGGCAAGGTTTTAATAATAAGAAAAATTATGGAAGGAACAGGAATTATGTTCAAAAGAGAGGATCTCACCAGAAGTGGGATAAAGAAAGAAATATTGGGCAAAATAAATCAACAGAGGATAAGTGTTTCCGTTGTGGTGGAAAGGGCCATTGGTCACGTACCTGTCGTACCCCAAGGCACCTAGTCGATCTTTATCAAACATCTTTGAAAAAGGACAACAAGGAAAAAGAGTCGAATTTTGTTTCAAATGATGCTGAAAATTTCACCACTCATTATGATGTATCTGATTTCTTTGAGGATCCTGAAGGAAATATTGGTCATTTGATCAATGATGGAATAGTTTAATGTGTGAGATTGTTAACTATTCATGTAAATAAATAATATAAAGAACTTATTGTTAAGTTTTATTTTCTATGTATTTAAGTTTCAAATACGATGTATATAAATAATGAAATATTAATGTTTATGAATTTTGAAATCATTAAATGTGTCATGTTTTAAAATAAAATTTTAGTATATGACATTATTTTTATGTACAGTATTTCTTAGAAAAATAATTCCGATCAAGTATTCAATTTAATTGTGCATACTACTCATTTTATTATTATTTGTCTTTGAAGAAAATGGCAATGATATATAATGAAGATGTATGCCTTGCGGATAGTGCAAGTTCGCACACTATTCTCAAAAGTGATATATATTTTACCCATCTAGTGCCAAAAGAAGAATATGTTAATACTATTATTGGCTCAGGCAATGTGATTGAAGGCTCCGGAAGAGCTATAATTTTGTTTCCCGGAGGAACAAAATTCATAATGAATAATGCACTATTATCTACCAAGTTTCTAAGAAACTTGTTGAGCTTTAAAGTATTTCGCCGAAATGGATATCATATTGAGACTATGAATGAGGGAAGTCATGAGTACTTATGTATCACAACTCATGATTCAAATAAAAAGGTTATATTAGTAAAGTTGCCCTCACTTTCATCTGGGTTATGTTATACCAAGATTAGTGCAATTGAATCACATGCCACTGTAAACCAAAAGTTTACTAGTCCAAATAAATTCATAACTTAGCACGACCGATTGGGTCATCCGGGAACAACCATGATGCGGAAAATTATTGAAAACTCCCATGGACATTCACTAAAAAACCAGAAGATTCTTAAATCTAGTAATTTTGTTGTGCTGCGTGTTCTCAAGGGAAGTTAATTTTAAGGCCATCACCAGTAAAGATTGGATTTGAGTCCCCTGAATTCCTAGAAAGGATTCAAGATGATATATGTGGACCTATTCATCCACCATGTGGATCTTTTAGATGTTTTATGGTCCTGATAGACACATCTTCTAGATGGTCATATGTGTGCTTATTGTCTTCTCGTAACCTGGCGTTTGCAAGACTACTGGCTCAAATTATTCGATTAAAAGCACAATTTCTAGAAAATCCAATTAAAGCAATTTGTCTTGATAATTCTGGTGAATTTACTTCCCATTTAAGAATATTTGGGTGTGCGATATATGTTCCCATTGCACCACCTAATCGCACCAAAATGGGACCCCAAAGAAAATTGGGGATATATGTTGGATATGATTCTCCCTCTATAGTGAGGTATCTTGAGATACAAACTGGAGATGTATTTAAATTCTGGTTTGCAGATTTTCATTTTGATGAATCAAAATTTTCAACATTAGGGGGAGAGAATAAGCTTCCTGAAAAAGAACTTAATTAGAAGCATTATCCTTGATGCATTTAGATTCTCGATCAGGGCAATGTGAACTAGAAGTTCAAAAGATTATACATTTGTAAAGAATAGCAAATGAATTGCCTGATGCATTTTCTGATACAAAGAGAATAACCAAATCTTATATACCAGTGGAAAATGCCCCAATTCGAATTGAGGTCCCGGTCGGACAAATAGCCACTGAAGCAAATTCACGCCAGAAGCGTGGCAAGCCTGTCGGTTCCAAAGACAAAAATCCTCGAAAGAGAAAAGAGGTAAATACTATTCCTGTTGAAAAAGACATAGTAGAGACAGCGGCAGTTTTCCAAAATTCTGATATAGTTTTAATACCAGAAGACGTTCAGGTACCTGAAAATTGTGAAAATAACGAGATCTCGATAAATTATGTCTTTACAGGAGAGAAATAGGACCGAAATAAGACAATTGTCAATGAATTATTTGCATATAATGTGGCATTAAATATCATGCATGAAAGTAAGGATCTTGAGCTAAGATCAGTCCAAGAATGTCGACAAAGGAATGATTGGCCAAAATGGAAAGAAGCCATGAAGGTTGAATTAGACTCACTTGCAAAACGTGAAGTCTTTGGACCTGTAGTCCGTACATCAAAAGATGTAAAACCTGTTGGATACAGGTAGGTATTTGTGAGAAAATGAAATGAGAAAAATGAAGTTGTGCGCTACAAAGCCCGACTTGTGGCACAAGATTTTTCACAAAGGCCCGGTATAGATTATGAAGAAACGTATTCCCCTATAGTGGATGCGATAACATTGCGTTATTTTGTCAGTTTATCTGCATATCATAAACTGCATATGCATTTAATGGATGTGGTAACAGCCTATTTATACGGCTCATTAGATCGGGATATCTATATGAAAGTCCCTGAAGGACTAAAGATATCTAAACCATCCAATGAATATTCGCAAGGGTTATACTCAGTCAAATTGCAAAGATCTTTATATGGTTTGAAGCAATTTGGACGAATGTGGTATAATCGTCTTACTGAGTATCTGGCCAAAAATGGATTCAAGAATGATGATATATGTCCATGTGTTTTCATAAATAAATCTGCATCTAGATTCATTATAATTATTGTGTACACTGATGATTTAAATATCATTGGAACTCTTGAAGAGATTCCAACAATTATAAAAAACTCTAAAAGAAGAGTTTGAGATGAAAGACCTTAGAAGCACTAAATTTTGTCTCGGCCTGCAGATCGAACAATATACACAGAGAAGATAATGAAAATATTTTATATGGATAAATCACATCCCTTGAGTACCCCACTGATCGTAAGATCTTTGGATGTGAAAAAAGATCAATTCTGTCCTAAAGAAGAAAATGAAGATATCCTTAGTCCTGAAGTACTATATCTTAGTGCCATTGGAGCGCTAATGTATCTTGCTAATAATACAAGACCCGATATATCATTTGTTATGAATTTACTAGCAAGATATAGTTCTTCTCCAACCAGAAGACATTGGAGTGGAATCAAGCAAATCTTTCGATATCTTCAGGGAACGGTTGATATGGGATTGTTTTATCCTTATGAATCCAAGTTACAACTAGTTGGCTATACAGATGCTGGATACTTGTCTGATCCACATAAAGAGAGATCTCAAACAGGATATCTGTTCACATATAGTGGTACAACTATATCATGGATGTCCACGAAATAGACGATAGTAGCAACCTCCTCTAATCATGCTGAAATACTAGCGATACATGAAGCAAGTCGCAAGTGTTTTTGGCTCAGGAGCTTGATCCAATATATCCTGTCATCATGTGGACTAATTGATCATAAGATAGCTCCAACTGTCCTGTTTGAAGATAATACATCATGCATTGCTCAACTTAAAGGCGGATACATCAAAGGTGATAGAACAAAGCATATTTCTCTCAAATTCTTCTTCACTCATGATCTTCAAAATCAAAGGACAATTGATGTCCAACAGATCCGCTTAAGTGACAATCTTGCAAATTTATTCACAAAGTCACTCCCAAAATCCTCCTTTGAAAGATTGGCACATGAGATTGGGATGCGCCGATTTCGAGACATTAAATGATGTTGACAAGAGGGGGGAGACTGTACTCTTTTTTCCTTGGTCAGGTTTTTTTCCTATTGGGTTTTTCTTGACAAGGTTTTTAATGAGGCAGTCTCCATCACAAATGATATTGTACTCTTTTTCCTTCACTAAAGTTTTCCCACTGAGTTTTTCTTTAATAAGGTTTTAATGAGGCATAATCTTAAATGGACATCCAAGAGGGAGTGTTGTGATAAGGATCAACGTGAATGTCCATTCTCAAGAAAGAATGAATGTTGAAAATAAATCCCCCGTACATGTATAAATAAGAGTACATATTTGAGTCATAATACACAAGCAAACAATAATAATTCGCCCTCTTCTTTTACTAAGCAATATTACTATCTCTCACATTAATATATATATCTCTCTCACTTTATATATATACACATTCATCATATAATATTAAGTAAATATATATGAATCATCTTTATTGAGCTAATTATATTAATACTAGAATTTTTATTTACACTTTCTTATTTTATATTTATTCTTGTTAATTATTTATTTTACAACACATACACCAATTATAAAAGGAAAATAAATAAATAAACAAAAGTTTAAACATTCACCTTCACCTTCACCTTCGTTTTAGAGGTCCCACTTCTTCACCGGCGGACATACTATAAATATCGCACTTGCCTTCTTTATTCACTTCATTATTCCCACTACAAACAAATTAACACAACTCAAATCAACACAACATATTCATTCCCTTCTTTGCAAATATCACTAACATAATCTCTTCAGATCCTCATATAATTACATTGATTCTATTCTTTTTTAATTCTTCCTCTATAAATACCCATCAACCCAATTTTTTCATTCTTATACCTAATTTTCTTAAAAAAAATCATGTCCAAAAACAAATTCACCCCAATGGCTCCAAACTTGAATGAATCATCCGCCGATCACCAAAACGGTTCCCACTACACTTCATCACCATTCACTATAGATGAGTCAAACCTATTAGTCAACGGCCACGTCATCCTCTCCGATGTCCCAAAAAACATCACTCTTACTCCCGCCTCCGTTGCTGCCGCCACTACCACCACCCAAGGCTGCTTCCTCGGCTTTACAGCCAACGAGCCGAGAAGCCACCACGTGACATCCCTCGGAAAACTAAAAAACACAAAATTCATGAGCATTTTCAGGTTCAAGGTGTGGTGGACAACACTCTGGGTCGGTTCCAACGGCCGAGACCTTGAAACGGAAACACAGTTTTTAATGCTGGACGAATGGAACGAGGACACTTGTCGTCGTCCCTACGTCCTTTTCCTTCCAATTATCGAAGGGTCGTTCCGCGCGTCGTTGCAAGCGGGACAAGACGACAACGTGGACGTGTGCGTCGAGAGCGGTTCCTCAAAGGTAACCGGATCCTCGTACGACAGTGTCGTCTACGTGCACGCGGGCAACGACCCATTCAAGCTGGTTAAGGAAGCCATGAAGGTTGTTAGGTCTCACCTTGGAACTTTTAATCTGTTGGAGGAGAAGACTCCGCCGGGGATAGTTGACAAGTTCGGGTGGTGCACCTGGGATGCATTCTACCTTACGGTGCACCCTCAGGGTGTTTGGGAAGGTGTTAAGGCTCTCGTTGAAGGTAATTAACGATAATCTTACTAATAAATTTCTTAATTCCAGTATACTCAATTTTGTGGATTTTTATTCTGTTATTTGGTGTTGATCTTTGATTTTTCTTTTGTTACTTTTGTTTTTTATTTTTGGATTTAATGTTGTGCAATAAATCATGAGATTTCTTTGATGAACTACTCCTTTCTTTTCATGTATAAATCAGTAAATCACTTTAGAAAGTTATGATAATTTCTTTTTTGGCGTAAAGTGAAAATAAAGAAAGGAAATTACACGAGTTTTCTAGACCATGGTAAATAATTGTATACATAAATAACCATATTAGCAATATTTCCTTTATTTAAGAGTTAGTAAGATGATTTTAGAAAATAAATAATTTCTCTAAAAATATATATGAAGCATAAGCAACTTGTTTAAGATATATTTTTTTTCTTTTTATAAGAGTTTAATTTTAATGCACAAACAGTGCAATTATATGCATTTTTTTAGATGATTATTTATCAGTCAATATAAAAAATAATTATTTTTATTTTGTAATATCATATAATTGGATATAAGTATAAAATTATTTTACATACAGTATATCGAAATTAAATTTACTCCTTATTTGATAGAGAATATCTAAGAATTAAGACTTAATCACTTTGTATCTTATGTAATTAAACAATAAAATGTTACGCAGGTGGTTGTCCACCCGGGCTTGTTCTGATCGACGACGGGTGGCAATCAATCACCCACGATTCAGACCCGATTACTAAGGAGGGGATGAACCAGACGGTGGCCGGAGAACAAATGCCATGCAGGCTCATCAAATATGAAGAGAACTACAAGTTTAGGGACTATGTAAGTAGCTCAGGTGACAAGAAAGGTTTAGGTGCCTTTGTGAAGGACCTAAAGAAAGGGTTTGAGACTGTGGAATATGTGTATGTGTGGCATGCCCTATGTGGTTATTGGGGTGGGATAAGACCTCAGGTTCCGGGGATGCCGGAATCCACCGTGGAGCGGCCGAAGCTGTCCCCGGGGCTGGAGACTACTATGGAGGACTTGGCCGTAGATAAGATTGTCAATAATGGTGTGGGGTTGGTACCACCACATTTGGTGGATGAAATGTACGAAGGGATTCACTCTCATTTGGAAAATGCTGGCATTGATGGGGTCAAAGTTGATGTCATCCATGTAAGTTTCTTTTAGCTCCAACCACTTATTTTTTTTTCAAAGGAAAAAAGAAAAAAGTTTAAATAACAAATAATTTTTATGAAATTATATCGATGAATTAGAGTGTTTGCTAAATATCATTTTTTATAATTCTTGAAAATATGATTTATTTATTTTTTTTAGTTTTGATGTCTCAAAAGAAAAAAAAATTGCATCGTTTTGACGTATTTCCATTCCAAACTCGTTTCTAAAAGAAACTCGACAACAATGAAAGATATTGTTTTATTAGACATTACAATTAGAAAGCATATATTTTCAGGACAAAATATTTTGTTGTTCTTATATTTTTCACTTTAGAATGATGATCGTGTCTTTTGGTTTAATAAACCTTTTTTATTCGATTTTTAAAGTTTCAACATAATTGTTCAGTGTTAGCAAATAGCAACACTAAAACGCTAAATGCGTTGGTTTTCTTTTTTTTTATTTTTTTAAACGATATTTTGAGGGGATAGTACTCCTTACAACCAAGGATATTGAAGGGCCCATCTGAATCTGATCTTGTTCTATTAACTCCCAACAATCGCTGTTCAGTTTAGTTTGACTCTTATCTTTTTGGTCGGCAAGTAATCTATTTTTATCGTAATCTACACGCTAATATTATCTGATTCCTTTGTCCTTTTCTTTATTTTCGCAAAAAAAAAAAAATGAAATGGTAGGGGAAATCGTAGTTTTATTTATTTATTTATTTTTTTGGGTAAGTATCGTAGTTTTATTTTATCTAACAAAGTATATGATTTTGACTTGGGCTAAACAGTTGCTGGAGATGGTGTGTGAGAAATACGGGGGTCGTGTAGATTTGGCAAAGGCATATTATAAAGCTCTCACTGCTTCAGTCAGAAAACACTTCAAAGGAAATGGTGTCATTGCCAGCATGGAGCATTGCAATGATTTCATGTTGTTAGGAACTGAAGCCATTTCCCTTGGTCGCGTTGGTATGTACTGTGTACCTTGACAACTAATTAAGATGAATATTGACACGAAAATATCTTCATGTAAAAATATACTTGAAAATCGTTAAATAAGTTAGTCAACTATGTCAAAACATTTTATCAATTCCTAACTATCATCTTTATTTAGACACATTTTCATGTGAATAATCACTATGAATTAATCCCTCTCGTCTTTTCATCTCTCAATATCAATATTTTGATACATTATCATTTACATCAATTTATACAATAAGTAGTAATCATTTAGTGATATGCTATACTAAAAAATGACAAAATAGGAGATATAAAGATGTATTTAGTAAATTTTTTAAGAATACACAATGATAAGAATGCAAGTTTTTTTTTTTTATGTGAATTTCTATGAATTTGATAAACAGGTGATGATTTCTGGTGCACTGACCCATATGGTGATCCAAATGGTACATTTTGGCTACAAGGTTGTCACATGGTGCATTGTGCATACAACAGCATGTGGATGGGGAACTTCATCCACCCAGATTGGGACATGTTCCAATCTACACACCCTTGTGCTGCTTTCCATGCAGCCTCAAGAGCCATTTCTGGTGGTCCTATTTACATTAGTGACACTGTTGGCAACCACAACTTTGAACTCCTCAGGAAATTGGTCTTGCCAGATGGCTCCATCCTAAGGTGTCAACACTATGCTCTCCCAACTAGGGACTGTCTCTTTTCTGACCCACTCCATGATGGCAAAACTATGCTCAAAATATGGAACCTCAATAAGGTGAGTTAGATACCTTTTCCTATAACTGAATTAATCACTGGCAATCATATAACAATAAGAACAATAATGTTTGGGAGACAATAAAAAATCAGCCAAAACAGTCAAAACTTGTTTTATTTAACATTTAGTAATTGTTGCTACAATTAATAAATGCTAAATAAGGCAAATTTGAGCTGTTTTTGTTGTCTCCTTAACATTACCGTAACAATAATTATATGTAGGCATGAAACGTGGGTCATTTAGGATTTTACTTAAGGAAACAAACAAATTGAGTAATGACTCACCCCTACTTTAATACAAAGGTTAATAGGGCCTGAATTAGTCTGAGTTCCAAACATAGTAGTATATGGCTTTGTATGCTTTTATAATGAGTAATGACATTGTTTGATAAATGATAAGAATCTTCATTAACATTCAAATACTATTGAAACAAATTAGATGAGTTACTCTTAGAGGTAAAAGAATGAACAACTTTATTCTGTACTTAATCACCCAACAAATTGCTTAGTAAGTTATCATTGTCTTCAACTTAGTTTACATTTT
This sequence comes from Arachis hypogaea, assembly GCF_003086295.3. Lineage (NCBI taxonomy): Eukaryota > Viridiplantae > Streptophyta > Magnoliopsida > Fabales > Fabaceae > Arachis > Arachis hypogaea. Next base: position 152,472,033 of record NC_092050.1, read on the forward strand.
TAATGCAATAGTTGATATTTCAAGATAAAGATTTATCAACAAACTAAATGATCATAACACACATATTTGCAAGAACTAGAAACTAACATGATTTTTATGCATTTTGGTATATCTAGTACACTGGAGTTCTTGGAGCATTTAACTGCCAAGGTGGAGGGTGGTTCCGTGAAACAAGAACAACCAAATGTGCTTTGGAGTTTTCTCATTTGGTATCAACAAAAGCCAACATCAAAGACATTGAATGGAATAGTGGCAACAACCCGATCCCCGTTGAAAATGTTCAAACTTTTGCAATGTACTTCAGCCAAGCCAAGAAGTTAGTCCTCTCATCACCAAATGAGTATCATGAAATCTCATTGGAGCCATTCAACTTTGAGCTTGTAACCGTGTCACCAGTTAGATCCTTGAACTGCGGTGGCAGCAACAAGGTTGTGAATTTTGCTCCTATTGGTCTGGTGAACATGTTGAACAACAGTGGAGCAATTCAAACATTGGAGTTTGATGAGGAGAAGAATCTTGTTGAGGTTGGTGTTAGAGGAGCTGGGGAGATGAGGGTCTTTTCCTCAGAGAGTCCTAGAGCTTGTAAGATTGATGGCAAAGATGTCGATTTTGAGTATGAAGAGGGAATGGTTGTAGTTCAAGTGCCATGGCCAAGTTCATCAAAATCGTCCATCGTTCAGTATACATATTAAGCCATCATTAGGGAATGACTATCATATTTCTTTTACGGTTCTACTTTTCTTTTTCACAAAAACTATTGTTCATAGAGAATGATCATGCTAAAGGGAGCTTCTTTTATATATCCCTTTGTTTAGGTGTGTGATGATTTGATTTCTAGACTTATCCTCAAAGCAGAGGGATTATTTGAACTAAATATTATTGTCATTATATGAATGCAAGTTTGTTCTTTTATCCCATAAATTTCATTCATATATATGTTCAATTCAATGGTGGAAACTCACGAACTGTTATTTTGATTGTTGAAAAATCGTTTTATGAAAATTTTGTCAAATATATCAAATCGTTTAAGGTTCTCAACCATCAACTTTCCACGAAGACAATTGCATCCGAGTCTGAATCTAATATAACCAACTATGCAATGTATGTACCTATACTAAGGGGTTAGACAACTGATCAAAATTGCATGATACCAAAATCTTTGCCTTCATATCAATAGGTAAAAACACTGTGATTGGTTCCAAAACACAATAAAATTATTAAAGCAAATAAACCTAATTCGATTCCAGATAAACAAAACCCTAATTCAAAGAAAAGATAAGAGAACTTAGCGGAGGAAAATCACGGTGTTCTTGTCAGCAAGGAGGGCTTCATTCGAGTGCAGGAGAAGAATAGCACCGCATGTAAGTTCCTCATTGTCATGAATCTCAATTGTAGAAGCGCCATGAAAACCCCTCCGAGACCCTTCCTTGAGGAGATTGAAGGCTCGTTTGGAATCCGATTCGCACCATAACTTGCGGTAACCTGCCATCCACGCGAGAGCGATCCCGTTTTTGATTCCCATGGCTTCAAATAAACCCTATCTTGAGAAATGAAGGAGCTAGATTGTGAATTCAGGTCATATACCTCAACAGTGTAGAAGCAAGCTATGAGCTTCAATTCTGGTTTGCTCCTATAGTCCTATGTGAAAGAAGTGTGGTAGGAACTAACACTTTGTTTGGACAGAAGATGGAAAATAGAAGGAAAGAAAATAGCAGAAAAAAAAATGAAAGGAAAGAAAATAAGAAGAAAAGTTGATTTTTTTTTTTTATATTATTTGGATGAAGAGAAAATTTATAAAAAAAAAAGAGAAAAAGAAAATCATAACTAAGTGAAATTACATTGAAATTCTTTATTTTTTTATTTTTGAGAAAATGACAAATAGGTCCGTGATTTTTTGTTCTGCGGACATTTTTGTTTCTGACCATTGAAAAATACTTTTAAGTCTTTGACCTTCACAAAACTTGGACGGATCAGTCCCTGACGGAGGTATTTGGATGGAGGGACTGATCTGTCCAAGTTTTGTAAAGGTCAGGAACTTAAAAGTATTTTTTAATGGTCAGGGACAAAAATATCCGCGAGACAAAAAGTTAGGGACCTATTTGTCCTTTTCTTTTTATTTTTTTTAACACCATAGATAAAATAGTAATTTCACTTTCACTTTGTGTATTACTATTATCATCCATTTTCTTCGCAAGAGTGTCAGAAAAACTTGAGAATAGGTCCCACGCCACTTTTTTTCTTTCCTTTCAATTTTCATTGTCATCCAATCAACGAAAATGAAGTTTTTCATCTATTTTTTCTCTTTATATTTTTCTTCTTTGTATTTTCTATTGATCTAAATAGTGTATAAGTATAATGATAAAGATAGATAAAACATAAACTAATGAGTTCAATACAATTTTGTTAGAAACAAATCACAGATTGATTTTTAATCATTTTTTATAATTAGTCTCTAGTAAATAGCCATATATGTATTGAGGTGAAATATTGAATTTTGGTTTGCCCCTAATTAAACTACAGAGGATTACAGTGCCAACATAGCATAATGGTAGTAAAATAATATGGCTAAGACTTCAAATAGATATTTTAAATAGAGTAATTAGATTTATTTTAGTTTTTACATCAAATTAATTAACTAATTTAAGGTACTTATTTAATTTTACTAAATTTTTAGTTTTATTATTGTAATATTAAAAATATCATGTTGATATTTTAATACTTAAGGCTTCATGCCAACACCGTATAATAATAATTGAAATAGAAAATTCGTTGTCATTTTTTAGGGTGTTTGGAAACTCCTCAAAATTTAATTCTTATGAAAATTCAATTTAATTTCAGTATTTAAAATAAAAATAATTAAATTAGTTTAGATAGAATTTAATTGGATCACTTTATTTTTTTTTTTAAAATCAATTCCAACTCATATATATTTGATTTAAAATTCTACTCCATTGAAATTTCATTTAAAATTTAAAATGTCTAAAATATTTTTATAATTTAATTACTTCTTAACTTTTTTTTTAAAGAGACCAAAAAATTCTAACCATTTCTCAAACCATCAGAGTCCATCCTCACTTTTTCAAATAAGATTCCCATTTTTTGTTTCTTACAACGTTTTTATTTTCATTTTTTAGAATAGCAAAACAAAATTATTTTATTGTAATTTCTTTAATTTTTGAACCTTTTTCATCAATAGATTTATAACTTTGACTATTTGGCTTTATAATATGTATATGCTTAAAAGTTTGAAATTGATGATGTGCCACACAAAAGATCAATGAAAAAATATGCATGAGACCAATTATAAGTTAATAGAATAAATCTAGCTATGAAATAAGAAAGGTCAGTAAATAATCTGATATTTTTCTTAACGCAATATATTTGTTGAAACTTATGGTTGAGCACGACATATTTAAATTTTGTTAATTAGAGGGATTGAGTGAAGGATTGTTGATGAATATTTTTTTAACAATTAATTAGTGTTAAAAATACATTCATGATGAGAATACTCATAGCTTTTTTAAAAAAAAAGTTACTTAATGATAATAATTGAACTTACTTAACAGGGATAATGTATAGATCATTTAGTATCATGTCAATTTTTACTCTATTTAATCTCAAATATGGCATATATTGTCCTATTTTATGCATCGAATACCTTGTATTCATTCATTTATTTTTGTTTGTATGCTTATGGTAAAATGATTATGAAACTAATAGAAAGCAAAGAGAATCTTAGAAAGATTATTTATAGATCAAAATATGCTCATACCACATGAAAAATAATGTTAGCTATGTGGGTAGGACAACGATAAAAAAATGTGGTTTTACTAAAATTGGTTTTATTAGAATTGAGTGAGAAAAATTGTATTAAACATTTGAATGCTTCTGGAGGTAGTTGTGATAAATATAAGGGTTAAGTATGATTTTGGTCCCCAACGTAGGGGCTGAAAATTTATTTCGTCCCTCGCCTTTTTTTCGCTCCAAAATGGTCCCCAAAGTTTCAGTTTGTTTTAAAATCGTCCTTTTTACCAATTATATTTTTTTTATTACCAAATTACCCTTTATTTAAAAAATTATAAAATAAAATAAATATAAAATAAATAAAAAAAAAGAAAAAAAGAAAGAAAGGGGGATACAGAAGCGGGGTGGTAGAGGGGGGGGGCGAGAAAGAAAGAAAGGGGGGAGGGGAGCCGAGAAAGGTGTGGGGGAGGGTGGAGGGTGGAGGGTGGAGAGAAGAGGGACGCCATGCCGCCGCACCGCCGACCCTTCTTCTTCTTCTTCTTCCCGCCGACCCCACCGCCACTTCTTCTTCTTCTTCTTCTTCTTCTTCTTCTTCTTCTTCCCGCCGACACCACCGCCGAGCCATTGTCCGCCGCCCGCCGCTTCTTCTTCTTCTTCTTCTTCTTGCTGATTCTGGGTTCTTGATGATGATGATGATTTTCTGATTCTGAGTAATATTGTTTGATTTTTCTGGATTTTTTGAATTCTGGGTTTTGATGAGGATGACGATGATGATGATGTTGATTTTCTGATGTTTTGGTTTTTCTGATTTTCTGATGTTGATTTTTCTGGATTTTCTGATGTTTTGGTGTGATGGATGCTGGTGATGGAGTGGCAGTGGATGGGGGTGGTGGTGGTTGTTCTGATGATGGTGGTGGTGGTGGTGGTGGTAGGTGGTAGGTGGTGGGTGGTGGCGGTTATGGTGGTGGTGGTGGTTTGCATAATTTTGGGGAAGAAGGAAGAATTTTGGGGAAGAAGGGATAGGGGTATTTTGGTCCGAAGGACGGTTTTAAAATAAACTGAAATTTTGGGGACTATTTTGGAGTAAAAAAAAGGCGAGGGACGAAAAAAATTTTCAGCCCCTACGTTAGGGACCAAAATCATACTTAACCCTAAATATAACATATACTTATAATAAGAAAATTGTCATAGTTCTTTTTAAAAAGTTCATTGATGAGAATAATGAAACCTCCTAATTATTTATGAGTAAAAAGTGTTCTCTTATATAGTAATTTAGTTGATTTTAATAGTTAATTCATGTCTTCATAAAAAACCCTAGAAATATCTCTGATTATTTTTAAATTTAGCTTATAAAAAAATCTATAATTGGTTTAAATTTACGAAATGGGTCAAATATAATGAAGATAGCATATATTAGCTCAAATAAATAATATAAATACATATATACATTAAGTCAAGTTATAAACTAACCAATTAAATCAGTCTTTATTTAAGTTTCACTCATAATATATGGATCCAATTTCTTGAACTATTACAAAGTTTAGTTCAAATGAGTTCACAGATACAGTTCTATTAAATTAAACTTATAAGTTAGCCAAATTCATCAGAATAACAGTGTTAAAATAGTTTTATATTTTATAGTAGAGTAAAATATTTTTTATATACGTGAATTGAATTTATATTTGAGATTAAAATAAAAAAGAGAAGTTACAATATTCATAAGATATACTATTCAAACTATTATTATAGTAGAATAAGGTATGTTTATATTATTGTTATATTTTTTTATTGTTAGCTAACAATGTAATTGTTACATTGTTAACTAATAATTTTTTTATTAGACAAAAAATTATTCATTAATTGAAAAAGAATAATAAGTAATTTTCAAATTGTGATAATGTAAAAAAAGAAGGGAGTGCCACTAAACAGTGACAAAATTCAACATATCTTCAATAAAAAGAAAGAAAGTAACTCAAGAAAGCTTAACAGACATGGAGTTCTTGAACGAGCTTATTAGATTCAAAGACTCCACCCAGAGACTACATCGGGCTGTTGAGACTACTTCCCTCTTTAAAATGGAGTGGTTTTAGCAGCTAATAGAGTAAGCAATTTTCGTAACCACCCTGTTTTTTATTTCATTTTTCTAAATTTAAAATTTGAAATATAAAATTTGATATTTAGAGTAATATCCAGGTATTTTCAAAAATTGAATGCTCATGAATGTGATAACAAGTTTCTATATTTCACATTGAATTAAATGTATACAGAATGACTTTATTACCACATTCCTTTTCCTATTTTTGATAAGTGATAAAATTTCGGGATACCTCAATTAATTTCACTAGATCTGTTTCCTGTAATTGTTCCTTTATAAAATTCATAATGGTCAGTCAGTTGTAAATTCTTTTTGTTGTCAACCAACCTAACTTTGTCAGCAGTACATTTTACAATTTCAATGGCCATTACAGAGGATGTCACTGCAGTTGCACCTAATTCGGTCACAAATTCTAAGTAAATAAATTTACTTTTCATCGATTTCAATATTCATTTTACGTATATTGCCAATTAATATTGCTAATATTTGGTTGCAGATTTGAAGCTGACCCTTTAATGCGTATAAATGGTGTAGAATTTGTTGTAACAAATGCAACTCCTACGCAAGACCCGATATTGCCGCAACTGCAGAATATTTCTATAGATGAGTTATTTCGTGCAATTGAAGTATGTTAGTCATTAGATTATATTAATCCGTTAATCCAAAGGAATAAAATCATTTAAACAAGTCTCCACTCCCTCATTCTGGTTTTTGAGGTATCACAATGCTGCTCTAGCATCACCTAAGAGGCTAAGACATGATGCCTTCGTCTAGCAATCTCATTATACATATCCCTTAAGGTATAATTAACATTCTCATAACCATCTACTTGATTAGCTAACATAGCATATATATGGGGTGTGCTAATAGGGGTGGCAAAGCGGACCGGCCCGCCCCAACTCGCCCTGTCCCGTCTAGGCCCGCCCCATAAACGGGGTGCACCGGCCCGCCCCGCCAATTAAAATGGGTTCAAAATGCTAGCCCGCCCCACTTTATGGCGGATTGGCGGGTTGGTGGGCTAGTCCGCTTCTTTTGTTTTTGAAAAATAAAATTCATTAAAATTAACCAAAAAATAATAATTAAAAAATAAATACAAATAAAAAATAGTCAAATTATAATATAATTTTTTTACTATTTTTTTTTTAATTTTTAACTTCAATAAAATTGTTCAAATAATATTTGTCAATAGAATCATCTTTATTTTAAAAAATAAGTCACATAATTTGAGCATATATACGAAATTGTAAAATAAAATAAATAAAGTTAATAACTAAAATAAGAATAAAAACAAAAAATGAAAAAAAAGTGTTTAAAAATTCTATAATTATTAATTTTATAATAGTAATCACTCTTTTATTTAATAAAAAAAAGAAAAATAAAAATATTCGGCCCGGCGGACCAGCCCGCCCGCCAATTTGGCGGTGCGGATTTGGTGGGCTCCAAATCCTAGCTTGACCCGCCTTTTTTAGCGGGTTTAGCGGATCGGCCCGACGGGCTCGACCCATTTTGCCACCCCTATGTGCTAATGCCTGCATCCTTCATGTTGTTCAGCTGACTAGTATCAAATTCTGCCATTTTTCTATGTGTAGGAAGGAAACCAACTAACCTAGAATCAAGGCAATCATGATTGTGCGATTCAACAAACAAAGCCACATGCCATCTTTCAGCATAAGCCAGAAAACGAACTACAAATCTAGCCAGGCAATCACAACAAATCTCAGATTTTGGCTCTCTTTTTCTGTTTTCCATATTATAATATTTCTCTGATCTAAATCCCTCACGAGAGCACACAAACAATTGCTTCACATATTCTCCTTTGCTATTTTTTTAAGTCTTACTTTTTCTAGCACCAAAACCAACAAATTTTGCATAATGGTTATATAAATCAAATGCTATCTAAAGATTAGAAAAATGAAAATATTCCATCTGATGAGCACCTATGTTCAGAAAATCAACTATGGCAATATTTTCAATATCATCTATTCGATATACTTCATCCACCTGATGTGAAAAATTGTTCCCATCAAACATTGCTTGAAATTCTTGCTCCCCTAAATCCTCAGAATTCACAGCTTCCTGCTCAATTTTATCTTGATACATTTCTTGAAATTTCTCTGTATCATCTGATTCTTCTATCATCTCATCAAAGAATACTCTTTCTTCCATTTTATCATCCACTTCAAGATTCTACTCAAAAATTTTATTTATAACCAGAAAAACATAAAACAAATAGTATTCTAATAAATCAAAGTGCAGAGACCACTAACATGAAAATAATAGCATTGTTCTGGTTCTATATTTTTTTAAAATTTATTAAATTCTAAAATAAGTAAAATAGAAGAAAGTGTTGAAATTGTAGAAAATAATCTCCCTTATGATATCAAACCTAATATCGATTAAAAAACAAAAGGAGGAAGAAACATTAATGTCCAAGCAAGATAACCATGTGTAAGAAACATATTTAAATCTATGAAAAAATAAACAGAAAACCATTAATGTGGAAGGAAGAAGAAACTATGTGATAAAATACAACATTCATACATTAGAGAGGACTTACTGGTGGTCGCACTTCTCTTGTGCTACCATCTGAACCGCCACTGCTACCTCCAATAAAATCTGCGTGCTCCATATGAACTCTAAGAGGTTTCAAGTTTCTGTTGTTTTGTTATTTAGAAGACTAATTATTTTATTTAATATTTAAATTAGTCATTAATATAGTTTTAAATGATACAATAAATAGGGATAAGTATGATTTTGGTCCCCAACGTAGGGGCTGAAAATTTTTTTCGTCCCTCGCCTTTTTTTCGCTCCAAAATGGTCCTCAAGGTTTCAGTTTGTTTTAAAATGGTCCTTTTTACCAATTTTATTTTTTATTACCAAATTACCCTTTATTAAAAAAAATAATAAAATAAAATAAATATAAAATAAATAAAAAAAGGAAAGAAAGGGAGAGACAGAATCGGGGGAGGAAAGAAAGGGGGGTGGGGGCGAGAGGGGGAGGGGAAGAGAAGAAGGGGGAAGGGAGAGAGCACCACCGCACCGCCGTCCTGCCGCACCGCCGATCCTGTCACTGCCCGCTTTTTCTTCTTCTTCTTCTTCTTCTTCTTCTTCTTCTTCTTCCACACCGCCGTAGCCGCTCCACGCCGCTCCTTTCTTCCTCAGCAAATACACAGCGCCGCCGAGACAGGGGAGGGGGAGAAAGAGAAGCGGGAGGGGATGTTGTTTCGGGAAGAGGGGAAGGAGAAAGGAGGAAGGGGGAAGGTCGCCGCCGCAGCCGCTCCACGCCACTGCTCCTCCACGCCGCTCCTTTCTTCCTCAACAAAAACACAGCGCCGTCGAGACGGGGGGAGGCGGGAGAAAGAGAAGCGAGGGGGTGTTGTTTCGGGAAGAGGGAGAAGGGGAAAGGGGGAAGGTCGCCGCCGCAGCAGCTCCACACTGCCGCAGTCGCCGTTCACCGCCGCAGCCCCTTCTCTCCACCACCACCGCAACCCTTTTCCTCTGTTTTAATTTTTTATTCCTTTTTCTTTAATTTTTCAAATTCAAAAGATTCCATTGTTGTTGTTGTTGATGATGCTTCTGGTTGTTTTTGTTTATTCCTTTTATTTCATTGTTGTTGTTAATGCTTTGGTTGCTTCTATTTCCGCCTGTTTTTGCTTCTGACTGTGTTTGCGCTTTTGCTTCTGTTCCTGGTTGAGGAAGAAGAGGGAAGGGAGGTTTGCGCTTCTGCTTCTGGTTGAGGAACTGGTTTGCTTCTGTTTCTAGTTGAGGAAGAAAAGGGGAGGGAGGTTTGCGCTTTTGCTTCTGGTTGAGGAACTGGTTGAGGAAGAAGAGGGGAGGGAGGGGTATTTTTGTCCGAAGGACCATTTTAAAACAAACTGAAACCTTGGGGAACCATTTTGGAGCGAAAAAAAGGCGAGTGATGAAAAGAATTTTCAGCCCCTACGTTGGGGACCAAAATCATACTTATCCCCAATAAATAAGTAGGGATATAATGGTAAATGATTAATATTGAGTTATTCTTGTAATAAAGAAGAGATATAATACTAATGTTGCAATAATAGGCTGAGGGTGTTTTTGTAAAAAAAAAAAAAATTCAATTGTGTTAGACAAAAATTATGAGGGACCAACGTAAATGCCACCCTCTCAATGCGTCTCACCTTTCAACGCATGCTCTCTCTTCTCTCACCGCCTTGGTTCCTTTTTTTTTTCATTTCCTTCTACTTATTTAATATAATATATACTTTTTTTTGAAAGATCTACTGTATATATCTAAAAAAATATACACACGTATAGATTTTAAGTGTTTAACTTATATTAATGACACCAACCATTTGCCAATAAGTCGGAACATTTTAAGTGAAGTTGTGTCAATCATGACACTAGCAAAAAGTGGCATAATTTTGTTCCATTTTAATAACATGAATTAGTAGCTATAATTTTTTTTTGTTTTCTACGGTATCCCCCAACCCAACAGGTCAATGACTAATTCGTCGCGGATCACCCTTGACACTTGTTTAAGCAGACAAGTGAGCTGACCACTCGACCAACCCAAGTTGGTTAATTAGTTGCTATAATTTACTATTAATAACTAGTCCTTTTTTTTTACTTGCTATGTCATTAGTCCACTCAACAAATTGCTTTTTGATAGTTCATATTTATTTTTTATTGTTGGTTTGTCGTTAAAATCAACCATGAAGAATTATTTAATTTTTTAATTAATAATAATATTTTTTAAATATAATATTTTTAGATATATTTTACTGATTTTATATAATTTAATAAATATATTTATTATAAAATTTTAATTCATATAAATATTTCAAAAACTGAAATTCAATTCAATTATATAGTTTTATTAATTTATTTTAGACTCTAAAATTCAATTTAAGATTGAAATTCAATTTTTGATAGAATTCAATTTAATTTTATACCATTAAAAATTTTTAAACAGACTATTAGCCGAATTAATTCATTATAGATTTAAACTCTATTTAAAAATTTTTCGTTAGCCAATATATTTATTTAAATAAATTAATGAACCAACCTAACTCCATCCAACTTAGTTAACAACATAGATCACTCCAATACCACTCACATGTAGATCCGAAACTTGAGCTACGGACATAATCCACTTTTTTTTTTTTTGGACTTGGGACATAATCCACTTGATTTGGCAAATTTTGAAGAAAAAGAAAAGATTGGTAGGCCCAAAAGTTTGAGCCATTTCTGTCCAAACAATATTAGAAAGAAGCATGACCAAAAAAGTGTTGTAGTTGGAGGCTTGATTTAAGTGATATATAAACCAAAAAAAAAAAAAAGTGATATATTTTATACTTTTCAAATAATTACATTCTAATTTAAAATCTTGCTTTAGCCCGTGGTGGAAAAAGAAACTCATGTAGTGTTTTTGAGTGTGTATGAGTGTGTAGTGTAAAAATATTGTGTTGTAAAGACTAAAAAAAAAAGAAAAAAATAATAATATTAGAAACTAGAAAGAGGAAATTTTGTGTATAGTATTGGCCTCGATGTTAATTTGAATGTCCACATCCAAACTGAATTGACCATTCCCCATAGGCCCATACACAAAAGTCAATAATAAATTCTTACAATAAATAAACAAGAGCAACTGAGCATTGTGGAATTTGTGGTGAACTCTTCCAAAGTGAAATAGCTAATAGGGACATTCACCCCTACCCCCATCCTAAGAGACGGTAGAAAAAACAATTCACATAGAAAAAGAAAACATCCAACTTGAATTTAATTACTTCTCTCAAACGTTTCTAATGTTTACTAATTAACCTATCAATTCAAGACTTCAAAAAATATTTTATTTTTGTTCTTCCGTACATCCTTACTTCCAACTCCTCTAGGACTATTATTAGGTGAGCCTTAATTTTTTTTGGTAAAGTATTAAATTGGTCTCAAAAATTAGGGTATAATCATGTTTTAGTTTTTGAGGTTTAAATTCTTTTATTTAAATCTAAAAAAGTTTTATTTAGCTTTAATGTAGTTCCACTGTGAAGTCAAAGTTAAATAATTAACAGAACATCTTACATGACAGCAGTACAAGAATAAGGTCGATAATCTGAAAAACAAATACAAGTTCTAAAGGCAAAAAATCAACCGTAGATGCATCAATATATTTATTTATCATTCTCCTTAGTTGTATAAAAAATATTTCATTTAAATTGTAAGAAAAATTATAAATAAATATATTGATGCATTCACAGTTGATTTTGTGCATCTAGAGCTTATATTTGTTCTCCAGATTATCGATCTTATTCTTGTATTGCTGTCGTGTAAGACATTCCGTTAATTATTTAACTTTGATTTCATAGTGGGACTACGTTTAAGTTAAATGAAACTTTTTTAGATTCAAATAGGATACTTTAAACCTTAAGAACCAAAACAGAATTACACTTTTGGACTAATTTAATACTTTACCCCTTTTTTTCGAAAAAAATTGAACATATAAATAATAAAAGAAACAGATTTTATTATTATATAATAGAATTGTTGAAATTGATTAGTGGGACTTTAAAGCAAGGAATTTTATAAATTTATGAAGTAAGAAATTTAGTATCATTTGATTAATTTTTTTTTTATTATAAGTGGGTTTCCAAAAATATGAGTAATTATCCATCTTGATTTATTATTTTATAAGTTTTTTTTTTAATTTTAAAAGATCAAAATATGATCGAGCAGTATTATTATAAAAGGTAAAAATATAATCAAAATATTTCAAAGGTCAGAAATAAAATTAAAATTTAATTCATTAACAATTAAGTAATTTATTTTATTTTAAAATTAAATTATATTTGTTAGAGAATAAATTAGAATTAATATTATATCACTTAGTATCATTTATATTTATATAGCATATATGTATATTAATTATAGGATTGTATACTTTTATTACTCCAATTCTTCTGACACCTATATATCTCTTGTACATTGTACTTTTTCACAACCTGAATAATACACTCTTTTATATTACTCTCTTGTTTCTAACATGGTATCAAGAGCATAAGTTCTTTTTTTCCATGTAAATTCGTTTATAGCCCCTTTGTTTCTTCTCCTCCAGCAGTATTCTTTAGCCTCGCTTTTTTATCCTTTCCCGACGCTTTGATTCATCATAACCGTTCTCATTGTGTTCGTCTCACTGTTGTGATTCCAACGCATCTAGATTCACCGTCATCCGCCGCCGGACGTGCCACCAGAACCTCCCTGCCCGCATCCATTGTTCTCCTTCAGCAACCGTTGGATCTTTGGTGACGATCGTACGGTCCACAGGCTTTCACATGTCGCGCCGCAACCCTTCCAGCAACCGGTGTATGACCCGATCCGACCCGCTGTTTTGACCCGCGTTCCAACCACCCTTCAGTGTGTCTTCTCCTTCCAATCAAACGGTGTCACGTGTCATTCCTTACTGACGTGGTAGACAGTGGGACCCTCCCTAAGTTTTTTTTGGTGAGCTCTTTTCGATTCTGCACTCCATTTTTTCATTTTCTGCTCTGAAACTACAGTTTTCTCTCCTCTCTTTGATCTCTGTGTCTGCTATTATGAAAAAGTCAGATGTTTTTGCGGCCACAAATAGAAAGGGTAAATTCTGTCAAAACTGTAACCGTTTCGGGCATCTCTTCTCTGACTGTCCTTTTGTTGAAGGTCGCACATGCCACCAAAAAGGTCGCATTAGCTACCATTATTCACAGCTGTTCTGCCATTATTACAAGCTCTCGGGACATTTGATTACTACATGTCCTACTCGCCCACCATGTCCTGATCAACTCAAGTATCATTATCGTCCCAACTTCTCCAATATTGTGCTTGCTTCTGCTGTTGCTGCTACTACTAAATCTACCACCTCTTCTCCTCTCAACCCGTCTCCTGTCTCTCTATCTGATATTATGTCTCTTCTTCAGCATCTTCTCTCCCTTTCTGGTAATACTCCTGCTGCTTTTTCGACTCCTCTAGGTAATTCTAAATGGTATTTTGACTCGAGTTGCTTCAATCACATGTCTCTGTTGTGTAATATTTTCTCGTCTCTGTCTACCACTATAAATGCACCTTCTGTCAATACTGCTAATGGTTGCCTCTTGCATGTAACACACAAGGGTTCTAACTCCCAATCGACTCTTAATCTACCTGATACTTATTATATTCTCAAATTTAACTTTAATCTTATTTCTGTTGGTCAACTTGTTGATTTGGGTTTTGATGTCACTTTTTCTATTTTTGGTTGTCATGTACAGGATCGTCGGACAAGACAAATCATCGGGACTGGACGTAAGGTCGGAAGGTTGTTTGAACTCAAAAATCTTCATATTCCTCCTGTGCCAAATCTCTGTGCTGCTTCTTTGCCATCTACCCTTCACTTATGGCATCAACATCTTACCCATAGCTCCTTAGGAAAATTGCGTCCTCTTGTATCTCAGGGTGTTTTGGGTTAGGTTCCTAATGAGTCTTTTGATTGCATTTCTTGTCAAACTGTCAAACAACCTGCTTTATCTTTTCACAATAATTTCTCTCTTGCTTGCTCTTCTTTTGATCTTATCCACTCTGATGTTTGGGCCCTACTCCCACCGTTTCTATGGGAGGAGCTCAATACTTTGTCGTTTTCATTAATGATTATTCACGCTTTACTTGGGTTTATTTGATGACTAATTACCATGAGTCACCTCAGATTTATATTAACTTTGTCACTATGATTAAAACTCAGTTTTCCAAGGTCATTATGGTTTTTCGACGTGATAATGCTATGGAATACCGTGATTCCAAACTTTTAACCTTTCTTGCAGAACATGGTACTTTGTTTGAGTTTTCTTGTGCTGGTACGTCTCAACAAAATGGATGAGCTGAATGCAAACACCGTCACATTCTTAACTCTGTTCAGGCAATGCTTCTTTCTTCTTCGTGTCCTAAGCGTACTTGGGGTGAAGCTGCTCTTACTGCTATTCATGTTATCAATAGATTCCCTTCTTCTGTTCTTGGTAACGTTACTCCCTTTGAGCATCTTTATCATACCTCTCCATATTACAGTTCTCTTCGAGTTTTCGGTTGGGTCTGTTTTGTTCTTCTTCAGCCTCATGAACATAGTAAACTTGAACCTCGGGCTCGTATGTGCTGTTTCCTTAGTTATGGCACTGAACACAAGGGTTATCATTGTTGGGATCCTCTCTCTAAACGTATTCGTATATCTCGTCATGTTGTCTTCTGGGAGCATCACATGTTTTTTCGGTTCTCCACCTTTGAGTCCATTCTTCCTAATCAGTCACCTTTTTTCACTAACCCCAATGTTGATCTTTTTCCTAGTGATGATTCTATAGGTTCTATCTCGAGTCACCCTCTACAGCCTCCTATTCTTTTACCTTCTCCATCTCCCGATGATTCCAGACCAGACGACGATCCTGCTCCTACCGTCATGCCTCCTCCTTCCACTCGTTCTTCTAGAGTAAGAAATTCACCTCTTCATCTTCTTGATTATCATTTTTTTTTTTTACTATTCTTCATCAACATGAACCTCAGTCATAAGTCTCTACAAATCCAAATTGGCAACAAGCAATGCAGGAAGAAATACAAGCACTTGAGAAAGTACACACTTGGGATTTGGTTGATCCTCCTTCTAATCAGGAAGTTGTGGGAAGTAGATGGGTATACAAGATCAAGACTCGCTCTAATAATTCTATTGACCGTTATAAGGCATGTTTGGTTGCTCAAGGTTGTACACAAGAATATGGTATTGACTATGAAGAGATTTTTGCTCATGTTGCTTGTCTCACATCTTTTCGAGCTCTTCTTGTCATTGCTTCAATAAAAAAATAGTCTCTCAGTCAGATGGACGTGAAGAATGCATTTCTTAATGGAGATTTGAAAAAGAAGGTCTATATAAAACCCCCTCCGAGTTATCCTTGTCCTTCTAGCAAAGTTTGTCTCATTCGCAAGGCACTTTATGATCTTAAGCAAGCTCCTTGCGAATGGTTTGACAAGTTCAGCACCACTATATGTAATCTCGGTTTTGCTTGCAGCTCTCATGAGAATGCTCTCTTTATTCATAAAAGTGAACGTGGAGTTGTTATTCTACTTTTGTATGTTGATGATATGATCATTATTGGAGATGATATTGATGGTATCTCTAATCTTAAAGACTCCCTTCACCGTATTTTTGAGATGAAAGATCTTGGTTCTCTCAGTTATTTTCTTAGTCTCAAGGTCATATCCACAGATGATGGTATCTATTTCTCTCAAACTAAGTATGCTTCAGATCTTCTTGCTCGAGCCAGTGTTACAGATAGTCGCACTGAGTCTACTCCTCTTAAGCCTAATGTTCATTTTGCTCATATAGATGGCACTGTTTTGGATAATCCTACTCTTTATCGGCAGTTAGTAGGAGGACAAGTCTTCTTAACTGTCACCCGATCAGACATTGCCTATATGGTTCATGTTCTTAGCCAGTTCTTGTCAACTTCTCGTACTACTCACTATGCGGCAGTTCTTCGCGTTCTTCGCTACGACAAAGGCACCCTATTTTATGACCTTTATTTTTCTGCTCATTCATCTTTATCTCTTCAGACGTACTCAGATGCTGATTAGACTGGTGATCCCACTAATCGTTGTTCTACTACTGGTTATTGTTTGTTTCTTGGCGGATTTCTCATTTCCTGGCGAGCTAAGACGCAAACATTCACTGCTCGATCAAGCACGGAAGTTGAATACCGTGCTCTCGCTGACACCACTGTTGAGGTGTCTCGATTCGTTGGCTTCTCGAAGACTTGAGTGCACCGCAATCGTCCTCCACTGATTTTTTTATGACAACTACAGTGCTATTCAAATTGCCCATAATGATGTGTTTCATGAATGCACCAAGCACATTGAGATTGATTGTCAATTTGTTCGACAACACATCCTTATTAATGTTGTTCGTCTCATCACTATTGAAATACTAGATCACACTGCTGATATATTCATGAAGACTCGTTATCTAACTCGTTTTTAAATTTTTTCCAATACATAAGAAAATAATAAGAGTTTAGTGTTAAGCTTAGAAATCATCTTTGAGATTAATATTTACACACCAAAAAAATATCGAGTTTTCAATTGCACGTAAATATCTTTTAATTGAAAATATAGCATTACATTAATCTCCTATTCCTTTTTTATCGAGGAATCTGAAAGTGAAAATAGATAAGCTATTCGACGAAAATTTGTGGCTCGACTCGATTTAACTTGGTTCATTTTATTGAACAAGTTAGGTTTGGATTTTTTTTTAAAATTATTAATTAAAAAAGTCAAATAATAAATTTATAAAAAAAATCTATAAAAATCGTTGGACTGGTTCATTAATTTGTTTTTTATAAAAATAAATTATTTTTAATTTAGACTTTTAACTATTCACTTGTATTAAATACAAAACAAAATTAAAAAAATCAATGGTCAAGATTAGTTAAAATTGTTATTTTTTTTTAAAAAAAGTTTATAAATTGTAGGTATGATTATGATATGTGATTAACGATTGATATATAAATGAAGAGCAAAGTACTAAATTAGTCCTCTATATTTGAGCGTAATTCTGTTTTGTTTCTTAAGGTTGTCTTATTTGAATCCAAAAAAGTTTCATTTAACTTCAATATAGTCCCACCGTGAGGTCAAAGTTAAATAATTAACGGAATGTCTTACATAGCAGTACAAGAACAATGTCAATAACCTAGAGAACAAGTACAAGCTCTAGAAGCACAGAATCAACCATGGATGCATCAATATATTTATTTATCATTCTTCTTAGTTCTATAAAAAATATTTCATTTAAATTGTAAGAAAAATGATAAATAAATGCATTGATGCATCCACTGTTTGTGTTTCTAGAGTTTGTACTTGTTTTCTAAATTATCGACCTTGTTCTTGTACTGCTATCATGTAGGACATTCTATTAATTATTTAACTTTGACCTCTCGGTAGGACTACATTAAAGCTAAATGAAATTTTTTTGGATTTAAATAGAACACTTTAAACCTTAAGGACTAAAACAGGATTACGTCTAAACGTAGATGACCAATTTAGTACTTTACCCTATGAATGAATTATGTTTTATAAATGATGAATTATAAATTTTGGAATACATTTAATGTCAATTTAAAATTTTTAAATTTATTGTTTTGAGTTATAATTCATAAAACAAATTTTTTAAATACGTTTGTAGATTTGTCAGGTTTTAATCAGGTCGACGAATTTGAGTCTAAGAAAATGATGAGATAATAGATCTAGACTTAAACCATCTATTTACGACATAGAATAGGCTCGTTAAAAATAAAATTTGATTTAGCTCGGTCCATTTTCATTCGTAGACCATTTTTAAATTTAAGCCTTCGATATTATTTTTATTATTCGCAATATTTTTTAGCTTGACAAATTACAGATTAATTTATTATAAATTTAAACTTTTTTTAAAAACCTGTTACTAATCAATAAACTACTATATACACAAGTCACCAAAATTACTATATACACAATTCAACATTTAAATTTTTGATACTGATTAAGTGCTTGTTTGGACGTCATTATTTTGATAAAAAAAAAGATTTTTTTGTAATGAAAAAATATCTTTTTTTTAGCGTATTTGGCAAATTTTGAGTAGTAAAAATAAAAGTATTAGAAAAATCAGAAAAACGTCTTTTTTGAAAAGTTGTAATTTACATCTTTTTTTAAAAGATATTTAAAAAAAAGATATTTTTTATGTAATAAAAAAATAAAAAAGTACTTTTATATTGTTATATCTAAACATAATTGATAGATAAAAAGATCTTTTTGTATGAAATACCCAAACATAAAGTACATGTTTGGGCGCCATTATTTTGTTAAAAAAAGATTTTTTTCAATGAAAAAAGATCTTTTTTTTTTTTAACGTATTTGGCAAATTTCTAGTAGTAAAAGTAAAAGCACTAGTAAAATAAAAAAAAAAGATCTTTTTTGAAAAGCTATAATTTACATCTTTTTTTAAAAGATCTTTTTTCCTTAAAAAAAGATGTTTTTCATGTAATAAATAAACAAAAAAGTATTTTTATATTGTTATATCCAAACATAATTTATTGATAAAAAACCTTTTTATACGAGATATCCAAACATAAAATTACTTTTATTTCTCTATAAGATTTTTAAAAAAAAGATAACTCAAAAAAAAGATGTTTTCTTAGAAACTCACCTAAATTTTCTATAAAAGGGGCGGAGTGACTCCGACTCGACCAGCTAAAGTTGGTTGCATTTCTTAATCTTATGTTTCTTAATCTTATATGCTAAGTATCCGACACGATACACTAAGTCACTAACCCCACAACGATACTCGTTTCTTCTTAGAAGCCCAAATCCATTAAAACCATTTTCCATTTTTACCCTTTTTCCCTTCTCTTCTTCCTTTCTTTTCTTTCTATCTCATCTGTCAGTTTGGTTCAGTTGAACAGAATTGGGTTTGCCGTTTGCCGTTTGCGTTGCACCGATGAATACGACGCCGTTTATGGACAAGCAGATTATGGATCTCACCCACTCTGGTTCTTCACAGAGCAAGGACCTCATCGACCTCATCAACAACAACAACCATAATCACAAACACAACAACACTGATGACGAAGATGAACGCGTTGAATCCCAACTAGAACATCATCGTCAAGAAACCCTAAATAATAATCTCAATGGGATTGGGGTCACCAAAGATGACATCATTCCTAGCTACGATTTCCAACCCATTCGCCCCCTCGCCGCTTCTTCCCCTAATTACGATTCTGCCCCCAATTTAGCTGCTTCTGCTGCTTTCTCAACTAGGTCATGGAACTCCGATTCCAATGCTAACACTTCCCCTCCGCGCCCTCTCATCAAGGTAAGACTTCACACTTGTTTTGCCCAAGTTTTAATCTTTTCGTGATTTCCTCATCTGGGTAATTGCCTGCTGTTTGAGGGTGAGGTGTGATTTGATTTGTTGCTCCCACTTACCAATGATTTGGTGGTTATGAATCATGGAGTCATCACTTAGTGGAGTTTACATGACTACTAATTTTGGAATTGTGTGTGGTTGAATAAAATTGAATGTAAGATTTTCAGTTTGTGAATATGACAAGTTTCAGCATTGGAAGTTAGGTTGTCCCGGGTTTCTGTCCAGCATCTTTGCGGTTTCTAGTTTCAACCATATTGCCATATGTCATGCTTTGTTATAAGATTTTGATATTGTTGTGTAACTTCGAATAGCAAGTTGAATCTTCATGCTTCCAGAGCTTTCAAACCCTGTGTGTAAGATGTTGATATCATTTCGATAATTATCTTCTGACTCATTTGATCAAAGTTAGCTGATAAGATTGAAACCATGTGATTTGTTTCTTGAGCCTTTATAGTTTAATAACATGCATGCTGAATTGTCTCACTATTTTGTAGTGTCATGAAAGGTTTGAGCATTTGAAAAATCTTGTGATCTTATATAGTTTGGTATAGGAGAGAGTAAATACTTAATTTACCATTTCTAGTGTCTTGTTTGCCCTTAAATATTAAGTATTATCCTATTTTGTACAGAGTTACAGTTCTCTGGATACTATTGAACCTACAAAGGTTGCTGCGGTAGGAAAGGACCAAAAGGCTCTTGATGCAATAATTTTGTCTGAAATTGATCAAACCATGAAGAAACATATGGAAAATCTGCTTCATGTTATGGAAGGTGTTAGTGCGCGGTTAACACAGCTAGAAAGCCGAACCCACCGACTTGAGAATTCTGTGGATGATTTCAAGGTATCTGTTGGAAACAATCATGGAAGCACTGATGGAAAACTAAGGCAATTGGAGAATATTCTGCGAGAGGTATATTTTTAATTATTATTTATCAATCATGTTCCCTCGTAAGTCTTCCAACCTTAATGGTTAGCAGCATTTATTATGTTGAATCAATTAACAAAACTAGCTGTAATAAACCAATATTTGTACTAGGTGCTATTGATATGATCTGACTTTTACTTTGTGTGCTACGCTTCAATTCATGTTTTTGTTATTGTTTATTCTCATCCTGGTTCTTGCCTAGTCATCTTACTGTTTGATGATACAAAATATACAGGTGCAATCAGGGGTGCAGACCGTCAAGGATAAGCAAGATATATTGGAAGCTCAGCTGCAGCTGGCAAAGCTGCAAGTGTCGAAGACGGATCAGCAGTCAGAAACACAGACTAGTGTAGTTACAAATCCCATTCAGCAAGGTGCATCTGCACCCCAGCAATCTCAGCCACAGTTTCCTCCTCCCGCTAATCTCCCACAATCAATTCCTGCAGTCCCTTCCCCAAATGCGCCTCCTCAACCTCCCCCTCAACAGGGATTGCCACCTCCAATTCAACTTGCAAATCAATTCCCACAGAACCAAATCCCAGCTGTTCCTCAGAGAGACTCATACTTTGCTCCACCACCACCTGTTCAACCTCAGGAGGCCCCAAATCAGCAGTACCAAGTGCCTCCAACTCAGCAGCCGCATCCTCAGCCAGGGGCACCCCCACATCAACAGTATCAACAGAGCCCTCATCCCCAGTTCTCACAGCCAGCACCTCATATACCTCAACAGCAGCCAGCACCTCATTTACCTCAACAGCCGCCAGCAATTACGCCCGTAAATCTGCCGCAAATTCAATCTTCACTTGGCCAGCATGTTGAGGAAACACCTTATGTTCCTTCTCAAAACTATCCACCCACTCTGCACCAGCCAACATCTCAGCCACCTAGTGGGCCTCCGCCTACCCAACAGTACTATGGCGCACCAACCCATGCGTATGAACCACCATCAAGTAGACCTAATCCAGGCTATTCTTCTGGATATGGTACATTATCGGCTCCTGCTGAGCCGTACCGTTATGGTGGATCATCACAATATGGTGGCACACCTGCACTTAAGCCACAACAACTACCTACTGCTTCATCAGTGTCTCCAAGCAGTGGAAGTGGCTACCCACAGCTCCCGACTGCTCGTGTACTCCCTCAGGCATTACCAACTGCATCTGTAGCAAGTGGGGGTTCAGGTTCTACCGGAGGTGGGAATAGGGTTCCCATTGACGATGTAGTTGACAAAGTTTCTAGTATGGGATTCCCTAGGGACCACGTAAGGGCAACGGTTCGGAAGCTGACAGAGAATGGACAATCAGTTGACCTGAATGCAGTTCTGGACAAGCTTATGAATGATGGTGAACTGCAGCAAAGAGGTTGGTTCAATCGGTAGCACAAGGTAAATTGACCGAACTTTGTATAGAAGAATCACTTATTTCCTGAATCCTGATGAAGGCTTATGAGGAATGGGGACTTTTTATGGTTGGATTGTGCCAAATTGGATGCCTTGACTCTAATTTTTCTCTTTTCCCCTTGTTCTTGTTTCTTGGAAATTTGAGATTGTTATGTTTGCTTGTCTGGATCCAATTATGACTTGATCTTGTTCTGTATATTCACAATAAACATAAGTGGATTTGCAAAAAATTGATTTGGACATAGAACTGCTCCATGTTCTGCCACCCAACTAATTGTCATCAGATTTGGTGACTAGTTTTTCATGTTAACATCTCTGATTAGGCTTTATGAGAGGCCTTTCTTTTCCCCATGATGACCAACTGAAGCTGTTAAGTGTTAATGCCAAGTTCTTCTCTAAGTATCTTCAAAACTTGTTGACTTTGGTGACGAGACCAACTAAATGCAGAAACAATTGGCTTGTGCAGATTTATAGCCTCATAAGTGGAACGGCATAACATGATAAAATTGGTACCTCATTACTTGATTCAAAACAAAAAGGGAAGTCAGTGATACATGGTTTTCATTTTTACAAGTGTATAAAATGCAGAAAATATATACATATGCATCAATATGTATTAGTTATTATTTGTAAATCTATTTAAACAAAATCTGAATATTCAATACAAGCAAGGGGTTTTTGTGTGATACCAAACTTGGTTAACTCCAAAATGCTAAAAATTGGTTACTTTGGTGGAATTTAAAATCTACGAAGACCCTATTCTTCTTAGTTGATGGAGACTTTTGTCCCTTACGACTTTTTTATAAAAGTAGTTTGATAACTTTGATTTTACAAATCTTTTATGCCATAATCAATGTCAGGACAAAACCGACGTAATTTTAAAATATTTATACAATAATGCTCCACATTCATGCAAAAAATCTAACCAAGTTATCCAAAGTAAAATTTCATTCACGCACCCCCTTCCCTCCCAAGTTATGTGAAATACATGCGCGCCCCCTTCCCCCTCCTATTAACGTACAGAATTATGTAAAGCTTCTTCTTCAACGTAAACATTCTTAAATGTTAATGATCTGCATTGCAATTTTCGAATCTGCTCTCATCGTTCTTCTTTGTTGCTCGCTATTCTTCTACTTTTTCTTCTCTGTTACTTGTCGTTCTTCTTCCTATTTTTCTTCGTTTTCTTCTTCGATCTGTGAATTTATCTTCTTCGCTTTCAGATTTCAATAGGCTATCAAAACAATGAATGATTCAACTTCAAATCAGTTGAATGAGAGCGATTTGGATTATTCTTCTTGATCCTATCAAGCGGACGAGGTTTGGATTATTCAATTTTGAATCGAATTGAATGGACGCAGGTGTTTTGAATTGAATTGAATTGAATTGAATTGATAATATCTAAATTGTAGACACATGTGTTTTGAATTTGATTTTATATATACAATGTTTGATTCATTTAGCATTGTCATTGTTTTCACATTGATTTATATTTTCGTTTCATTCTGCAGGCAGGTGTTCTGAATTTATATAATGGACGATGTTTGGTTCATTTAGTATTATACAATGGTTTCGCTTTAATAATATTTTCGGTTCATTCTGCAGTCCAGTTTGTTGTAGATGAACAATTTGTCCCAAAGGTTGGGATGACTTTCATGACACTAGAAGAAGCTGAAAAGTTCTACAAAAATTATTCTAAACTTGCCAGTTTTTCTACCAAAATAAGGAACACGACTCGGAAGGGAGACGAAATTAAGAATCAACTAATTGTATGCAGTAGAGAGGGGAAGTGGAAATCCAAGATATTTCCAACTCTGAAGACAAACCCCTTAGCCGGCATAAACTGTCTAGCCAGGATTTACGTACACATATTGAATGACGTCAGTCTTTGGACAATTTCCAAAGTTGTTTTGAATCATTCACACCCCTGCTATCCAGACCGAGCAGAGAGGCTCAAACAACACAGGGAGTTAAGCATGTTTGTGCGACGCACCATCGAAAACAACGGGAAAGCCGGAATCAGACCGAGCAAAACATACCAATCATTCGTAGCAGCAGCGGGCAGTCATCAGGAACTAAGTTTTATAAAAAAAAACGTGAGAAATTACATCACAAGAGAAGTATGAAATATTTTCGAACAAGATGATGCCAAAGAATTTGGGAAGTACCTATTAAGAATGAAAGAGAAGAATAAAAATTTCTCTTTCGAGCTCAACTTCGAAGGCGATCACTCCATAAAAAAATGCATTCTGGGCCGATGCAAGAAGCATGCTGCATGCGAGTATTTTGGAGACGTTTTATTTGACACCACTTACAATACAAACAGGTATTCGGTTCACCGAAATTAAGTCTTAGGTTCACACAGGCAACACATTTCAGTTCATAACTGTTGCCAGTGTCCATTTTTGCAGGTATAATCTGGTTTTTGATTCTTTTGTGGGCATGAATCACCACGGTCAGTCGACACTTCTCGGATGCGCTCTGATGAAAAATGAGGACATTCAATTATTCAAATGGCTATTCGAGTGTTGGCTCCGTTGCATGGGAGGGAAAGCACCAAAAGGCATTCTCATCGACCAATGCGCATCGATGCAAAGGGCCATCGAGATGTGCATGCTAACAACAATTTACCGGTGGTGCATCTGGCATATCATGAAGAAGATCACAAACAAATTAAACAGCTACAAGTGACACGAAGAAATCGAACAAGAGATGAGTCACATCGTTTGAAACTCGTTCACAAAAGACGCATTCGACAGAAACTGGAACGATTTTGTCACAAAGTTTGGCATCGGAAGCAATAAGTGGCTCTCAGGTAACCGACATTTTTAATTTAAATTATTTTGATGCTGTTACTTTTTTAGTTAAAACGAGCATAACTTTTGGTTTATCGGAGCTTATATTTTCGGTTCATTATGCAGAGCTACACGAAGATCGCCATTTATGGATTTCAGTTTACCTAGATCACTACTTTTGGGCCAGAATGAGAAACACACAAAGGAGCGAGAATATGCACGCATTTTTCAACAAGTTCATCACACGGAACAGCTCCTTGATTCAATTTGTGAAGCAATACGATAATTGCCTAGCAAGCAGAGAGCAAAGAGAGAGAGAATTTGATGCTGCAGATTTTTACACGGAATACCGTGCGCAACAAAATCGACAATAGATGCTCAATTTCAGCATGTATATACCCACTAGAAGTTCAGAAAAGTTCAAGCACAATTCAGAGGAAAGGTGAACTGCATCACAAGATCAATGCATTCCACCATAGGTTTTACGACATACGAAGTCGTAGAGTAAGTTTCTAACTCCACATTCAACAGGTTTTTCGTCACCTACGACGTAGTATCACAAGAAGTAAAGTGCATGTGCCTGTTGTTCGAGTCAAGGGGCATACTTTGCCGCTATTCCTTGAGCATCTTAAGCTTTGAGCGAGTAGATAAAGTGACACTGAAATATATACTGGAACGCTGGAGTAATAACATAAAGAGGACGCACACACACATCAAGAGCAGTCAAGATGAGCCTCTATTGGAGCTGAGAAGCAAGAAATTCCACGATTTAGTGTTTCGGTCACACAATATTTGCGAATTTGCGTCAGAGTCCGAGGAGCTGACCAAAATTTTGCACCGGGCTTTTGACAATGTCATGGCCGAGATACAAGAATATCAAGCGAAAAACAAAGGAAAAAGTTCGTTATCTCACGAAGAAGTGACATTGAGCGATGTGAACAACCTTCAAAGCCCGCCATGTGTGGGAACAGGAGGCCGCCCCAAGAACAGACCTGGATCGAACTTGAAAAAAAAGGTCGCAAACGCCACAAAGAAAAAGAAAAAGCCAGCTCCAAGCGAGGTAACATTGATTCACTTTCGATTAGGGAAAAATTCGTTTGTGCATTTTACTAATATACCATTTATTTTGTCTTTTGCAGTTGAACCTTTTAGACGGTGGATCAACGATTCAATCAAGCTCCAGCCTTTACAATGCACAGGATATGAATTATCCCGGAGAGGATTATAGGAGTTTCAGTTTTTGTTAACATAAATTTTCATTCATGTATCAACAAATTTCGGTTCATTAAAGTTATAGGAGGGTTAATTTCTAATTGATGTTAGTCTTTATTGAATAGTCATTTTTTTTGTTTTCGAATTTAGCTTTTTAAAATTCTTTATTGAATAGTCACTTTTTTGTTTATTGAATAGTCACTTTATTTTGTTATGTCAAAGAGTTTAGGTGTTTCTAAAACTAACATTTTTTCCAAATTAACTTTCTGCAATAGTGATATATGCACTTTTTCGGTTTATCTGGTCTATTAATTTCGGTTCATTGGTGTTTTTTGGGCTCTTAATGTTTGATAAATATCCTGAATCCATTCACTGTGAACCTAGAAAAAAACAGCAGCCAGACAGTTCCAATAGATATATACATTAACATTAGAATTTTCATTAACATTAGATTTTTAATAACATTTACATTAATATTCACATATATACATTAAAGAAGTAGTGTTTGTTTTTTTAAAAAAGTTAAACAAAATAGTATTAATTACAACCAGTCAAAAAAACTATAACCTATTTAATATCTATATCCCCATATGTGAATTTACAAAAATGGTTGGAAAGGGCAGCAGATGGCTTCGGGAGTCTTATGGCTTCAGATGCCTGAATTACTTGGTCTCTGATTTTGTTCATTTTGTGTAACAAAATGTTTGGACCATATTTGTGCCTAAAAGCATCAATTTCTTTCTACAATTCAATTGAAAGGAATTAGTTACATAAGAAATGAACCAAACTGAAATAAGGAATGAAACGAATTTTATTAATTTAGAAATTACTTACTTGTATCCAGTTTTTATATTGATACCTCTTCCTTTTTTTGATCTTTTGAGGATCAATTATTTTCAGCCATTTCATGACGTATATTGCGCAATCATAGCTAAGCAAGAAATAAGTAAAATATGATTAATAGTTTAAAAAATAAAATACATTAAAAATAGCATTATAGCAGAGAAAGATTTTTACTTTGTTCATTGACCACTGAGCCTGATATATTCTAGTTCTACTCCCTTTCCGTCCTCCATTAAGAGCCCTCATCTGGAAGACTATTAATCCCTGAAAAGGATACAAAAAGTAAAATCAGGCACAAGCAGCGATTGAATAAAACGTGATAAACATTCAATCAGCAAAATATGTATGATGTAAATAACTTACAACAAATTTGTTCAGTTTAATTCTTAAGTCAGGTATTTCATCTTTCTTTTTGTTGACAGAATCAAGCACATAGAATGCCTTCTTCTTGACATTGGCAATCCACAACCACCAGTGTCTTCCGTTGCAAATCGGCACAAACAGCTGAAGTTTGAGAAAATAATAGAATATTTCAATCTAAATGATAGCAAACAACAGAATTATCAAAGAAGTTTTAGAAATCATAACCTACAGATGGATGTGTTAGGATTTGGTTGAATTAGTCCCACATTGCTTAGGATAGCAAATGGAGTGGGTGGCCTAGGCTATAAATATGAGGCTAAGTTCTCCATTTGTTTTTGCACCAGTCAGAAACACTTTAAGCTTGTATCTGATTTTTCTTTTCCTCTGTACTCTTTGATTAGAAAGTGTTGTGAGGTGTAGTTAGATATTTGCTTTGAGAGAGTGTGGGTGTACTGGGGTGCCGGTGTTAGAGAGAAAGAAGTCTATGTGTTGTAACAATTTTCACATAATGATATTCTCTGGTTGTCATTTGACAACGGCCGTGGTTTTTTCTCCGGTAATTGGAGTTTCCACGTTAAATTCTTGTGTTGTGATTGTGTCTATTTTATTTCTCTGTCAAAGGTGTTTTCTCAAGGGGGAATGGTGTCTTATTCCCAACAAGTGGTATCAGAGCTTCGGTTCGGTAGGATTTATTCTTAGTATGCTCTGTGGTTGCAGCCTAGTCTGACCTTCCACATCAAAAAATAATTTTGTCCTATGGCTTGAGGTTGATCTTTGGTTGCTGTTGTTGTTGCTGGAAGGCAGTGTGACACTGTGAGAGTGCTGTTTGGAAAGGTTCTAGCTAAGGAAAGACTTGGTATTTAAGTGTGTCCATTGTGACCCACCTCTCTTTCCTGGGGACCCTTCCTAGTGCACAGTTGAGTTATACTATTCCAGTATACAGTTGCAACAATGTCAGGATATTCAAGTGCTGTGAAGCTTGAAATAGATAAATTTGATGGAAGAATCAATTTTGGCCTGTGGCAAATACAAGTCAAGGATGTGTTGATACAATCAGGTTTGCACAAGGCGTTGAAGGAGAAGATCTCTGGTTGCTCTCTCTATGAGAGAAGATAATGTTCTCTAGAAGACAAGAAGTATCCTCATGGTATTACCGCACTGCCATGGATAAGGATAAGTTGTGGCAATCGGGTCCACAATTGCACACGGGCATTGGTTGGCGTTGAGATGCAAGGTGTGTGGCGGAGTTAGGTCGATGGCTGAAGAACTTCCAGGAAAAGCCAATTTGGAAGTTGCACCATGAATTTTCAGCAAGGTTTCGATCTGTACCAAGGCGAAATGCTTGGAGTGGTCTAATTCCAAGTGAGTATACTTTCATGGTGGAGTATGATAGTTCTCTGAACTATGATTGTCGGTATAGACAATGGCAGCAAAGAATTGTCGGTGTTGACAATGGAAGCTGAAGATGTGTGACTATTTCAATCAAGGTGGAGATTGTTAGGATTTGGTTGAATTAGTCCCACATTGCTTAGGATAGCAAATGGAGTGGGTGGCCTAGGCTATAAATATGAGGCTAAGTTCTCCATTTGTTTTTGCACCAGTCAGAAACACTTTAAGCTTGTATCTGATTTTTCTTTTCCTCTGTACTCTTTGATTAGAGAGTGTTGTGAGGTGTAGTTAGATATTTGCTTTGAGAGAGTGTGGGTGTACTGGGGTGCCGGTGTTAGAAAGAAAGAAGTCTATGTGTTGTAACAATTTTCACATAGTGATATTCTCTGGTTGTCATTTGACAACGGCCGTGGTTTTTTCTCCGGTAATTGGAGTTTCCACGTTAAATTCTTGTGTTGTGATTGTGTCTATTTTATTTCTCTGTCAAATGTGTTTTCTCAAGGGGGAATGGTGTCTTATTCCCAACAGGATGCAATGCCAGTTTTATTTTGTCAAGAAAACGGCGGTAGTGCGCATATTGATCGATATCGATCCGATAGGCCTTGTTGGTATTTGGATCAATGTAATTCTCGCCATGGTTTTCCAACATAAAACTCTGCAAAATGAATCTCAATTAAATCACAAATGAACCGAATTATTTATCAGAACTAGTAAATTACTTAGGGAATAAAAAATTTGGCTTACCAAAATATCCGTCGGCACACAATAAATTTCTTCCTCAAACCGGCGATATTTTCTGTCGTTGAGAATCATACACACGGCATTGACCACCTACATGAAGAAAAGTTATGAGATATACGGCATTGACCACATATTATGTTCAGTTAACATAATAGGCAAAGAATTTACCATGTTTTCTACATCTTGTCCAGGCATTAGAGACAAGAAATGATGTATAAGCCCATCCAAATGCGCTTCATGGTTCAAGACGAATATGACGTCATATTCATTGGTAGTATCTTTGGTTTCCTTTACATGTATCATCCAATGATAACACTTCTCCTTCAATTCTTCCGTGATTTTTTTTTCTTTTTCCGGAGTTTTGTACCCTGCAGAGGTGGTCAAGCTCGGCTCAGCACTTGCTTCCTGAGCAAATTTCAATGATGCCGTCACTCCAGCAACAATCACCGCATCCGCCAGCACTTCAAGTTGCGTAACTGTCAATTGAGAGGCCGGGGGAGTTGGTTGAGATGTTGGAGGACTTATCCCAAGGCTGAAGGAAGGTGCATCATCTTCCCAGTTCTAAAGAGGAGCAGCACTGCAAGACGACAGACAAAAGTTTTAAGTAATAATGAAAAAGCAGTATCATATAACATGAAAGCTAATAAAAATGATATTAATTAAAACTTACACATTCAACGGAGGTTCTGGCTCTGTCTTTCTTGGGAAAGATTAACAAACAGAAGAGAGTCCAATAAAGAACACATCGAATTGATTTCTGGATTCAAATGAACCACAAGTAAACCAGGTAATGAACCGAAATTACCCAGATTTGAACAAGCAGTAAAACTTACAAATCAAGCTGTGCTTCTTCTTCCGATTGCCCTGCCACCGGAGCTTATTGGCACGATTGTTGTTGTTCTTCCGGAGGGCTGGTGCATCAAACAGAAAAGAGTTCAATAACGATCCGAAATTAATATCCTATACTATTAAAACTAATAAAAAGAATTTTAAGCACAACTTACTCATTAACAGAAGTTTCTTTTGTTTGACTCTCAGAAGAGACATGGGTGAAGGTCTCTTGATGTTTTATTATCTCTTCCACCAGAGAACTCAGAAGAGACACTACAATAGGAGCTCTAAGGAAGATAAACAAAGAAAAGTTAATATTGAATTACCAAAATAGGTACTGAGAAATCGAAGGCTGCACATTGAAAAACTCACATATCGAGAGATTTAGAATGAGTTTCACCTCCAACAGCAATGAGTTGGAGTTGAGGATCAGGTGTAGTGCTACTGACAATTAAACACAGATTTCGTGTCATTAATTAAACAAAAATTATTACCTAAATCTAAAAGACCAACATAAATATTTCAACTTACATAGTTGGAGTTTGTAAACTCTATTTTTGATGGAGTTTCTTTCTTCTAAAAATTTTTACTAGGGTTTTCGGGGTATTTTTCTTAATAAAAAAGGATACCAAATTAAAATCATCAAACAAGATTAAAAGCAAATGATTAAAAATATATCAAATTCATTTTTGGAATCCAATGAACCGAATTTACCTGTCATTGGCTGGTGTATTTACAGACGGTGTGGAGCTCGTCTGGGTTTGTAAAGGTTCGCTGCCCAAATCTACAGTCGGCAGTCTAAGCAAAAAAATAAATATTATTCAGTAAATCCAGAGGAATTACAAGAGGTTTTAAGAAAAGTTAGCAAACAAAGAAAAAAGAACTCGATATAAGAAACGGAATCTTACGTCTCGGATAAATCATTTCACGCCTCTGTCGAGTCAAAATCATCCGGAGGAACATTTGTTTTTTGAGCTCCATCATTTTTTCTCTTTGATCTTTTTTCTCTTAATAGCTGCAATATTTCTCTTCTTTTTTTCAGTAGCCCTGACCTTTACTTGTTTACTTCTGAAAATTCATAAAATAAGTATCAAAAAACCTAAAATAAAAGTATCAATGAACCGAAAATATCATTTTAGAAACTTACTCCCTTTCAGATTTAGTTTTTCTGTCTGAATCTGTCAGAACAAGCTTCCTTGATTTGGTTTGTTTTTTGGCAACCCTCTCTGGTTGTTTTCTTTTCATTGTCGGTGTTTTTCCGATTTCTTTTTCTTAGCGATACATACAAACACATCGAATTTATACTAGAGACAAATATCACAGCTATAATTTATTTAACAAGCACACATAAACAATGTTCAGCAAATAAAAGCGAAACTAAACCAAATAAATATCATACAAACATATCAATGAACCGAAAATAATCAATTCCCAAACTTACTAGTTTTCAGATTCACTTGTGCTCTCCGAATCTGTCGGAACAAGCTTCCTTTTTTTGCTTTATTTTTTAACCACATTCTATGATTATTTTCTTGTTTTTGTCGGCGTTTTTCCAAGTTTTGTTAAAATAACATGATGAAAATTTAAATAAATAGATAGTTTTCAAGAAGTATACTTAGATTCAGATTAAAAAAAAAAACTATCTTGATTAGATACAAATATCAGAGCTGTAATTAACTTAACAAGCGCATAAGAACAATTTTCAGCAAATAGAAGCAAAACTAAACCAAATGAACATCAAACAAACAAAGCAATGAACCGAAAATAGTCATTTCCCAAACTTACTGGATTTCGGATTCACTTGTGCTTTCCGAATCTGTCGGACTGCTTTGGTTTTTAGATTCACTTGTGGTTTCCGAATCCGTCGGAACAATCTTTTGTTTTTTCACCAGCCTCTGTTGTCTTGTTTTTTTGTTTTGCGGTATTTTCTTAGGTTTAGATTCAAATTCGGATTCAGAAAAATTATCTTCTTCCGAAGAAGAATCCAGAACAACAATTTTCTTTTTTATTTCTTCTGCTTTCTCTTCTCTTCCCCCTTCAGAATAACTATTTTAGACACCTTCTCTTTTGCTGTCTTTCTCTCCCTTAATTCTGCTCTGTACAAAAGTTCCTAAAACACAAACTTATTAGTTAGCAGAGTATTTTAGAAGCATCTGAACCGAATTTTTAAGAAAATTGTTTGTTTAATTTACCACTGTATCAGTTGCTTAATTAGCAATCCAGTCGAGCAGAAGACTCCGTGTCCAGTGGGCCACCCACGGTGGCCCGGGAGTCTCAGGTGCATCCAGTCGAGGAAACTTGCATTCATGGAAATATATTATTATCAAAACAAAGACGCAGCCGTCAACGGACTGTTTCTTTCCTTGTCTTTGGGCTTCAATCCCCTTCCTCAAGAAGCTCAGCACATGAGTTGCCCAATCCCATTGACAGATGTTGTCCACATGAAGGACATGCGGCTTATGGATCGGGGAGGCCGTGCTCACTGTTGTCGGCAGCAAAAAGCACTTCTGGACGAAGACGACAAAAGTCCTCTTGAATTTCTGCCGGTTCTCCTCTCCTTGAACACTCATATCAACCACATATTTTGTCAAAGATGCCAATGTAGCACTTTTGAAGCTGTTAATTATCTCCTTGTCTGCCTCACTCAGTTTGCCGTACTCAACTTTTTCAGAAAAACGCTCCCCTATAATATTTTAATAGCAACAAATCAGTCAAATATGCTCAGTTTTATTTTCTGTAATCAAATGAACTGAAAATAAAGCAACTAATGGACTAAAATAAGCACAAGTTGGAAAGTATATTACCGCCATGATTTATGCCCAGCGCATTTGCTACCTTATCAGGTGTTATGTATATTCCCCCATAGAAAGTGTCCAGGTATCCATAATAGTCATCATAGCAACCAATCAATTCTCTCAAGAGCTTGTGAGAGACGTTCATTTCCGGAAAATGTGCCAGTGCACCGAATCCCATTTCTTCAACAATATCTTTCTTTTGCTAACTCATTGCCTTGAACACCCTTGCTATTGCTTTTGTTTGGCATCTGAGATCGTGAGTTTTCTGCAAGGTTTTGAAACAGTATGTTATGATATATTTATAATACAAAATAGAGTTTATTTGAATGAAAGGTGATAAATATATTTAATGTGTATATATGCTTATGTTATAGCGCGGCTTCGGCATTTTTGTCACCATCATCTTTTTTATTTTTGTTGTAAGAACAAAAAAATTTAGTCAATACTTCACTCAATACACCGACAAGCACAAGCATGCATATTTTAATCAAGTGAATCAAAATCACCAACTCCGATGAACCAAACTCCATTCATGTTTGAATAAAATGTGTTAAACATTCAATCAACAAGGAAGATATTTCTGCATGCAAAAGAACTCAACTGAACACATAATAATCAGGTGAATCAAAATCAGCAACTCCAATGAACTTATCTCCATTCATGTTTTGAATAAAACGTGATAAACATTCAATCAGTAAGAAAAACATTTCTGCATGCAAAAGAACTCAACTAAACACTTAACAATCAAGTGAATCTAAATCAGTAACTCCAATGAACCGATCTCCATTCATGTTTTGAATAAAAAATGATAAACATTCAATCAACAAGAAAAATATTTCTGCATGCAAAAGAACTCAACTGAACACTTAACAATCAAGTGAATCTAAATCAGCAACTTCAATGAACCGATTTCTATTCATGTTTTGAATAAAACGTGATAAACATTCAATCAGCAAGAAAAACATTTTTGCATGCAAAATAACTCAACTGAACACACTAACAATCAAGTGAATCTAAATCACCAATTCCAATGAACAGAACTATATATCACAGAAAGAAAATAACAACACATTTGCATTCGTATGCCCTAGTTACGCAAAAAAAATGGAATTAGAATAAGTCGATCTACTAAATGAAGCAACTCAATCCAGTAAACCTTAAATCCAATTAAGAGAAATGCGAGATTGCGAGATTTTAAACAAACAGTAGTTTTTTTCATACATTTCGTAGTCTCTGTTATTGTTTTTGTTTGTTTTTTGTTCTTCCTTTCGAAACCTTCTCGCGATTCTTCAGTAGCAATTTCCGTAGAGAACGTGAACGAGGTTTGAAAGATTTTGAGAGAGATTTGAATTTCTCCAATAGCGATTTCGAGGTTGAAGAAGAAACGTTTTATATTCAAAGCGCGAATTAATGTTAACATTTTGGGAGGTTTATGTGCGTGTAATACACGCTCATTTAATGGGATTGAATTTTTTTTTATTGGGCCAACTTGAATAAATTTAAATAGAAAATTACATGGATGTATAACTCATCTGATATTTATATTTATATTCCCATAATGTTATTACATATAAAAATACTAGTCTAACTTAAATTGATGTAGTCCCAGCACTATAAAAGTATAAACTGATTTGTTTGGATCAACTGATTTTTTTTTGTTTTACTCAAAATTAGTCAAAATCTACACATATTAATCAAAATTCAAATAATAACAAAATATTACTCTCTATTTTTCGTTTATATTTTTGCTAAACATTGGTACACTTTTACCTATATTTTTTTTTTACCAAAGATAGGAGACTCGAACCCGCAACCTTTTAATTGAGTATGAGGAGATTATGCCATTTGAGCTATTACTCATTGGCCACTTTTACCTATATTGGGTTGGGCTATTTTATTAGCTTAATATATATATATATATATATATATATATATATATATATATATATATATATATATATATATATATATATATATATATATATATATATATATATATATTCTAATTGAAAATAAAACCTTTTTGTAAGGAAAAAAAACAATACATATAAATTAAATTCTTAAAAATATTTTGTTTAAGCTAGCTACTCAAATATCCGTGCCCTAGCTGATTAATTATTGATGTGATTAATTGGTTAACATTAGTGACTGAATTCAACATTGTGATGCAAGGACGGACAAGCTCACAAGAAAATAATTACATTAAATCTATTTATTATTTTATGTTTAATGAAAAGAAAGAAAGAAAAGAAATTAATTAGAAGAACAAGAGGAAGAAGAAGAATGAGGAAAACATATGATTAAGGTGTGTTGTTGGCTCCTTCGTTCAACTCTCTCAACCTTCTCTCTCTCTCTCTCTCTTTCTCTCTCTCTCTCTCTAAGCATTGAGAGAGCCGCACCCACCAATACCACACTCTCCCCCAATCTGCCACCCGCCTCCGCCGTCAATCGCCGCCTCCCACGGTTGCGCGTGGGTCCCACGACTCACCCCTCTCTAGCTAAGGTTCTCTCTCTCTCTCTCTCTCTCTCTCTCTCTCTCTCTCTCTCTAAAATTCTCTGGATAAGATAGATTGTTTCGAATTTTGTGTCTCTCGTATCGTAGAAGGAAATTGCTGCGTGCGTGCGATACCTATGGATATGAACAATTGATAAGTCTCTTGCTTGCAGCAGTAAGTTTTTTAGGAGGGATTTGTAATTTGATAGTTTTATTTTTCACAATTAATTAACCCTAGGGCGGGGTGGATGTACGGTGTAGTTTGTGTTATTGGATGGTTTAGGAGAGACGGAGAAAAATGGATGGGAGAAAACGTGGGGTTTGGGGGCAGGGATTATTGGTTAGGGCAAAATAGTAGTTGGAGAAGAGGTGAGAGGGGGGAGGGGGTTCTGGGGGATCTTTGAAACTATGGAGAATCACTTTGGGTTAATTAGTGTTTTTAGCAGTGTTGATGATCCAATGCCGAATGTTTGAGTGACTATGGATGTTGGAAATTAAAAAAACAAAAAAACAAAAAAAAAAGGAAGTAGTGCTGGAGTGGTGGGATTTTTATTTGTGATTAACAAGCAACTTTAAGTTGTTGATAATTTTCTTATGGTATGTATTCTTGCTTGGAGTGGTGATGCTGAGTAGCTGCATATATATGGTTGGTTCCTAATATACATGGTATGATACTGTAATGTAGAATCTGTTGCACAATTTTTAGGAATGTAGGGTTACTCTGTAAGTAATGAATTTCATGCTTGTTATCCATTGAATATTTCTTACAGTTTGGCTTATTTTTATGAAGTTAACATTTGATTTCCTAGGGCAAGACCATTTTCTTTCTTTGTGGTGCTTCCTGAGCTTTAAAGGAATAATATCAAATGACTTATTGATCATATTACTCCCTGTTAGGGCTTCATCTTTCGATTTTTATTAAAATGTGCAACTATAGATTTCTTTTTCATCGGAAATTTTCTGCAATAGTGCAATTCAAGAATTGTCTGTGCCCCATATTCCTTGTGTCATCACTGATTGCAAGGATAGATGATTGGGGACCGTGCTACAAAATGCATATATAAATAGCAAATATCATGCACAAATGTATTCTCTAACCTTGCTCATATTTGTTGTCCTAAATTTCTATTGATGTAGGCCCTTTATTCTTTTGGAACTCTTCCTGCCAACATAAGCTGGTCATACCTCGTTGGGCTTTGGAAGAGGATAGCATAAAACTTGTTATAACAGAATTAATGGAGCTGAAAGTTTCATCTCCAAAACCAGAGACTGTTGTTCCATCTGATTGTGTAAGTAGCGATCCCGAGGAAAAGGAAGTTAGTGACGATGATGATGACGATCGGAATCATAAGCATCGGAGGAGGGAAGCTCGTTCTCAATCTTCAGAGAGAGATGTTTCAGAGCCTGTTAATAACAGGCCGTTCAGAAAACGTAACAAAAATTTTGGGAATCGGCATCCTTTCAGGGAAAATGAATCTCTAGGATTTGAAACAATGAAAACTTACAATGATGCCACCACAGATAAAGAGTTGTATTCTAAGTTTGAAAGAAGGCGCCCTGGATTGACTTCAGGTCCTCGAACACCTTTGGACATGAGACTACGGGCAAACCAACCTTTTACTGGAGATCCTAGTGTTGGTAGGGGAAGAGGTAGAGAATCTGGTTTTTGGAACCATCGGGATCCTAGGTTCAGCTCAATTGATGTTGCTACTCAATTGGTTCCAGGCTCTATTCCTCCAAGCCTTTATACTGGGCGAGGATTACCAAATGTTTCAAATGCACAAAGTGCATCCTGGAACACGTTTGGTTTAATTCCAACAGTACCCAATGGAGGACTAGATATGCTCCATCCAATGGGTTTACCGGGAGCTCTGAGACCTCCTATTAATCCATCACTAAATGTGAATATTCCTCGCCAACGGTGTAGAGATTTTGAGGAACGAGGGTTTTGCCTTAGAGGTGACATGTGCCCAATGGAGCATGGTGTTAATCGGATTGTTATTGAAGATGTCCAGGTACACTTTTTTGAAGATATTTCCTGTTTATTAATGAGTTGTTTAATCTTCAACTGCTGTAGTCATTCCATAATTGAATAAAATAGACTGACTGATTGCTTGTGAAATCACTTCAGAATTACTGCACAACAATTGTGTTCCAGTTATTCATACTATGAGGGTGTTATAATTAGGGGAAAAACAATTAGGCCATTTTTGTGGGAATATATAGTTTGTGGAATTATTTGGTGTATAATTGAGTTGAGTGCGCCAGGTGCCACAGCATATCATTTTTGTTTTTCCCACTTTGGGTGTATGCCATTGGTAACCAACCCAACCCCCAAGGAGTATGGGGATGATTTTTCAATTGCTCAATGTAGAAGATATTCTGTGAAATTTTTTCCTCTTGCTGTCCCTTTTATGAGATTCCTTTTTGATTTTTTTTTTTGTTTTTGTTGGGGGGGTGGGGGGGTGGGGAGGGTGTTCTTGACCATAAAATGTTGACAACTTTTGTTGATAAAATGTTCAACATAAATTATGTGGGTTTTTTGGAACAAATGTGCAGAACATTCAGGCATTTAATGTTTGAGCAGCAATATATATCAACATTATCATTACTATAGTGTGTGTTGGTTGCTTCATTGAATTGGATGCTGCATAGTTCCTTTTCTATATGGTTGAATTCATTGCTAAACTAGAAGTTAATTTATTGTTGCCTCAGAGTCTTTCACAGTTCAACCTTCCTGTTTCGCTTCCAAGTGCACATCTAATTGGAGCTCCGGCAGGATCAGGATCTCTACATTCAGTAAATGCTTCCACCACAATAGTGAACAGCAAATGTATACCTGGAAAAATTAGCAAGTCTGGAGTTGGTGATGATGTCTTGCCATTGGATGGTGCATATCCAGGTCCTGGTTGCACAAGTGGAGCCGATGTTTATGATCCTGATCAACCCCTTTGGAATGATGGCGCTCTGGAGTCTCTTCAGTCATCCAAGATCGAAGAAACGGAGGCATTTCCTAGTGATGCTTCTGCCCACCATCATATGAGGTTATCAGAAGTTCCAGATGGTGATTGTCCAGTGGGTACTACCAGAACTTCTGTCAGTTCACAGGGTGCTAGTTCATCTGTCTGGGCCAGAATTGGTGGTTCAAAAAACAGATATGACATGAAAGAAAAGACAAACTCTACCATGAATCCCCTTCATTATCCTGAGAATCAATTGAAGGAAGATAATGATGAATTAGTTGCTGCTCAAACTGCTTCCTCTCAAGGAAAGCAAATGATAGCAGATGATACTGACCCAAAAGCCTTGGATGGTTTGATGAAGGTACAAACTGAAAGCATGCGAACTTTACGGAAACCTTCGCAAAAGGCATTGCGCACTCTATTTGTTAACGGTATACCTCAGAAAAGCAACAAAAGGGAGGCACTTCTTGCCCATTTTAAGAAGTTTGGGGAAATTATTGACATATATATTCCATTGAACAGTGAGCGAGCTTTTGTGCAATTCTCCAAGAGAGAAGAAGCTGAAGCTGCTTTGAAGGCCCCAGATGCTGTAATGGGTAATCGTTTTATCAAACTATGGTGGGCTAATCGTGATAGCATTCGCAGTGAAAGTACCACAAGTGGGAATGGTGTAATTGTAACTCCCCGTGGGCAAGCATCAGCTTTTGTTCCATCCATTCCTGTTCTCGCTGATAGGGGAAAAGATATACATCAATCTGATGCTTCAAAGACTAATGCTGAATTATCAACGCAATCTGATCAACCAAAGTCGGTCATCTTGGATGGGTCCAAGGGTCCACCTCCCATACAAAAGAAGCTAGAAAACCTGGAGCAATTAAAGGAAGAACTGCGCAAAAAGCAGGAAATGTTGGATCAAAAGCGTAATGAGTTCAGACGCCAATTGAGCAAACTTGAGAAACATGTAAGTTAAAATATCCTTGCATTTAATTTGTAATTAATAATACATTGGTTAGAAGCACATTGTTTTTTGGCTTTTGCTAGCTTAAATGGCTATAGACCTATAGTAAGTAGTGTGATCCGTTTGGTGTCAGGTACACTGCCTTCTATTTTCGGTCCAAGTCAAGGATATTACTAGCAACTAATAAAATGGCTTTTAATGACTTGTCCTTTGCATAACTATTAAAAATTGGACTTACAATTCAAGGATGATTACATATCTCCTCTTACTTTATCTTATCATCTTGTTTCCTGTATTGATATAATTCCTCCTCATAATATAAACTTTGATTTTTTCAGGCTACAGGAGTCAAGGGTGAAGTAGTTACCGAGCAAGCTGCCAAGAGACCCAAAACTGGCATGGCATCTGATGTTGCCAAACTAGCTTCTTCGCAGTTGTCTGATGCTGATACTGGTATGGCATCTCCACATGCAGAGACAACTGCTGATAAAAGCAAACAGTTGGTCAATACTGTATCTCAAAGTCCCAAACCAATTACTACAATGAGATTGCAAGAACCCACAGGCCTAAAGCAGCCAATGCAACCATTTGCGCCTGTAAACAGATACAAATTGGATAATCGTCCCACTGCTTTCAGAATCATGCCTCCTCTGCCTACTGGTCTAGCAGATGTAAGTTTCTCTGCCTATCTTCTATTTCTGAACTTACTAGAATGGATTTCCTTACCTGCGTGTGGGTAATACAATTCACTTGACTATTACACATTATTGTTCAACACTTCCACATATCTTCATGCATGAAAATATCAAATATTGGATTCAGAGTTTCAGATGTGTTCACTTACATTCATAAAAGGTTTTACTTCTTAAATTTTAAGATTTTGGTAACACCTTTGACTAAGCTATGCCATCATGCCAAGCCGCGTACATCCTTAGGATGAACCAGTGTTAAGTATTTCTTGTGTTTTAACACAGTAGATGCGGGTAGTGCCTTCAAATTGAAGGGTGTCATTTTTTAGCTGTTGTAAAGGTTTCGCGTTAGTTTTCTGTGGTGCATAAGAACTTGGTTAACAGAACTCATTTATTGTGTATCACACAGTCATTTTGTGTTGGACTTGTTCCTGTATTACTATTCTATATGGGACAGAATCAGTTTTAACTTATTATATTTTAGCTGAAATAAGTATAACTCGTTTTTGTTAGGTTGCCATTTTGAAGGAACACTTCTTACCATATGGCGAACTTTCCACTGTTGAACTAGAAGCTTCACAAGTCAATGGTAGTAACCAACAAGAGGCACGGATAATTTTCACCACTCGCCGTGCAGCCGAGAGAGCATTCGTTAATGGAAAATGCTGGAAAGACCATAACCTAAAGTTTGTGTGGCTGACACCTAGTAATTCTAGCAATGCTGCTGGTAGTAGAGAACATTCTCCTCCTGCTCCCAAGGAGCCTTTAGAAAAAGACCAACATCCTGAAGAACAATTGGAGAACTCTGCTAACCAAGAACCAATTGTATCAGATGATGATCCCAAAAGTTCCGAAATCAATAGCAGTTCAGAGCATATGGAAATGGAACAAGGTGAAGATGATCTCCAGGGTACCCCCAGGCAAGATTCCGCCAAACAATCACCTGATGCTAATGCCTGTTGAGAGGGTCTAATTATCAGATTTGTACAGCTGAGGTAAAAATTTTAAATCTATGAAACTATAATTTTCGGGAGCCTATTTTTTCAATTTATGAAAAATTTTAATTTTCCATATGTTCCTTTTTAACTATTGAGACATGTAAATTTCATCTTTTTTGGCTGCCTCCTCCTCCTCTTCATGTATTTGGTGGTATTAGTTGAATGGTTCAATGATGTTCTCAGCTTTGGATAGTTCAGTTGTAGGATCAAAGTTTTGATGATCAAAATTATGTTAGAAGCCACCGAACGGTTGCATAACAAATGTTTGGGAACCCTTCCCTTTTTTAATGTTTGCAGTTGCAGTAAATATAATTGAAGCTGTTAGTTTTTACTCCATTATGCTTCTGAATGAAACTTTTCTCTGCGTTTTTTTTTTCTTTTTTTTTTTAACGAATAAATTTCTGCTGAAGTATTTATAAAATAGAAAGAGCATTGATGTATTCCATCCACCCTTTTTATTCGTATGGCCAATAGGGAAAAAAGAACCTTCATCGTTTGATTCTTTGCGTCAATCTTTTTGATAAACTTTTTATGTTTCTGAATAATATTAAACGTTAATCATCCGAGTTTAAAACCAAGTCGAATGAGAAGCCAGAAGTGCTACTATATGTATTTTCAATTCTGGCCATTGTGTTCTATATAAGTCTTACTCTCACTCTCGAATTATTGTTTTTTTATATTAAAAAAATGTTCTGTTTATTAAAAGTTGATGTATCTAGATGCATTTACTTAGATACATCAATTTTAGTGAACCTCAAAAATTGAATGAGAATAAATTTGAGGAGACAGATTGCATTATTGCACCAATCAATGAAATATTGCGAAACTTTCAGATAAAAATCTATTTGGTTTAACCAAATCAGTTAAAAATAAAGATATCTATTCGTGTGTTTGGACGAATGATATATATGTATATGTATACACACACAAAAATGTCATTTCTTTGTATACTAAAATTATTTACCATATATTTATTGTGTAGTTTAATTCATTTTTAATTTATATTTTGTATTTCAATATGTATACTATACTAGTGGTTTATTTTGGTAATTGATTTTAGTATACACCTAACATGTTTGATACCTAGATATATAACACCATTAAAAAATCATTTATAGAATTTTCTCCTTTTCCTTTTTCCATATTTTTTTGGTTAATATTTGTTCATAATATTTTCTGCATTATAGAAATAAATAGTTTCTACAAAATATGAGCCCATGTTTGAGTGGTGAAAATTGTCATTGAAATGAATAAAACAAGTAGAAAAATGAAAAACAACTAATTTGATATTTATGAAATGTAATTTAAGTAAAAAAACCACCATTGTTTACGATCTTGAAACAATGTCATAATATCTTTTCCTAAAAAATTAATTTACCAATTATAATTGGATTAAATTTAATTTAAACACTTCAACCATAAATATACCTTCACCATTGAGGCATATATAATAAAACCAATATTTATTGCTTTTCTGGTTGAACTAAGATTTTAGAACAAAACCACGATTTATGTCATTTTCCCATTTAAACCAAAACCGTTTAGAGATTTACATTTTCATTTTCTTGTTTTAAACCACAATTCATATACAATAAAAGAATTTACACGGACGTAACCAACTAACCATTCTTATTTTATGATATTCATGTATTATTGAATTTTTATGAGTAAAAAAAAAAAACTTTTTTAGATCCAAACAAATTATTTGAACAAAATTTTTAAATATCGCAAAAAATTACATTCGCTTTTAAAATTCCTTGATCCAAAGACACTTTTAATGATTTTGGTTCGAACATAAGTTTATTATTCCCTTTAGTATCAATAAGATGAAAAAATGGTTAAAATTACTAGTTCCTATTATCATTATCTTCTAGTGGCAGTAAAGGAGAAATCTTAACGTAACTCTAATCATGGCAACCCATCCGCAGAGACCTTAGCATCTGAATCTCTACATATTCATTCCATCAAGTTCAAAACTATCCACCCCCCACAAACAAACAATGTAAAAGATGAATGTAAAATATACTAACATCTAGAATTTTAACCATTGCATCCAAATCTTACAATGTACAGCATGCTTGTATAGAAACAAGGAATGGTACAACATGCATTCTGGTTAGCTTTAGTACATTGGACAACCAAAACTGTACATAATCAGCTGTTTGCTTTGCAAGAAACATCTGAGACGGTTGACTTCCACCCAATACTGTCCTCTATCAAACTCCAGAGTTCACCTAAACCATGGAAGTAAATTTGAATCTTAAAGATTAACACAAACTCGATTTAAAGACATAATCTTGTAAGCTTGTTATGAGTTTAACCTTGAGAAAAAAGCACAATGGAATGGTGCAAATTCTCATGCCAAGAACATTGTGCCGTTGCCATGCTGTTGTGTTCCTTTATGCAAATTATTTACAAAGAACACACTTCAGATTTAGCTTCAACATATTCCTTTCATCTTCAAGAATGTAGTTCCAATCTCAGGGGATAACCATGCTGGCGAGCCGAACCTGCTTTTCTAATGGCAAGTAGCCTTTGAGTAGTACACAAGTATGATGCACCACTTGCAGCAGAGAATCAGCGCCATGATTCTCACTCTCATCAATGGGTTGCGAACCAGGAACATAGGAACCATCTGCTATCTGAATTGCCCATTGGTATATGCGTTCGGCTGACAAAAAGAGATGGGAAACAACTGTTTCTGCAACAACATCCCAGCTCTTGTCATCAAGAAGAGACACAAGGATGACTGGTAGATCGTTCAGCACCGTTTGTTGGTCAACGATCATAAAGGGCATATATTTGCAGCAGGTGGCAGATAGCAAACCAAGAAACTGAAATGCCTGCAGAGTAAATAAGGAGATTTATTGTAAATGGAATAAGAATCATAACAAATTCAACTTGTACAATTTCAACAACATTTTGTTCTCCAATTAAGTATAATTTTAAACACAAAAATATCAAATGTATGATCACAAAAATACGTTAATTTCTGAAGACATTAGCATTGACTATCAGGTCCTACCG
The DNA here is from genome assembly GCF_003086295.3 of Arachis hypogaea. Taxonomy (NCBI): domain Eukaryota; kingdom Viridiplantae; phylum Streptophyta; class Magnoliopsida; order Fabales; family Fabaceae; genus Arachis; species Arachis hypogaea. Next base: position 152,516,207 of record NC_092050.1, read on the forward strand.
TGGAAGGAAAACTAGATACGCAGCTAATTTCAACTGTGTCAATAAGCCACTGTCTTTTAATACTTCCATCTGCATGCTGCAAAGCTGCTGCAACTTCAACGAGTACATCCCAGAATCCTGCAAAATATGAAATTTTGGCAGACATTTAAAATGAACACATCCAAGCTTAACATGCCTCCAAGTTCCAAATAGAAGTAGCAATTCTAACTCAATTAAGAACCATTAACTGCTTAACCCTAAATTGATCTGTTTTCCTGTGCTCTAGAAAGTGTTAACATTGGGTCCCGTAGCAGAAAACTTACCTTGGATTTTGGAGTTTAATACATATGATTTCATTTTTCCAAGTTCAACAAGTGCAAGAGAATGACTCTTCACTAGCTTGATCTTCATAAGGACCTTCTTTCGCACATCAACAGATTGGACAGCACCATGAACAAACTCCTCATATGAAACCTGTGTTTGTAAATGATTGCTTAGGTCACAAGTTCAAACAGACCTTTGATATATTATAAGCTTAATGTCACTAAACTTAGTGCGAAAGAAGCTGAACTAACTGCAAAACATCAGCATGCATAAGGCATGAAACAGTAAATAATATTCTCAAAAGGAAAAGCTGATAAAGAGACAGTTCATGTATCCATACCTTCAGAAAATCCAATAACCAACTCTGTGGAGCCCTCCCTAAGCAACTTACTGCTTCAGCCCACTCCTCTGCAGAACTAACATTGCCTGACACTATACTGCCAGAAGATTGCATAAGTGGCAATAAAGTAAATAGAACTTCCATGCACCTCTCAACAAGGCAAATGTGATCAGAAGTGCCCACAGAAACTTCATCTAGGCACTCATAAAGACCCTTCCAGCATGAAATACGTAACAAGCTGCCAGAATTTTCACACGAGGTAAATGAAGACAAATGATTATTTACATCACCAAAAAGTTTTTCAAGCCTGGAGCTTGAAAATACTTTTACAAAGTCTGCAAGATGAATTAGCAGACATGACTGCAGGTTTATTTCAAGTGTCCTGAACCTAGAGAAATCAGATAGCTCATCAAGAAAAGTTAGGAGTGAATCAAATTGATTTGCGTGAGCTAATGCAAACTGTACGCATTGCTCCCTAAGAGTACCCATCTCAAAAGCAGAATCTGCTTGCAACAATTCGACAACTTTGGCCTCGTATCTCATACAACGCCTGGTAATTGCTCCCCAATCCAAACTAGGCAATCTGGGAGCTCTAGAAAGGCACCTTAATACAGCAACAACTGTAACAACATGTACAATAGTACCTGGCTGAGAATAGATAACGAAAAAAAATGAGAACAATCAGAAGAAACGAACAAAATATAAAACTTAGTGAACATGAATAGAGTTGGCAAGTTTAGAATGTATGTTGCAATTCTATCAAATATAAAGAGTCCTTACCTAAATCTGGAATGAAAAGTAAAATAGAATGATCAGATACAGTTATCACAATGGATTGGCATTCAATGATGTTATCATGGCTATTTCACATCAAATGGAGGAAAAACAATTCAGTTTGAACATATCACTTGTGAATAATTTGAGCTAATTCTGTGAAATGCCACATGATTTTTTACACAAACTATAACTTCAAACCCAAAACTACCTTCAAGTGAATGATTAATTGCACTAGAAATAAATATGACATAGTTTACAAAATCTGAAGAAGGAATTGCATATTTCAAAGCTTAAGAACTCCAGAATAATTTGCAAAAATAAAGGTAAGAGATCTACCACAGTGTATTTGAAATCCATAAGCCACGAACTGAGTTTCCAAACCACATTGTCCTCAGAAACACTTTGAGAAACAGATTTTGAAGTAGTTTCCGCTACATTATTATCACTTTCAATACCCAAATGTTCCTTGGACCATAAATGATGTCGAAGGAAGCCAAGTACCCAGGAAGCATATTGTTGTAGCTGATGATTATCAGAATGTTGTGCCACGAGAAAAATTTCTTGCACCAAAGATGTTAAGTATGGTTCAACAACAGAACTCGTTAAAAGAGGACCCACAACAAAAGACGAATCCTGTTGTTAACATGGAGGGATGTTAAGATATGAAACAAGGAACAAAACCAAATATTAACAAATATGTGTGAAAGATAGCAGCTAGTAAATTACCTTCTTCTGATAATCAGTTTGCTTGGTGTAATTTGGAAAATCCACATGGACCAAAATCCCTACGCCAGCTCCCATAGCATTAACAACTCCTAGCATACCACCAAGATGGACCAGAAAAGGGAAAGGGTTGGAGTAACATTTCCTGAACAGTTCCAGCAAACCTTTAATGTTTTCGGCCTCAACAGGGTGAACGCCTTCATTAAGTATACAAGAAAGCACCGTCCCTGCTCCAACACATGATGCCATCATTAAATTCTGGTGCAAAATGCCAGACTTCTTCACAGAGATTAAGTCAGAAATAAACTCTTTAAAGCCAACCACAATTTGGTCCAACTCAGTATCATCCATCAATTCCATTCTCTGGCAAAAAGCAACTATTGTGGGAAGTGCAAGACAGGACCCTAGTGCTAAAACAATCGCAGATTCTTCCCCATGGGAACTAGTCTTCAGAACTAGTGAATTCACATATGGAATCCATGATAATACCAAGCTTTTAATCTTGAGAACAGCTTCTAAATTTCCAGCTCTGTATACTGCACTAATGGAAGTAGCCAAACCAAGAACCAGACCAGCAACACCCCATATATCTTCTTCAAAATCCTCAGTGTTACTAAATGATTGTTCAAGTACCTTAGCATTCACCTCATGAGAACCAGGTGGAAAGCATGAGCATAGACTGTCCAAAACAACAGACAAAGATCGAGTTCCTTCACGTATCACTGTAGCTAAGGCTGTAACAATTTTTCCTAGCAACTCAGATTCTGGAACCATGTTAGCTTCATTTTCAACAGTGGAGTTATCAGCAGCTTCAACCCTGGTAAGAAGATCTTGGCATGATAAACCCAATCCAACACCACATGCCCCTTTTACAAGGGAACTTCTGCTAGCAAAAAGGACCTGGAAAAAAGCAGATTTTTTTTTTCAAAAAATCCCTCTGGAAGAGTGTATGTATGTGTACAACTACACTTCTAAATACAACCTCGTAACTCATAAGAAAGCTGTCAAATCAATAACAGAAGTCAACTACCAAATCAGTGACAAGTTTTTTTACACATCATCACCTCTTGTCTTCAATCAACCCTCACAACTCATCCATGTGATTTGGACCTAACTTGGAAAAAATGATGGGACCCCTTAGAAAAACTGCATTTTTTAGCCTCTCTTACTGCACAGCACATATATCCAATGGTGTTCTTCAACTCCCTATTCATGCACCCTTGACCCTACTACAAAGGTGAACAGGACCCCAAGTATGCTACAGCATGTGTATAATGTCATACAGGTTTGAATTCTTTTCGCCATGAAGTTTTTATTTGAATCACAAAGCAAAGACAAGGGAGAAGGTGGAGTTAAAAGACTGCTGCAAACACTTGCATTACATCTAACATATTTAGAGCATTCTTAACCTAAAACTGCTATTCTTTTCGTATTAGAATAGGTTTTGTTTCCAAAAATATTTTCTTAAACATAACCTTTTTTTTTCAGAAAGAGAAAATAATGATACAATAGAAATACTCAAACAAGAATGGGGGGAAAAAAGCACCTCAAGAAGTCCTGTGATGTTATGATATCTCTGTTTATGATCAGTTACATGAAGGCAACTTGAGATAAATCCAACAGAAATTCCAGCAGACCATTGACGGTGTTCATGTTCATGCTGAAGCAACCACTCCAAGAGAAACTTTGAAGCAGCAGATTTAACAGTATGAACAGATGGAGGCAAAACCTAAAAAGAAAAGCCAAATCTCATAACAATCTGGTGCTTATCACACAAGACTTGCTATTTCTTTAATGGTTTGTGATTATTTTATAGGCAATAATTTTTTGTGGGATTTTTTTTTTAATTTATTGTATACAAATAAGTTAAATCCAAATAATTCAATCACTGCAAATGATCATTTATATTGCAAAATTTAAGTCAAGTCATTGTTAATACCCACATAATCAGAAGTTTGATAATCCTACCAATGGCTTATTGAGATGCCAACAGGCAGCAGTGGAGCAAAACTTGAGGGAAAAGAAAAAGTGTGCATAACTATGGAAAGTTTCTCACCAAACAGAGTGCACCAATAGCCAGTGCAATATTTTCAGCAGCTCTAGGTATAGCTTCATCTGCTAGTGCCATCATTCTCTGCACAAAATAAAAAACAGAAAAGAACATGTAATAAGATAAATTTGTGTAAAACTTGCATATAGCTGAACTTTGAGCAAACAGGATATCCATAACAACATTAAGCTAAACCTTTAAAATATCACTGGCAGCTTTAGACGTTTTATCTAGGACAGTCTGTGCTTTTGTATCATAGGACGCAATGTAAGCCTTCATCCAACGTCGCACAAAGCCTTTCCACGATTGCAGCGCCATAAGTGCAAGCATGATATTTCTTGAGAGCTGAAGAGAAGAAGCCATTTCCACTAGAGCATTTCCATACCCAGCATGTACATCTCTTAGCCTCTGAATACTTATGATATCAGACTAAAAGTGAAGCCAATTCTAAAAAAATATAGCTAATCTTTTGACATCTTACTTTTGATTCCTGATAGGCTTTCACGTCTTTAGGAGTAAAAGAAAAAGATAACAAAGCTGCACCAGGCAATTTTCTAGCTTCACTAGTATTACCTGCAAATCGGAAGTCTGTGTCAGAGCATATTCAAACAAGGACCAAATTAATACATTAGACTAGGGGTGTGCATGGCCCGGCCTGACCCGAAGATCCGGCCCGGCCCCGAACATTTTACGGGCTAATTTGGTGTGATTTTACCGGGTCTAGGGTCGGGTAAGGGTCTCAAAAATAGACCCGGTCATTATTTCGGGTCGGGTCCGGGCAATGGCTCGGGCCATCCGCAATTAGCCCGGTGGCCCGGTCATCATACATAATTAATATTTTGTGTTATTAGTGATGGATGATGACTATTCTTATGTGGAATTTAAGTATTGTAAACCTTAATATTTTGTGTTATTAGTCATTATAAGACTATAAGTTAATGTTTTATGTTTAAAATGCATAAGACTTTAGACTAATGCATAATATTGTTATTTGTATTGAATTAAATATTTGGTGCTATTAGAAAATATTAGTATTGATTGTGGTTATGCTTTATTTTTAGAGAATGGTTGGTTCTTGTTATATTTTTCTAAGTGAATTTTACCATGTCAAATAATGGTTGGAGTCCTGAAAATTTGGATATTTTCACATGCTAGCTTACAAGAAGGTATCAAGGTAATGTAATGTTAACGGCCCGGTTTTCACCCGGTATAATCGTGGCCCGAAAGTGTGTAGGTTTCATCAGGTCTAGGGCCAGGTTCGAGTCTAGGGCCGGGTTCGAGTATAACAAATAGGTCCGGTATATATTTCGGGCCGGGTCTGGGTCATATCAAACCCGGTTTCACTCGGCTCATAAACACCAAAGGGTAAAGTATCAATTTTGTCTCAAACGTTTCAAAAGTGACTCAATATTATTCCCATCTTTAACCACATCAAGAATACTACCAGAGAATATATACCTTCTCAAACCCCATTCAGCAATTTAGAAGAGAAGAATATGGGGTTATATAGCACGATGACGATTGGCAATGAGGAAAAAACCCATAATATTATTAATCTTTTATAATTTAATTTTTCTTTTTTAATTTTATTGTTTTTTAACTTTTCTAAAAAAATTATTTACTATTGTATATCATTAGAGTTTGCCACATGCAACATTTAATAATATATTAATATATGTCATCACTTAGTAATTTTTGTCGGAGTTAATGGTTATGATAAACATTGAGTCACTTTTGAAATGTTTAAGACACAATTAGGACTAAGAATATTAGGGACAATATTGATACTTATTCCAAACATTTGGAACAAAAATAATACTTTGCCCAAAATATAAAGTAGCAAATTTTCTGCCACCGCACTAAAGGAAATATTGACCCCTTTTTTCTGCATTGTCATTTCTTCAACTTAGCTACAACCACTCTAGTACTCCATTTAGATTTCAGAAAATTCAAAATACATTTATTTCTAATTATCTTCTGAATTAAAAATGCAAACGTAAAAGTCACAGGGAAAAGAAAAAGGAACACCATTTAGGAATTTCAACTCCTTTTTAACCCCTTTTTGGATCTTCCTAGTAAGCATGCCATGGAATTCTTATTAAGAAGAAGACAAAATGGAAAGCTAATACTGCCATACCTGAAGAGAATATAACCTGTGGAAGTACATCCACCAATTTCTCAATCTTACTTCCTGAAACTCTTTTCTCCTTGACCAATCGTCGGCGATTTCTAAAACAAAAAAAACACAAAATTTTAATGAAGTTAATCATATTATCCATTCATCAGATTAATAAAGGTATTGTAGGATATGATGTTTTACATGTGCTCATGTGTTATTATCTTGACTTGAAAATCCTCCATGACCTTCAGTATTTTGGGACAGGTCTCAGAAACAAACAGCTCCAAAGTTCTTTTTTTAAAATCTGCAATACTTTTTTCAAGCTGTGACACCTGGAAAATGGTAATATAACAATATTAATGGAGAAAGTATAACTCCTAAAATAACAACATTCCATACATTCAGAACCAGGCAAAGTATACTTCATATTGGGAAAGAGCTTCCAGGGCTGAAACTCTAGCTTTAGCCCACTGGGCCTCCTGACTAGAGGTAGCTACGCCCCAAATAATTTGCACCACACTCTTTGATGCTTCTGGATAGGCTTCTGCATCCATTGCACCCCACCTTAAAAGAAAGCAAATGCTGCAAAGACAGCAAATTATGAGGAAGTGTTCTTTGTTGAGACAAAAGGATTACAATTTAACATGAAATTCAAGAGGGAAAATAGAATTAATTTGAAATACCATTCTAATGCAAATCTAGTAGCTAAAAGAAGAACAAGGTTTCCAATAGTAGACAGAACCAAATTTGTCAATGCTACTTGATAAGAATTGGGATGCAAAAGCCCAGGGTAAAAACTATTCTGTTTAGCCTGTCAACTATTTTTGGAAAAAAAATAAAAATAAAAATACCCCCATCACTGGTATAGTACAAGTCAAAAAAATACAAGCATATGCTTAGAACCTTAGACATGCTTACCTATGTGCAAGAACAGGATCAGAATGGTATCCTGGCACATGCTTGGCAATGACACCCCATGCAGTGTAAAAATCTAAATAAAAAACACAGCATATCCCATTAAAATGCTTTAATACGTCTTGATACTGTATTATTCCAGAAGATGTAATTCAAAGACAAAGTTGACAGTACCGATCACATCTGCTTCACAAAGGTGGGCAAGTCCTTGCAAACCAAGAACTTTAATTACAGGATCTGGGTTCTCAATGCAAGTCTGTATATTTGAACATAAGACCATGATTGCCAGAAAAGCATGCATTGAAGGATAGAATCAAGAAAACAATATACAGGTAGGGCATACCGAAACAGACAAGATAAGGTCAACACCCCTATCAGGGCTTTTATAGCAAATATCTCGAATGGAAGCAGCCATGCTTATACAGATAGCTCTCTCTGACATGAAATCAGTGAATCCTTTGGGAAGCAAAACACCCTAAACATGGAGAAAATATAAAATAATTAAGGTAATTTTGATAGAGTAAGCTTCAAAGAAACAAAAGGGATAGTATAGTGACAATTTCATATCCAATATACTACTTTGTGCAAGAGCCCTTTGAATCTGAATTGTGGACTCTGGAAAATGCAGTCTCCATAAATAATAGAGTTAGTCAATGGAACTAATAATTCAATTTGTTCAACCTTGCAAATACAAGTTTAACTCATTATGCTACCAGTTCCATTTCTTTTGGACTAAAAGAGTTGTCTCTGCCTAAAGTATTGACTGTGTAGACTGGATTAGAAACTTACTTGCAAACTTGGAAAAGCTCGATCATTGATCTCCCAGGTTCGACACAGTAATCGAGTTGCTGTAGCATATAACGAGCTGCATAATTTTTTAAAAAAGAATAATATAAAAACCTGAATTGGATGGAATGAGTAATTGAACGTAGTAAGAGTTCTAATTTATACAAAGGAATAGCAGAAACTATTCATGAAACAAATTGTTTTTCAATGTCATTGTGGTCCCTTTTTTCAACTAAATATGTATAGAAGCTCAAATTTCAATCACTGGGACCAACTCTTCTAAAGGATACTTATTGTCAAAAGGGACATCAATGGCACAACATTATTGCTATGCTAGATAAACAGATATGAGATATCATACGGCAAAACTACGACAATAGTAATATTTATTCTCAATATCTAATCGAGTACTCACACTTTTGCATCTTTGTTAAGCATCGGCAAGAGAGTTTGAACTACCAGTGGAATCATTGCTGAATGTGAAGCAAGTGATGGCAGCATTTCCAAGATTTTTAGCTGCAACAACAGTTTTAAAATGTGTGTGTGTGTGTGTGTGAGAGAGAGAGAGAGAGACAGAGCGAAATAAAGGACCATACTGACAAATAATCGAGACAAATGAACAGTATGTCGAGCAATAAGTGCCAGTGAAGAAGGGAGAAATTACCAACATATCATGGCTAGCAACATCTTTTCTTGTGAATATATTGCTGTAAAACATAATGGTTAGCAACAAAGGAACTCCCAATCTGGGATCCATAATGGCAATAGAAGACAAAGTATCAACAGCAGCAGCCTCCATTGATGGATGAATCAACAAAACACCAATAACAGCACTGAGTAACAAGGGCATCTCTGCAAGAGCATACATTGAAATAACATCAATCTCTTGCATCCTTCTAACAAAACAATGCCAAATAACTCCATTCCCATAGGCTAGCGTCTCATACCAGTCAAAAGTACTTCCTGAAAATGTGTGAGAGGTAATGAAGACTTTCGCCGGTCAATAATTGACGAGCAGAACCCTCGTACACGGGAAACCCAAGATATTGGTCTATCATGCATTATTTTGGTTTCATTTGTGCCATTCAAAACCAAATTTAGAAGGAAGATTTTGGAAGAATATTCTCCATCCTGAAACAGAAGAGTGATAGTATTTCTAAATTATATTATTACTAGTTATAATTCTCATTATTATACTTCTGTCATTCTAGTTACACTATTGGAGAGCTTGTAAATGAATATTCAACCTACAGCATTTTAATCTCTATATTCTGTGTTAAATGAAAGTTGGAAGGAGGAGAATAGAGAGTGGGGGAAAAAATAATGCCAGACAACAACCAAAAAAAGGAACCTGATACCACAGATGTTGCACAAGTCTTGAAAGTATAGTTCCTGGTGTGCTTAGATAGTGAGCTCCCTTCTCAGTTATTGGTTTATCGTTTGGCACCACAAACATTTTTACAAGGAGCTTCTCCAAAACAAGAAGCAAATCGGCAGCCAGTCCTTTCACACATTTGGAAGGAGAAGACATAAGGCTGACAGTGGGAAGTAAAAACAAAATCTCTTCAATTGGAGAGGATTTAGTTCTGCTAATAGCATCATCTGCATGGGTAATTATCATAATAAACAAATTATATTAAAAAAATTGTCATTATACAGGATAACTTTAAAATTTTGAGCTGGAGCAAATTACAGCAGGAAGAAGTGATATAGCTACTCCCATATCAAAGAACCATATACGGCTATTCAGAATCCTGGAAGATAACATGCATAAACCACACATAGCATACTGCCAAGTAGCTAATAAACCAACCAACCAAAAAAATTGAACCGAGTTCATCACACCAGGAAGAAAGAGTATGCAAAAGCAATATTATGTGCATAACCTTGTCTACAAAATACAAATGTTATTGGCTTAGGTTAACTTGAAACTCGAGGATTCTAAAAAGAAACTTGACAATTTTAAAAAAAAATCATACTTCAATTATATTCAGTTTGAATGTATGAATAAACTCTGAAATCAGGACAATTATAGCAAACTTACCACTATCATATTTCCACTTCAGGATTAAGAGAAGAAGTTTCAATACTGAAGCCTGTTCATGCTCAAGTTCTGATTGAACAAATATTGTGAATAATGCTACCAAAGTCGATGACAGACCAGGTACCCATTGCAGCCCAAGATCCTTCTGTACAGATAAGAGGCGCCTTGATAATTCAAAGATGCGCTCGTGACCACTTGGGTACCACTTAAGACAAGTGAGCAGGGAAACAACTGTTTCTAGAAATTCCACAGAAGAGTTTTGAGCCCCAGTAATCAGCTGTTGACAGGGACCAAGAACAATATGAGTACAGGGTAGAACAATAAGCACCAGTGTGGACTGCGAATTACAAGAATACAAGGTACGTACCAATTTCTTTCCAGCCAGAGACTTCAGTACCACTATATATGCCTCCGTCATGTGTTCTACAATATATACAAATTTATTGTAGTCCTAAGAAGAGCCAATAAGCAATAAAGTAAATAATAACCATTAAAAACTTATTTAACCCAAGATAAGCAGTTCTTCTTTCACAATTGCACTTACTTCTGAGGTCTCGTGTGGAAGATACTTGAGGCATCCAACTACGAGCCTAAAAACAGGAATAGACTCATAAGGAAATGAGCAACAAAATGAAGCCAAAGATGAGACCAGTTGCATTGCAAATGAAGTGGAAGATGACTCGGAAACTAATAATCTTATGATTGAGAAATTCAACAATGGCCTCAAGAATTCACAAACTTCGTCCATTCCCAGTCGCTTATTTTGCAACATAAACATCAACACTTGCTGCAGTAGTTCAGGTTGAACTTCGGAACAGCTAGACAACACCTGACAAATATCAAATCACACTTAATTCTATATTTACTACAGAAATGAGATGATAAAAAATGTAAAGTCAGTTTCATTAGCTTACTAATTGCTTTATGCACATGTGACATATTGTTCCAATAGCTAACAAAAAATACTATGTGCATGCCAAATATCAGTCTCAATAATTATAAATACATGTGTTGTTTCACATACTATTTTGTATTTCAACATGTATTCTGTACGCGACACATGGTTGATAATTATCTCTACTCAACCAGCTAATTCTATTCAACTAACTTTATCACATGTCTAACACACCCAACTAAATGAAATTTTCTCTGTTGCATTGTGTTCTGCATTTTCCAGATACTTGCACAAACCTACACACTCCTCAGAATTTCTTACAGAATCCCTTGCAAAACTAACACGGCATTTGCGGCACAAGATACCAATAATTATGAACTCAAACTAAAATGTTGATTCAAAATAACTCATAATCATAATAATAATTCAAAATTGAGCTGTTATATTAACAATCAAGAAGCTCATAACGGATGCAGTGAAAACGAGAGAAGAAACCTTGACGAAAGGGTGCGTTTCAGTGGAGGAGAATTGCCACGTGGCATTGTTCTTCTGGAAACCGTAACGAACAAGGAAGCCCAAACCCTTGACGAAAACGGGGACGAATCTCGGGTGGGATCCTTCGAGGGCAGAGTGGAGCTCCAGCAAGGCGAATTGGAGGGGGACGACGGAGTCCGTTACGAGGCGGCAAAGCTCGCGGACCGAAGTGTCGACGACGTTAGGGGAAGAGGAATTGAGGCATTGGGAGATGGCACGCCTTCCCGGGTCGGAATGCGGGTTGGATCGGATGTTCTGGAAGATTGATGCCACTGCGAATTTCTGGAGGGAAGGTTGGGGGAGTCGGGTCTTTTCGAGAAGAGGGTCGTAGGAATCCATGGAGTCAAGTGTTGCGACCTCCAGGAATCAAATTCAGAGAAGAAGAAGAAACCAGAGTGAGATTTTTCACTGAAATAAAATAAAAAATATATATATTATTTTTCAAAATCCCATTTTTCAATATTAATATTTTAAATACATTTTTTTTTTTTTTTACACTTTGTTTGGATGGAAAATGAAAAATAGAAAGAAAGAAAATAAGAAAAAAAAATGGAAGGAAAGAAAATGAGAAGAAAAGTTGATTTTTTGTATGTTGTTTAGATGAAGAAAAAATAAATAGAAAAACGGTTCCGCTACGTTACCAACATCATATCTGCCAACTTCTGCCAACTTTTATTTATAATTGTGTTTCATGGAAGTGTGTTCGTAGATGTGTCTAATAAAAATATTTTTTTTATAGTTGTGTTTAATAGAAGCTTCTTTATAGATATATTTTTTGGATGTGTCTCTTTATATATGTATTTAAAATATATTAATTATTAGACACATCCACGAACACACTTCCATGAAACACAATTATAAATAAGAGTTGGCAGAAGTTGGCAGATAATATATTGGTACCCTATACTTTTCCATAGAAAAAATGAGAGGAAAAAAATCATAATCAAGTAAAATTACATTAATACTCTTCATTTTTCTTTTACTTTTTTTAACACTATGGATAAATTAATAATTTGACTTTCATTTTAAAGTTATCATCCATTTTCATCAAGTTTGAGAGGAAAACTTGGAGGTGGTCCCATGCCACTATTTTTCCTTTTCTTCTAATTTCCATTGTCATTCAATCAATGGAAAATGAATTTTTCCTTACATTTACCTTTCTTGCATTTTCTATTGATCCAAACAGTACTTATAGTGTTATTTTGTATTGAGTTCACATAATAACCGCGCTAACTTCCCTTCGATCTTTTCTAAAAGAAAAAGTATAGGTATCAACATATTATCTGCCAATTTATTTGTCAACAATAATTAATTATTATATTTTAAACACATATATAAAGAGACACATCCAGAAAATATATCTATAAAGACATTTCTATTAAACACCGCCATAAAAAAGATATTTTTATTCCACGAAGACACTTTCATTAAATATAATTATAAATAAGAGTTGCCAGAAGTTGGCAAAAATGCTGTTGGACTGTTGGTAACATAGCGGGACTGTTTCTAAAATTAGAATGAGACCCGCGCAATGTGTGGGGCGAATATATTAAGGATGAGTATATAATAAATATTAAAAATTATTATATTTTGTAGAATTAAATTAAATATGTGTAAACTAAAGTTAAATTTAAAAGGTATTTTATTTAAAATAATTTGTAGTACAAAAGTTTTTGATGTCGGAGTTGTATAAAGTGATATTTTTATTTGGTGATTTGATTTTTGCATTTGTTTTAGTTGATGGACTTAGTCTTCTTATGTGGCCCTTGTCCTCTTTTTCTTATTGATTGTTGTTAGAGTTGTTGATTTCTTCTTTCTATAGTAGGTTCTTGTAAAGACATGTTCTTTATGAATTTTTTCTATTTTTGCATGTAAATTTTTCGTCCGAAGATGTGTCTTGAATTTGTATGAGTTTCTTTCTCTTTAATTTCTTGATGGGTATGTGAAGTGTTGGCAAAGTTGGTTCCTATAATCAATGAAATAACAATGATGTCTTGAATAAGTATTTTTTTTTTTTTAGTATTACTCGTTTTATTTGTTGTAATGGGTGTGTTGAGGTTCAATATTCTTGGTTAGAATAAATATCTTAATAATAGTGTATTGTTGACAACCTTTTTTGAGATTAAAATCATTTACTTTAACTTCAAATATAAGTGTAAGGTTGGACAAATTTTTCAATTGAGGTGGTACTTCAATGTCATTAATTTTTTAGAGTGTCATTAAATTTGAAACAATTGTGTTCAACTTTTTTTTCTTTGCCATCAAATAGTTGTAGCACTTTGATATGAAATAAGTATTTGGTTAATAACTAATGATTTGATAGATGGGATTATAAAAAGTATATAGAGTTACCTTATTAATATTGTGGTGTTTGATTACACGTGCCACAAATGTAGTTGTCTCCTTTTCATCTAATATAATTATTTTTAAGCAAAGTGGCTCCTCTTCATTTGTGGGCGTTAATGTTTTTTATAGACGAACCACGCAAACTTTGATCAACCAATGGTCTGTTTATTTGATAATATTGTCCAAAGAATGATGCTCTATTGAGTAAGTTTGAGATGTTGTGTAGTTGGAAAATAAATTTTTTGTGCTAAATTTGATGTAATTTGAGAGAATAGTGATAAGAGACTTATATAAGTTGGTCAAATGGTATGGAATTTGAATATTTGTAACGTAAAATTTATTATGATTAATAATATTATTATGACATTTGTAATATAGATGTTTATTATATTTAATCAGTTATTTATAGAAATTAATTATTGGGAATTACAAATTTATTGTATGAGGTCTGCTACACATACAATTCTTTTTGGCTTACAAGTCTTACAAGTTGGCACAAACCCAACAAAAAACACGCATTACACTCCCACATTCAAGAGTAAATAAACGCACGTTATTCAACCACTTCCTGTTTTCAAAGCGCGCTACTCACCATGCATTATAAATGACTCTTCTTCTTCTTCCTCCATGAAAACGAATTTCTTGCCAAATTTTAAGATAATAGAACTTCAGAAATACACCCAAACGATTACATAAATACACCCAAACGATTACAAAAATACATCCAAACGGTTACAGAAATACACCCAAACGATTATAGAAATACACCCAAAGGATTACAGAAATACACCTAAAGGATTACAAAACTACACCCAAAGGATTTAAGAAATACACCCAAAATTCGTTGAAGTACATCTTATGCATAATTCAGAACTCTTACTCTTTCTTCTCCTCGTCTTCTGCTGCTTTTTCTTCTTCAAAAATGATTTTAGAGCTTGATGTCAAAAAACAATGGAAATCGAGAATAACGAAGAAAGAAAACAGAGATAAAAGCACGTAAATGAAGAAGGAGAAAGAGAAAGCAAGAAACGAAAGAAAAGAAGAAGAAGAAGAAGAGGAAGATGAGGAAAAACGTGCAGCAAGAAGAAGAAGAAGGTGCAGTAAAAACGTGCAGTAACAGTTGAAGAAGGAGAAAGAGAAGGCAAGAAACGAAAGAAAAGAAGAAGAAGATGAGGAAGAGGAAGAAGAACGTGCAGCAAGAAGAAGAAGAAGGTGCAGTGAAAACGTGCAGTAACGGATGAAGAAGGAAAAAGAGAAGGCAAGAAACGAAAGAAAAGAAGAAGAAGAAGAAGAAGAAGAAGAAAAGGAAGAGGAAGAAGAACGTGCAGCAAAAAAAAAAGAAGAATGTGCACTTGTAAATACTTGTATAAAAAAACACTTGTATGTGAAGAATTTATCTTATTATATTGTTTATAACGGTAAGATATAATAAATATAGGGATATGGATTAAATGTCTTTGTAGGTTACAAATTTAGTTATATACTATTAATTTCTAATTACCGATATTTTTTATTTTTTTGTATATTTTATTTTTTTGCTGATTTGGAAATAATAGTTGATTTGGCAAAAATTGAGTAGTTGATTCTAAAATTTTGCCAAATAAGCGATTTTGCTGACATAGTATTAGTAGGAGGAGAAATTTGTCTTAAAAGTAATGCGGGTAAACCTATCCATCTACTTTTATATATTAAGAATAGATACACGGG
This sequence comes from Arachis hypogaea, assembly GCF_003086295.3. NCBI lineage: Eukaryota > Viridiplantae > Streptophyta > Magnoliopsida > Fabales > Fabaceae > Arachis > Arachis hypogaea. The sequence goes on from NC_092050.1 coordinate 152,531,746, forward strand.
ATTCAAATTTTTAAGTCATTATCATCGTATTCAGAGTACATAGGAGTACACAAAAATACACAGACATGACTTCTTCAACATTGCTGACGACAATGGCAACCATTTTCATCGTCTCTAAAAATACACCGATACACAGGAATAAGTCATATTTAACAAGAATTTTTTTCATTATAAATGTGAGATATATTAGCTAGAGTTAGCTATCCTTGGCTATAAAATAGCAAGGTTCAAGTGTATGAGCATACGAGAAAAAAAAAAAGGAGAGATTCTCTTAATAACAAATTCTTTTTCATCATGTTCCAGACTATAGTTTTCTTCGAATATTTGGTTGCTTGTGTTTTCCTAACTTGAGACCTTATAATCAACATAAATTAAAAATACGATCACAACCGTGTATTTTTGTTGGATATTCTAGTACTCAAAAAGGATACAAATGCATGATCTCCACTGGCAAAATTATTATATCCAGAGATGTTGTGTTTCATGAGAAAAAATTTCCTTCCTATAGTTTCTTTATTGCTAACAATTCTAGTTGTGATAGTACTACTGCTGCAGGCACTACTACTGAGATGCTTCCAATTATTGTCACTCTTCCTCCCTCTCAATTGAATCATTTTTCTATCTCTACAACAACCCAATCAGACCTCATAGCAGGCCCGTCTACTTCTACTTCTATTTTTCTAAGTGCTTCAATGAGTCATCAAGACATTAATACAGTACCTGATAAAAATTCTCTTATTCCTTCTTCATTTTTCACTAACCCAATTCCTATCTCAACAATTGAGGATGCTTTGCCCTTTGATAATACTACATTACCCCTCAATCACATTGTCCCTAATAATATTCATCCAATGCAAACTATATTTAAGACAGCAAGTACAAAACCAAGAGTGCTACATGCCAGCATCGATACTCATGACAATTCTGCTATACCACATCTTTTAAAATCGGTCACAGCTGCTCTTCAATCCACTCACTGGAAGGAAGCTATGCTGGCAGAACATAAAACATCAGTTCATCACAAGACTTGGAGTTTAGTAGAACTTCCACCAAATGAAAAGGTAGTTAGTTGCAAATGGATATTTGCCTTGAAGAAAAATGCTCAGGAGCAGGTTGTGAGACATAAAGCCTGTCTTGTGGCAAGAGGTTATACTCAAACTGCTGGGATTGATTTCGATCAAGTATTCTCACCTGTAATCAAGCCTGTCACTATAAGAATCATACTCACTCTTGCGTTATCAAAAGGCTGGAGAGTTAAACAATATGACTTCCACAATGCCTTTTTAAATGATATCCTCAATGAAACCATTTATATGTCTCAGCCTCCAGATTTTACACACTCAAATTCCCATCTTGTATGTAAATTATACAAAGTCATCTATGGCTTAAAACAAGCCCCTAGGACTTGGTACCTCACCATTACTGCTGCACTTAAACAATTTGGGTTCAACTTGTACTAAGTCTGATCCTTCACTTTTTACGAAATTTTCTTCTAATTCTACTATCTATATACTTATATACGTTGATGATATGTTAGTGACAGGGAACAATGACACTGAAATCACTTCTATCTTAAAGCAGCTTCATTCAACTTTTCTTCTAAAAGATTTGGAGGACTTAAACTTCTTTTTTGGCATCGAGGCTGTCACTCACTCACCTAATTTAATTTCTCTTAATCAAAGTAAATACATAAAAGAATTATTATGCAGGGTTGGTATGCAAGATGCTAAACCGATTAGCACTTCTATGATTAGCTCTTCAAAATTATCGGCAAATACAGGTACTCCTTTTGAGATCCTACATTGTTTAGATCAATTGTGGGGAGACTTCAATATGCCACTGTCACAAGATCAGACATCGTATTTGCAATAAACAAACTCAGCCAATTCATGTCAAAGCAGAGTCAAGATCAATGGATGGCGGCAAAGCGTGTTCTTCGATATTTAGCAGGTACAGTTGATCTTGCTCTTCAATTTCATAAGACTCACGATCTTTGTTTAATTAACTTTTCAGATTCGGATTGGGCTGCTGATGTTGATGATAGAAGATTTGTGTCTGGATACTGTGTGTACTTTGGAGCAAACTTGATTTCCTGGAAATGTTCAAAGCAACCCACTGTTAGCAGAAGCTCCAGCGAGGCTGAATTCAGGGTGTTGGCAGCTACTTTCTCTGAGTTAATATGGATTCAAATCCTACTTAGTGAACTAAAGCAGCCTTGCACTTCATCTCCCACAGTATTTTGTGATAACATGTCCACTGTATTATTAGCTTATAATCCCATCTTACATGAGCGAACAAAACATTTTGAATTGAATCTATATTTTATACGGAATAAGATGATTCAAGGACAGCTTGCTGTTACTCATATTCCAGGCTTAGAACAAGTAGCAGACATTATGACTAAGCCCATATCTCCATTGCTATTTAGCAAGTTCAAGAGCAAGCTTCGGTTGACACAAAAGCCTCCCTAAGTTTGTGGGGGGGGGGGATGTGAGATATATTAGTTAGAGTTAGCTATCCTTGGCTATAATAGCAAGGTTCAAGTGTACGAGCATAGGAGAAAAAAAAAGAGAGATTCTCTTAATAACAAATTCTTTTCATCTTAATCTATTCCTCCTCTGTTTTCTCACTTCTTGGTTTCTCACCATAAGTCTTCTTTCTCTCTTTCTTCAACAAGTTTTAATAATAAATAAAAAAAAACCATTATTTTCCCTGTAAAAATATGATTTATTTCTGTGTACACTTGTGTATTTCTATATACTCTGAAAACGATGATAATGGTTGTCATTGTCCATTGTAAAGTTTAAAAATTTGAGTTAACCATTTTTTATAATTTGAAGGAGAGTTCACCAGAAATTATGCAAACTCTATAAAAAAATATAGAATTTGCCGAAGTACAACGAACTTGCTCTGAACTAGAAAAATTGTATTTGAAAAATTAACGTTAAAAAATGAAGTTTAGGAAAATAATAATTTTTTGGATTTTGTTTAGTAGACAATGACTTTTGTAAATAATGTGAACAATGGACTCTAGAATTGACCCAATAAAATAAAAAAAAAACATGGACTTTGCTATGTAGACAATAGTTTTTGTGAACAATGTGAATAATGGGCTTTAAAATTGGCCCCAATAAAGTAAAAACGCACTATATCCAAATTATTCATCTAAATCTTAATATTAAGATAATCATCCGCACACCTAATAAATTGAACATCCGATATATCTATTGTTCACATTGTTTAATATTTTCATTATCTACCTATATTTTTTTTAATTTTTTTATTTTATTTCAAAAAAAATCCAACGAGAGGGTGCTTTCCAAGCTCGGACTTTACCTTAGTGAAGTACATTTTAACCATATCTACTAACCTTGTAACTAAGGGCTAATAATTTGTGGTCGGTAAATGAATTGTTGATTAAGATCTTTTAAAACAAAAGTGTCAGTAAAATGATAAAATAATAATAAAATAAGACATTAATTAATTTTTGAAAAAAAAAGGGGTTTAATTTTTGGTTTAAAGATATATAAATTTTTTATTAATTAAAATTAGAGTAAATTACTATTTTTACCTACGAAAATTAAAAACGTTGACAGATCTACCCATAAAAAAAAATAAATTACCATTTGTATCTATAAAATATGGGTTCCAAACAATAAAATTATCTAAATACTAAAAAATAACATAAAAAACCCCAAATTACTTTTATCATCATCGCACCTAATGCCCCTGCAACAAATCAATTGCCAAACTCAAACAGGACATGTGGGGAATTGAATGAATGAGTAATCCTCACCTGAGTAGGGTGTTCATGAATCGGATCTGATCAGCATATCCGCGGTTTTTATTCGAACCCGATTCAAAAATTGCGGATACGGATCCGATCCGCACACTAATCGAATCGGATTGCGGATTTTGTGTTGGTATCCGCATTTTTGCGTATCCACAAAAATAAAGAAATAAATAAGCAAATATTCTTTTTATGTTTTATTTTAACTAATAATTATCATATATGTTGTATTATTTTAATTTATTATTTAATAAAAGTATGTTTGACATTATTTTAAGAGTAAACATATTTAAAAGAATAGAAAAAATAAATTTTATTGATATTTTTTAAATAAAAATAAGCTTTTAAAAATATTTTTGTGTTTTTGTGGATATATCTGATATTCGATCCGACCTGATCCACAAATGTGCGGATCGGATCGAAGTTTTGGCCATATCCGATCCGCATTCACCCCTACACCTGAGCCAAACTCTGAGAGGCAGGGGTGAGCTAGGGTTCGGTAGAGTAGAAGAGAGAGTGAGAGCAGGGCCTGAGTTAGGGTTCGGTAGAGGAGGTGCGAGACTGGTGAGTGGCTCGCTGGTGGTGGTCTAGACTGAGAGAAAGAACGATTGGAAAGGTGAGGGTGGCTCGAGTTCATCGCAGATGGTGGAGACAACGGTGGTTCGCGGCGGTTCTGGCGGCTGGAAGTGCGGACGGCAATGATGGTAAGGCTGTGATGGTGGTTCAGAGGTCTTTGGTTCTTGAAGAGGAAAGAAGAAGGGGAAGAAGAGGAGAAGGTGAAGTGAATTAGGGTTCTGTGGTTTAATACAGATGGCGAAAGAGATAGAAAGAGAGAGAGCTCGCCGTAGTTTTGACCGCGGTGGTGGCGACTGGCACGGTGGCCCGTTGGTGGCACTAGTTCGGTGATGAGGAGAAGATAGTCACAGTAGGTGAGGGTGGTCAGCGGTGAAGAGAGGAGAGGCGGGGCACTGCGGCTCTAGGGTTGCTGGCAGCAGCGAAGCAGAAACTGGTGCGAAGGTCCTCTAGTCAGCGAAGGCGAGACAGGGAAGGAAAGAAAGAGGGGTGGCCACGGCAGAAGGAGGACGGCAGCGGTAGTCGCTGACGCTGGAAGCTGCAGGAACAGAAACAAAGGCCGCGTTTGTCACAGAGAAAGAGAGGTGGCTCGTGGCTGAAAAGATTGCTGCTTGGATTGTTTGAAAATCAATTAATTATTGGTGAGAGACAGAGGATGAGATTAGTGGTGGTGGTGGTGGTGGTCAGGTGATGAGTAGATGAGGATGATGAAGTGGTTAATGGGGAAGGAAAAGATGATAAGGATAATTTGTCAGTGTTTTTAATTTTCGTGAATAAAAATGGTAATTTACTCTTAAAATATAAAAATATTTTTTATTTTTTAAAATACGAGACATTTAAGTTTTTTATTTAAAATATATAATGACAAATTAGTTTTCTAGAGATATTTAAATGTTTTATATTTCAAAAAATAAAAGACATTTTTTTATTTATTTATTCTTAGTCACCTATGTTTCACTCCACTTAAATGGTTCTAGATCTATTGTTAGCTTTTTATTCCTCTTTCTTCATATATCTCATTGTTTATATTTTATACCTTAACGTCCCATTAAATTTATCAAACATTACAAGGAATAAAAATTTCAATTCCACTTTAAGATCCTATTAAAATTATGAAATATTACATCTAATAAAGGTCCCACTAAAATCAATGTAAATTTCACCTTAAGTTCCCATTAAAATTATAAAACATTACACCTAATAAAATTTAATGTACAAGAAAATTTTAATTTATTCTTAAGATCCCACTAAAATGATAAAATATTACAAGAAATAAAAAATAAACGTATAAATTCTTTTAAGCTTTCACTAAAATTAGGATAACTAATCTATTTTAAATGTAATCAATTGTAATATTAATTTTAAAATGTAACTAAACGGATTTTTAAATATAATTAAAAATAACATAATTATATATTATATAATCAAATATTATAACAATAATTATAACGGTCACAAATAACAAAGAACAATATAAATATATGTACATCTAAATATATATTTTTAATTTTTGTATATAATCAGATATTATAACGGTAACTACAATTATTTTAATGGTCACAATTAACAACTTTTATCTTTACATTATAGCATTTTCATTATATTTTTATCTCATTATAATAACTTATCTTTATATAATATTAAAGAATTTTTTTAATTTAATTTTTTATATTCTCTTATCTTTTATTTTTATGTAGGTTACACTATTATTTTTAATATTAATTCTTTTTAATAATAGGTATAAATTTAATTAAAAACTAATTTCTTCTCTTCTCCTTTCATATCCATCACTCATTCTTATATTTACTATATAAATCAAAATTCACTTCACATATTTTTTTATCTCCTCTCACGTAATTTCATACCCAGTGACGGACCCAAAAAAAAAAAAAAAAATATATATATATATATATATATATATATATATATAAAATAAAATTTAGGTATAAATTTTTTTTTTGCTTTCCACGATACCCAATAAATTAAGAACTAATCCGTCATGAATTTGAGTTCCATTTGAGTATCTACAATTGGCCGGCAATGAGTTGCTATACATACGAGACGGAATTCGAACCCTCAATACTTACTTAAGCGGACGACTAAGCTGATCACTTGACCAAGCCAAATTAGTTTAGATATATTCAAAATTTAAAATTAGAACTATCTATACATATAAAAACTAGAAATATACACACAATCACTATTATAATATTTAAGATAATAAAAATATAATTTCATACACACAGTATAATATTTAAAATAACAAAAAAATATTTATAATAATTTTTTTAAATTTTTAACATGACTAAATATTATTTTTCTATATATGTTCTTAAAAAAATATTTTATTTTTTATTATCTCATATTCAATTGTCAAATCTACTTATTATAGTCTTTATAGTATAAATAAATTTTTTAACCAAAATAATTACAGTATATTAATGTAATACCCTACCACACAGAGTTTTACACCTAGGATGTAAAGTAGAGGTGGCGAGGCGCTACGACCTCTAATCTAAAATACATACGTATAATAGCAGAAAGAATATAATAAACTAGGAGCCTTGAAAAATAGGTAAAACAAAATCACAAATTAAAAAGCGCAACACTCAGGAAACGAGATTACCTGTGTGCTAAGAAACCTAGAGATTATAGGTATAACAAGTAGAAAATGGAAATGGAGGGTCAAAAGTACAGAATAACAAGCTCCTAACTCAGGTTGCGAAGCTAAGGCTGGCCGGAGAATATTTACATATATATACATATCCCGAAAATCTAAAATACATAGCTGAAAACTTAACTCTCCTCAACCCTCTAGGAGGGACAAAATAAACAAGTTTCTTGGAGAGAAGGCTAAGTACATATATATATAAAGCTGTACATCAAAATAAACCCAAAGACTACTCCGCTTCAGAAGTTCAGACGCCTAGCGAGGAGCCTCTCGACTTGCATATGAAAACAATAACACAATATGGGGTGAGAACCAGAGGTTCTCAGCATGGTAAAGGTGTCACGCACATAATATATAAGGTCCTGTGAATGTCAGAGGCAATCCTAGAACGCCGATACTCAGATTAAAAGCCTTAAAGTATTAAACAGAAACCATAAAGGGGGTGGCTTTCTAGAGATATCCAAGCCTAACATAACTTAACCTTAATCCTATTTCCTTCCGCCTTTCCTCTGAACCTCCATCTCCAATGGTATGCCACACATAGTTAAACAGATAAAATCAAACACAAGAAGAGTACAAGTACTGCAGATAACAATTATGCAATTAGCATAGCAAATACATTTAGGCATACTCAGTTAATGCACAAACAAGTAATTCAGGTAATATGCATATGGTACATGTATGTCCTATGGCTGATGAGTCTCATCTGTCGGTTATTAAGCCAACCCGACAAGTCCGATTTGCTAAACCTTTGGACTGTCCCCCAACGCGCATCCCTAAGAGTCTATGCATAGCTTTTTCTCATGTTATAGATTGCTCAATGGGTTCAACCTTCCCGGAAATTTAGAGTACCCGGTCACATCTTACGTTGCAGGGTCAACAGAGTATCAAGTCTCAATCTGGAACATGTGGTGGCAAGCCACGGTATTTTACCCAGAGAAACCCGTATCTCAGATAATTTAAATGTGTAAGCCTCATACATTTCATAGTAATTATAGAAATCAATCATTCAAGCCTTAGCATCTTCAATCATTCATGCATGCATCTCCTTTTTACATGATTTCATCATTTTTAACCTTTACTTCACCCTCAAGTTACCTTAATTTACTAACTCCGCCTCATTACTAAGCTTCCTAACCAAGTTTAGAACTAACCATAGGAAAATAGAGGTTTAGAAATTTGAAATTCAGTTTAAAAACTCAAAATATAGTTTTTGCAGAAAACAGGACCACGTGTGCACGTGGGCCACGCGTACGCATGGGTATGCGTTTAGGCCAAGACGCACACGCATCCCCTTATTACATGTACGCATTAGCGCCAGGCAGTAGCTACTATCCGCGAATGAGGGTTATGTGTACGCGAAAGTCTCATGTCACGCGTATGCATGGGCCATGCGTACGCGTGGGCGTACGTTTTTCTAAAAAATTTTACCAAGTCAAAATTTTGCAGATTTGCTAATTTAAACACCAAACTTCTGACGCACATAACTTTTCTGTTTTAAATCATTTTTGCTCCGTTCTTTGAACGGCGTAAACTTCACGGACCCAATTTTCATACAAAATAAGTTTGAAATCATTTGGAGATTTGGAAGCCAAGTTATGGGTTGCCAAAGTTCGGCTAAAAACCAAATTTCACAAAAAGCTTCAAAACCTCATTTTCTTTGCAAAGTTGTTTTCAACCCAATCCATCGTACCTATAATCAGCAATATAACTTACCCTTAACAATATCACAACAATCTTTGCAATCCTACAATTTCTCAACTCAATAACAATCTCACTTCAACCTAAATTTCACAAGTTTATCAACAAACATCAACATACCAACCTATTGTTGGGAAAATTTCAACAAAGGTTCAAAAACAATAACCTGTTTAACAGCGGAAGCACCAGAAATAATTTTTTCACAACCTGTGCAATTAAATGGGCAACATCAAAGATACTCCAAGCAGCAAATATAGTGGCAGAAATTAAATAATCAGACACCAGAATTTTAACGTGAGAAAACCCCCAAAAGAGGGACAAAAAATCCACGGGACCTAGTCCAGAAAAATCTTCCACTATCAGAATAATGGGTACACAAACAGTCTTCCTAGTGACACTAGGGCATCTCAACAATCAACAAAATACATCACCAAAACTGGTGGCATCAACATAAACCCTCCACAAAGTGGGTATCTCAAATCAGGCAAAAGAGAAGGCAATACAACAAATAAGTTATATCCTAATGTTCATCTCTACACCAGGAATAACATACTAAAATTTCATAAGAAATGGAGAAAGTTTACCAAGTCAATGTGATCAAGATTGGCATGCCCTTTTTCCCCAATTTCTCTTCTCCTTCGACGCCGTGCTTTCTGTTTCCTTCTATTCTTTTCTTTTGAAAAGAGAGGCCTTTTAAACTCTCTCTCACATGGCTATTAGGCCACTCTTTCTTTATTTTTTTTTTTGTTTTAAAAACTGTGGGCCCCACTTGGTTGGGGACCCACCAACACCTATATATACATATTGCCATGATCACAAGTTCTTCAAACATCATCATATCATCATCCATCATTCCTGGTTCGTCCAAACACTAGGGAGGCCGAGCTTAAGCGCTTCCGAGTGGGTTGACACCGAGGAGGAAGAGCTTGACGTCGGCCGGAAGTGAAACACCGCGGCGGGAATACCTGCACAAGATACTCCGACGCTCAAGTCAGTAGTGGTTCACAGTGAGTGAGTTAAGAGAAAAGAGTGAGAGAGTTAGAGTGATAGAACCTGAGACCTAGCCGAGTGTATTAGCTAGGTTTTATAGAAGTTGGTTTCTACCCGTTAGTGGGTGAGTCCTAGTTTATAGATTTAGTTAAGATATTCTGTTATGGTGCTATAAATCCGCTGAGCACGTTTCTCATTTTCAATTAGGTGATGCTGCTTCGGTCCTGATCACGTGCCGAGATTTTCGGACGGTTGATACGGGACCGAGCTTTATGATGCACGTGTCTTTTTATTCGAATGAGTGAGGCCGAGCTTATCTGCTTTTGTTCCGAGCTTGTTTAGTGTGGCGTCGGCCTCGGATATTAGTGTGCCGGGTATTCCGGGCGACCGAGGATACAGGTAACGTATCATAGCCCCCAAGCTTGCCTTGGTTTGGACAAGACTAAGGCGAGCTTTGTATACTTCGGATGGCCAAATCCTCGGTCGCTTTATGTGTGCTCCTCACAGCCCCCGAGCTTGTCTTAGTTTTGGCGCATTGGTGTTTTGAAATGGTTTGTAGCATTTATTGCCTGCGTTGTTCTTTGTGCGGTAATGAATGATTGATTTGATTGCATTTGTAAGTTTCGAGGAGCCCCTGACCGTTTGATTTGCTGAGTGTTGATCGTGGGCTTTCTAAGGGTGTAGATCAGAGGGAGACGTTTCATATGTAACTGCCCTTCCACTATGTAATAAACGTGCTCCCCTTCCCTAATATTTTTTGTGTTTGGTGCCTCTGCGTTTTTCGGAGAAGATGAGTAAGAAAGGTGAGTGTTGATTCATTTTCTTGCTGCTTCTCTTTTCTTCTCTTAGTTTTGATTTTCTGCTCCCTGTTCTTATGGAAGGTACAGTGTCTAATGAAGGTGGGGGGGTTTATATGGTTGGGTTGATTCTAGGGTTAAGGAGTATGTGTCTCAGTTTAGCGATAAAGAGTCTGTTGATATGCTGGGTTCGAATGTTTGGGTTAGGAGTGGTAGTGATATAAGGATAGAGATACTTCCCTGTGGTGTTGATGACCGGGTTTTTCATTCTCGTGATGATTGGGCTTACTTTTATATGTACAGCTGCCTTTTTACTGAATTGGGGTTAGGGTCCCTTTTACTGACTTTGAATGTGGTGTTCTTTATTGGTTGAATTGTGCTCCGAGTCAACTTCACCCAAACTCCTGGGGGTTCGTTAGGGCTTTTGAGGTGTTGATGGAATTCCTTGAGCAGCCGCCCTCTCTTCGGTTGTTTTTCTCCTTGTTTCAAGCTAAAGGGGTTAACCGAGGTCTCTGGATTAATCTAAGTAGTTACCCCCGTCGCGCTATCTTTGGCCTTTATAAGTCTTCTTTTAAGGACTTTAAAACTATGTATGTTAAAGTGAGGAGTGTACCTGAGGAGTTTCCTTTTTATCTAAATGAGTTTCTTGTTGAGAAGTTCCCTTTATCTTGGTGTTCCGAGCCTGTGCAAGCGTTAGACGTGGATGATAGGTCGGTTGATGATCAACTTGTGATGGAGTTTCTGTTTGAAGAGTTGGGTCCAAAGGGTTTGCTATCTGTGTCCGAATTGTTAAAATGGGATTCTGATAGAGAGGCGGTTCTGAGATATCTAGGTAAATTAGTTGTTTTTTGATTAGTTTGTCGTTTTTGTCCTTGTCTGTTCTTACCTTGTTGGCTTTTTGGTGCAGGTGAGAAGGTGCCTACGATTACTACTGCTGGTTTGAAGTCATTCTTCAATCAGCAGAAGAGAGCTGAGAAGGGGAGCTCGGCCACCAATGCTGATAGAGACCTTGTGATTCAGTCCGAGGCTGCTCTTAAGTCTAAACGAAAGAGGGGTTTTGCGAAAGAAAAGATTGCCGAGGCTTTCCTGAAGGAAGGGGAGTCTTCTGTGGAGCTTCAGTGAGTGGAGTCTACCTATGAGTCTCAAAAAAGACTGCATGGCTATTCGGAAGATGTTCATTGTCGCTCGTTGTGGGGAAAACTGTACCCTTTTTTTGTCATGGCTGATGAGTTATGTTGCTTCCCAGATGATATGAAGATGATCGAGGATGTTGGTCATGTAGGAGTGAGCCGTTTTATGCAGGTGAGGGTTGTATTTTATCTTAGTGTGCATTTGTTATATTTTGTTGATGTTCTGTGTTTTGGTGTTAGGTCATTGGTGCACGTATGGTAGCTGTTGGTCGTGCTCAAGAGCTAGTTTTTGAGAGAGAGCACAAGTCTGCTGTGGATGTTGCCGAGCTGTCTTCGGCTTTGGAGAAAAAGGATAAGACTATTATGGAATTGTCCTCGTCGCTGAAGTTGAAAGAGTCCGAGCTTGCTGAGGAAAAACGTCTTCATCTTTCTTGTGCAGAGGAGGTGAAGACTGTTAAGGCTGACAATGATTGCTTGGGGTCAAGGGTGAAGGAGTTGCAGACTGAGGTTTATGAGTCATATGCACAAGGCTTCGAGTGCGCTGTTTCTCAAGTGCGGGTGTTGTTTCCTGGATCAGATGCGAATATGCTTGATGCAACTAAAGTGGTTGTGAACGGGCAGCTTGTGGATGATGGTGCTGCTGCTTCAGATGGTAGCGGGGAGTCTAGTATTGGCGATAAGGCAGACTAGGCCTTTAGTATTTGTTTATTTTGTATATGTGTAGCCTCTTTTGAACTCTGTGGCTGTCTATCTTGAACTTTGTTTATGAATATTTGGTGGAAATGTTTTGGGTACCAAGTATATAATCTTGGTTGTGACACTTTTTGTTTTCCGAGCATACAGCTCGGCATGATGACTTATAAAATTTGATATTTTGGATAAACTTATGATTGTGTGTTTAGAAGTAGTCGTGTATATATAAATCGAAGATGGCCGAAGCCATTCTGTTTAAGTGAACTTGTTTGGAAATGAGAGTAGATGTTCTAGTGTAGAACTTATATTTTTGAATGGAAGCGCGTTAGGATTTGTTTAAGCGATGTGATGATATTATTTGTTTGTACTTCTTCCGAACAGTATGCTCGGCATGCGCATGTTGTTTTCCGAGTATGAAGCTCGGGTCAGTTTAATTAGATAAACTTTGACTTATCCTTATGCTGGCAGTTTTCCGAGGAATATGCTCGGTTCGTGATGTTAGGGTTCTGAGGAGTATGCTCGGATAATTTGAAGTGTTTACTGACTAAAACGTATGCTAACTGTCAAAATGAGAACTGTTTTGATTGCACATTGAGTAGTATGGGTATAATGATTTGTTGCGTCCGGCCTCGTTAAAACCCTTTCCGAGTAAAACCCTTGTGTTTTGGGAAAAAACCTTCGGAGGGAAAAAGAGTACCATCATTCGCTATTATTCAGGCTATGTCATGACTAATATTTCCTTAAAGAGGAGACGTTCCATGTTCCTGGAAGTTGTTCTCCTCTAAGGGTTTCTAATTTGTAAGCCCCCTTTCCGAGGTTTTGAAGGACTCGGAAAGGTCCTTCCCAATTTGCCGCTAATTTGCCATGTGAGGAAGGTTTCCGTGCATCTTCTGTTCGTCTGAGTACAAGGTCTCCATTGTTGAAAGATCTGCGAACTACTCTTTAATGGTGTCTCTGCTCTAGGTAGCGCTTTCTGGCTCGCTGCTTTATGGCGGAGATGTCTCTGTCTTCTTCTACAAGGTCCAATTCGGCCATCCGAGCTTGTTGATTGTTTGCTTGATTATAGAGCTCCGCCCTTAATGTTGGGACGCTGACCTCTATTGGAATGAGAGCTTCTGCACCATATACCAACTTGAAGGGAGTTTCCCCTGTGGCAGATTGGATGGTGGTGTTGTAACCCCATAGGATTTCTGGGATGAGGTCGGCCCACTCTCCTTTAGCTTCGCCGAGCTTTTTCTTTAATCCCTGCAATATAATTCTGTTAGCTGATTCAACTTGTCCATTAGTCTGCGGGTGCTCTACTGAGCTGAAGTGGTGTGTAATGTTAAAATTTTTCAAAAAAGTGGCGAGCTTGTGATCTGTAAATTGTCTCCCGTTGTCCGAGATTATCTCTCGTGGGATACCGTATCTGCATATGATATTTTTTCATATAAAGGATCGCACTTTTTCTGCTGTTATGTGTGCTAGTGGTTGTGCTTCTATCCACTTGGAGAAATAATCGATTGACACTAAGAGGAACTTTACCTGGCCTGGTGCTTTCGGAAAGGGCCCGAGGATATCCAATCCCCACCTATCGAAAGGCCAGCTTACCTCTATGGTATGGAGCTCCTCGGCTGGGGTCTCTGAGAGGGTGGCATGCTTTTGACAATTGTCACATGTTTTGACTTTTGTGATGCAGTCCCGTTTTATCGTCGGCCAATAGTATCCTGTTCGCAAGATCTTTGCTGCTAATGCTCGGCCGCCGATATGGTTGCCACAGACTCCTTCATGCGTTTCAGCCATGACCTCCTCGGCTTCCTCTTTGCTGATGCACTTGAGTAATGGTTGTGAATGTCCTCGCCTGTATAAGGTGTTTCCGAGCACTGTGTAGAAGCTTGCTCTTCTTCTGAAGAGCGGCAAGTTCGGCTCACCTTTTGGAATGGTGCCTGTATTGATGTAATCGAAAAAAGGTGTTTGCCAATCTGGGACCTGTGTAATACTTAAAATTGTTTCCTGCTCAAAACTTGGTTTGTCAAGTGTTAGCTGGGACAGTGCCGATGTGTTTTCGGCTTGCCGTGTGGTGGCTAACTTAGATAACACATCGGCCCTGGTGTTTTGTTCTCGGTTTACATGGGTAATATCAAATTCTTTAAATTTTGAAATTAGATCCTTTGTTATGAGCCAATATTTCTCTAACAAAGGATCTTTTACCTGAAATTCACCCTTTATTTGATGTACCACTAAGGAAGAGTCGCAGTAGGCTGTTATTCGAGGTATTTGTAGTTGTAGGGCGAGCTTTAGTCCAGCAAGTAGGGCCTCATATTCTGCCTGATTGTTGCTTGCGTTGAAGCGGAACTGTAGTGACTGCTCGGCCACCACCTTGTCTCCTTCTTTTAGTAGTATCCCTGCCCCACTGCCTTCTTTGTTTGACGCTCCATCCACATGTATGCTCCAACTGACCTCTGTATTATGTGTGTCGTTAGTCATCTCCGATATAAAGTCGGCTAGCACCTGTGACTTCAGTGTTTTCCTTGATTCGTACTGGATGTCGAACTCGGAGAGCTCGACCGACCATTTTATCAATCTGCCGGCGAGCTCGGGTCTGGTCAATATCTGCCTTAGCGGTTGGTCCGTTCGTACTATGATTGTGTGGCTCTGAAAATAGTGCCGCAGTCTTCTTGCTGTGGTGACTAGTGCTAACGCCAGTTGTTCTATCTTCGGGTACCTTGTTTCTGTTGGTTGTAGCACCCTACTGATGAAGTATACTGGGCTTTGCTTTCTTCCTGTTTCTGTTACTAAAACCGAGCTTATAGCATGGTTAGATACTGATAGGTATAAATACAGTGGGTTACCTGTCTCTGGTCTTTGGAGGATTGGTGGTGATGTTAAGTGTTGTTTAAGTTCGGTAAAAGCATTTTCGCATTCGTCTGTCCAGCTGAACTTCCTGCCTTTTGAGAATGTCTGGAAAAAGTGATAAGATCGGTTTGCCATTGCAGGTAGGAAACGTGACAGGGCAGCTATTCGTCCTGCAAGTTGCTGGACTTCCTTTACCGTTTTTGGGCTTGTCATGTTCAGCACAGCTTTGCACTTTTCTGGGTTGGCTTCGATGCCTCGAGATGTTAACATGAATCCCAGGAACTTCCCTCCTTGTACTCCGAACGCGCATTTGTCTGGATTGAGTCTCATGTTATATGCTCGGAGTTGTCTGAAGATTTCTACTAGGTCGTCACAATGTGATCCCTGCATAGGTGTTTTTGCTACCATGTCATCTACGTAGACCTCCATATTGCGGCCTATCTGTTGTTGGAACACCTTGTCCATTAGCCTTTGATATGTCGCCCCTGCATTCTTTAGGCCAAAAGGCATTACCTTGTAACAAAAATTCCCATGTTCTGTTATAAAAGCTGTTTTGCTTTGGTCTTCTGGGTGCATTAGAATCTGGTTATAGCCAGAGTATGCATCCATAAAACTCAAAGCTTTGAAACCAGAGGCGTTATCAACTAATTTATCAATGCAAGGCAGTGGATATGCATCTTTAGGGCAAGCTTTATTTAAGTTTGTAAAGTCGACGCACATGCGCCATTTACCTGAGCTCTTCCTTACCATTACCACGTTGGACAACCATGTGGTGAAGCGAATCTCTCTGATGAAACCTGCATTGAGGAGTTTCTGGATTTCTTCGAGTGCTGCTTGTTTTTTCTCTTCTCCGAGGTTTCTTTTCTTCTGTGCAACTGGTCGGATTGTTTCGTCGATTGCTAGCTTATGGCAGATGACTTCTGGGTTGATTCCGGGCATGTCATCTGGTGTCCATGCAAAAAGGTCGGCGTTCTGACGCAGTATGTGAATGAGTCTTGCTCGGTCTGCCCCTTCTAATGCCTCTCCGACATATGTGCATTGTTTGTCGTCTGCTGTTAGTGTTATTTGTTGAAGATCGTCCATTGGCCGAGGTCTTTCGCCGAGGTCTTCCCTTGGGTCTAGATCGGCTAGTGTTGCTGAGTTGGCCGTCGTGTGGATTGCTTGAACCTGGGGCCGAGCTTCCTGTTCTGTTTGGGCTGGTTTTAGGCCAGCGTTGTAACACTGCCGAGCTTCTTGATGGTCGGCGTACACCGTAGCGATCTTGTTTTCCTGCACTGGAAACTTGACACACAGGTGTAATGTGGACACCACTGCCCTGAATATGTTCAGTGCGGGTCTCCCAAGTATAATATTATAAGGGCTGTAACAGTTTACTATTAGATATTGAATATCAATTGATTTTGACATAGGGATCTCTCCCATTGTGGTCTTTAGCCATATATGCCCCATGATGGGGACTCTCTCTCCGGAGAACCCAATTAGCTCTCCAGAGGAGGGTTGTATCAATTTCTCTGATAATTTCATTTTTGTAAAAGTAGAGTAAAATAAAACGTCAGCGCTACTACCTGGGTCTAACAATGTTTTTCTTATCAACAGCTCTCCGACCTGGATGGAAATTACCACGGGGTCGTCGAGGTTAGGGCTTGCCGATTTGAAGTCTGTTTGGTTGAAGGATATTGTGACGTCTGGTTCTTTGCCCTTCTTTGGTTGTATGGTTCCTTCGATTGCCAGCATTGCTCTATAGCTCCGCTTCCTGGCCGAGCTTGTTTCTCCTCCGCCTGCGAATCCTCCTGATATGTGGTTGATGATTCCTCTTGGCGGATCAGGAGTCATCCTCTCTTTTTTGTTGTCAGCCGTTGCTTGCTTACGTTCTGCCTTGTCCGAGTTTCCTCCTCTGCCCTTCCGGGTCTCAATGTATTTGTCCAGGAGACCTTGGCGTGCTAGTCTTTCCAGGAGGTCCTTCGCAACGATGCAGTCATCTGTGGTATGACCGAACTTCCGGTGGAAGGCACAATGTTTTGTCTTGTCCACGAATCGTTGATCTTGGTAGTTCCCTGCTCGGGCTGGTGGTTTTATGATTCTGGCGTTGAGGATCTCTCTGATGATGTCCTCTCTTCTGGTGTTAAATCTGGTGTATGTGTTGTACTTTGACGCGGGCTTAGGAGGTTTCTTTGTGTCCCTGTTTCCTGGTGATCTGAAAGTCCTTTCCTCATCTCTCCGATGTGGCTGTTTGTCTGATTTCTGTGCTTCTCGGAGTTCTTCAATCTCCATTTGCCCGGCCGCCCTTTCTCGGAATTCCTCTAGCGTCTTTGGTTTTGTTATGGCAATGGTCTCCCGAAATTTGCCAGGTCTGAGGCCGGCCTTGAGAGCGTGCAGGTGAACGGCCGGGTCCAAATCTTGGATCTCCATAGTGGCGTCAGCGAATCTGGTCATGTAGTCTTTCAGACTCTCGTGCTGTCCTTGTTTAATGGTGCCGAGAAAGTCCGAGCCATGTACATATATTCTTGATGCAGCGAAGTAATCAATAAATGATCTGGCGAGGTCTTCAAAGGAGGAGATCGAACCTGCAGAAAGTTTAGAAAACCAGAGTAACGCCGCACCATCTAGGTAAGTGGGAAATGCTCGACAGAGGACGGGCTCATTGTTCGGGCCGTTGAAGAACATCATCGATTGGAACTTCTTCACATGGGCTCGGGGGTTGCCGAACCCCTTGTACGGCTCCAGCGCGGTGGGCAGCGTAAAGTTTTTTGGCATCTGGTAATTCGTGATCTCCTCGGAGAAGGGGTTGTCGAGGGTGAGCTTTTCCTTTGGCGGGACGATGTTTAAAGGGTCCGCCGTACTTTGATCTGAGCCCTTGGAGTTCTCTCCATTACTTTGTGTTGAGAGCTCAGCTATCCTTCGTACCTCCGCCTGAAGCTCAGCGATCTGAGCTAGGAGGTCGTCTTGTGAAAGTTGTGGATTTTCCTTGTCAGCCATGTCCGAGGATCGGGGATCCTGCAAAATAAGGTAAAAGACTAAACAAAGGAAACAGTGGGGTTAGATGGACTCCGGCCCCACGGTGGGCGCCAAGTGGTTCGTCCAAACACTAGGGAGGCCGAGCTTAAGCGCTTCCGAGTGGGTTGACACCGAGGAGGAAGAGCTTGACGTCGGCCGGAAGTGAAACACCGCGGCGGGAATACCTGCACAAGATACTCCGACGCTCAAGTCAGTAGTGGTTCACAGTGAGTGAGTTAAGAGAAAAGAGTGAGAGAGTTAGAGTGATAGAACCTGAGACCTAGCCGAGTGTATTAGCTAGGTTTTATAGAAGTTGGTTTCTACCCGTTAGTGGGTGAGTCCTAGTTTATAGATTTAGTTAAGATATTCTGTTATGGTGCTATAAATCCGCTGAGCACGTTTCTCATTTTCAATTAGGTGATGCTGCTTCGGTCCTGATCACGTGCCGAGATTTTTGGACGGTTGATACGGGACCGAGCTTTATGATGCACGTGTCTTTTTATTCGAATGAGTGAGGCCGAGCTTATCTGCTTTTGTTCCGAGCTTGTTTAGTGTGGCGTCGGCCTCGGATATTAGTGTGCCGGGTATTCCGGGCGACCGAGGATACAGGTAACGTATCAATTCCAATATCAACAAGACCAAGTGAACACCACACATACTCAAATCATATCATTATCACTAAACATTCCATACACATAATCATTCCAGCTTATCCTATGGTTCTCTAGCCTAAGTTTTTACACGACATTATATATTATATATGCGAAACCTAAACCATACCTTAGCCGCGTTTCACGTATTAATCAAGGTAACCCACTAAACCAAAACACAGCTCCAAGGCCCAAAATCACCCAATTAAAGGCACTTAGCCTCCACCAAGTTCTAAGGCTTATAATCCAAGCTCCAACATATACATATATACACCTAATACATATATACATCACACACATACTTAAATTCAATATCCAACTCATATAGGCTAAGAAATTGTAGAATTTGAGAATCCTTACCTTGTCTATGTCTTGATTGAACAAAGATCCACAAGTTTCTCAAGCTAAACTTGAACCAAAATCATAATTCTCAACATAGTTTTTCACTAATTTTTCGAAAATTAAGGGGGTAGAGAGGTTGGAGTGTTAGAGTGGCTCACCAGAGAAATTGTTCTGGTGTAATCGTAGAGCTCGACACGGTGAATGCGTAGCCACAAACGGTGCAGCAATCGGAGTTCGGATGAAGAAGTTATAGCAAATAGAGTATTTGAATGAGAGTTTGGAAGCTTTAAGTGTTCTTCCTCCTCATTAAATGTTTCCGAGCATGAATGAGGCTAGAGAGGAGAAGGGAAGCTGTGTTGGTAAGGTATGGTTGGGCCTAATTGGGTCTTGGGGGCCCATTTTGAGTTTAGTTTAGTCCGTTTGACTCAATTTTGGGTCAAATTTTTTGAGATTAGTGTCAAAATTCTTATTTTAAAGATCTTTATCCTATTCTAACGTAAGATTTTTATTTCTAATTTTTTTTATTAAAATTTAATTTATTGACTAATTATTTACTAATTTTAGCGGAATTTATAATTAATATATAGATAATATGTTTTTTTTATCTTAAATTTTTTTTAAAAAATCACTAATAATTTAAGTTGTATTTAATTAGAAAACTAAGTTTTAATTTAATTATTAATTAATTAACTAATATAATAAAATTAATTAATTAACTAATTATTATTATGTGTTAAGTTTAACAAAATATTTTTTAACATAAAATACAAAAGAACTATTTATATTTTATTTTGAGACAAATATAATATAATAAGTGATATATATATATAAGTATTAATTTTTTTAAAAAAAATTGTGGGGGCAAATGTCCCCTCTATATTAAACGTGGGTCCGTCCATGCTCATACCTCTTTCTCTTTCTCCTTTTTCCTCTCAATTTTTGCTAATTTTTTGCACAACTAAATTTTGATTGATAACCATAGTTTTTTTTTTTTTTTAATTTGCTAAACGTATGTATTAGGTGATTGTGTTATTGTATTCATTAGTTTTTCTATTATTTTCTATTCATGAGTTATATATATTGTCTTTATCGCCTATATATTATTTCTTTTTCCTTTCAACAATTTATATTATTTAATTGTAATAATATCGTTGAAAATACATGTTGTCATGATTCATGAAAAATAAAATTAAAAAAATTAGATATCGTTTTTAATTATCAAAACATTATACTTGTATTTTATCTAATAATTTACTAAAAAAAATAAAATAAAAACTATTTAAAAATAAAAATAAATATATGAAATCGGGTGAATAAACTTTAATTGAATTCTTTTATTACTTATTATAATATATTAAAAGAGAGTACAAGGTAGTTTCACAATCATTCTTAAACATTTAATTTCACTTTATATTACCACATAAATTTTTTTTTTCTAGGTGGCATAATCTTTTATCTTGTATTATGCCATAAGATTCTCATGGTACTTTTATCTCATCATAATAATCTATTTTTTCATAATATTACAGGATTCGTTTTTACTCTTAACTTTTCATATTTTTTTACCTTTTGTTTTTAGGAAGATTCTATGGTGCTTACAGTCGAGAAAAGCATACTATGTTGACCATATGCGTCGAAAGAAGATTGCTGCGTGATTTTGTGTGCTTGTCTCTACTTCACACTGTTACCATTACACATAGTCACCGTCACATACACAGTTTTCCGTTTCTTATTATGAACTAAATTACAGCTTAATATTTTGATTGATTTTTGAAAAGCTAGAATTCATTTTTGGTAGTGGACTGAATCTATTTATTTTTAGACTAATAACTGAATTTACAATTATTAATATTTTTTGGACCAAAGCTTGGTTGAAATCATATATAATAAATATATATGACCCCTTGAATGTGTTGAATTGGCATAAGGTTATCTCATTCTACATAGGTTCAGAGTGAGTCGTTCATCGGACAATGATGAACCACTAGCTTGATTATACTTCTCTTAGACGGCTAATCCACGACTTCATTGGAGACTTCTCGAGACATCAGTTCAACCGAGGTATGGGGAGATTAGGGTCTTTGTGGTAAAGGCTAGAACCAAAGGCGCAGCATTATCTGATCCGGAAGATTCGACCTTGTCTGTGGCGTTTTGAGTATGATCACTAAGGGGAATGAACTGCAGGAGTTTCACCCTCAATCAGACTAGATCCGCACTAACCCTGGGTTTAGATCTGGAGGAGCATTGGCGACCTCTCAAGAAAGGCGTTGATCACATACAGTCTGCCATAGAAGAAATCATTCACAGTTGGAGGAGATAGTAAAACCGAATTGATCCAGAAGAATAAAGTATCTCCGAAGTCTTAACCATCTTCTTATCATTGCTCTCACCATCAATTGAGTAACGTTTTCTTTATTTTACTTTTATGCACTTTAAACAACCAACCAACTTTTCTATCTGCCTGACTAAGATCTACAAGATAACCATAGCTCGCTTCAAATCACAATTTCCGTGGGATCGACCCTGAGTCACTCAGGTATTACTTGGACGATCCAGTACACTTGCTGGTTCAGTTGTGTAAAGTTTAATTCCGCGCACCACCCAACCTTCTACTCAGACTAATTTTGATTCTGGCTATGCAAGAAACATACCGCCTACACCTAATAGAGGCACTTATGGTCGAAGAGGGCGTGGAGGTAGAGGTTCTTGGAACTCAAATCGGCCACAATGTCAAATTTGTGGCAAGCTGGAGCATATTGCTAGTTACTGTTATTTCATATTTGACCAACAATTTCAACATGCATAGCAAAATTCACCCAACTCTTCTATACACAATGCACTCCCTCCACCTCCTTCATTCCATAATCACAAAGCAATGTTTGCTACACCTGCTACAATTGCTGATCCATCTTGGTATGCTGATTTTGGCGCTTTTCATCACTGTACTCCTGGTAAGTCAAACCTACAACAAGCACAAGAATATCATGGACAAGATCAAGTTTATATTGGTAATGGTTTAGGTATTAAAATACAGCATATTGGTAATTCATACTTGCATCATAAACCAACAGAAAAAAGATATTATTTCTATGATTTACTACATGTTCCCTCAATTGTACATAACCTTGTTAGTTTATCCAAATTTGCTAGAGATAACAATGTGTATTTTTCGTTTTGGGCTAATGTTTGTTTTTGTAAAATCTCAGGCTGCCAAGAAAGTGCTTCTCCAAGGCACAACAATTAATGGAATGTATCATTTTGAAAAAGTGTCTCTTCCTACATCAGACTCTAAACAATTTAATACACAAGTTTTTGTTGCTCAAACTTTGACATTGGATGTTTACCACAAAAAATTTGGTCATCCAGCTTTACCAATTGTAAAGTCTATTGTAACTAATTGCTCTTTACCTCTGAATAATAAAAAATGCTTCTGATTCTAGTGTATGTGAGCATTGCTGCTTGGAACTCCAAAAGCTCTTCAGGTAGCAAAATCCTCAGTCTCTTTTAATTCTGACTTATTGTCTAAAAGTATTCAAAGTGCTCTCTACAATCTCTTATGGAGAGATGCTATGCTCACAGAATATAAAGCACTACTATTTTACAATACATTATTCTTAGTTGAATTACCTGATAATGAAAAAGTAGTTAGTTATAAGTGGATATTTGCTGTTAAAAAGAATATGAAAGATGAGATCATCAGACATAAAGCTAGGTTGGTTGCAAAAGGTTTTCTTTAAACTGCTGAAATTGATTTTGATCAAGTTTTTTCACATGTTATTAAATTAGTTACAATTAGGATGATTTTAACCATTGCTTTATCAAAAGGTTGAAAAATTTAACAATATGATTTTCACAATGTATTTTTAAATGGAACTCTTCATGAAACTATTTTTATGTCCCAGCCTCTAAGTTTCTGTCACTCTAATCCTAAACTTGTATGCAAATTAAATAAAGCTATCTATGGCCTTAAACAAGTCCCAAGGGCCTGGTACTTAAAAATTACTTCCACCCTTCATTCTTTTGGCTTTACAGTAATAAAATTTGATCCCTCCCTGTTTACTATATATACTTCTACTTCTACCATTTATGTTCTTATTTATGTTGATGATATGCTTATTACTAGAAATAACGAAACTGAAATAAAAATTTTTCTTAGCAAACTTCATTCTATCTTTTTTATTGAAGAATTTAGGTGAGCTCAACTTTTTTTTAGGTATAGAAGTTATAACACATTCTACTTCTTTAATTTCTTTGAACCAAACCAAATATATACATAACCTTTTAACACATGCTGGCATGAATGAATCCAAATCAAGCATGTGACTCCAATGGTAAGCTCTCTTAGATTGACTGTCAATACTGAAACCCCTTTTGAAAATCCAACTTTATATCGCTTCATAGTGGGCGGGTTGCAGTATGCAACAATTACATGACCTTATATCAATTTCTCCGTGAATAAACTTAGTCAATTTATGTCCAACCCCTACCAAGAACATTGGACTGCAGTTAAATGAGTCCTGAGATATTTGGCAGGTAGTACTGAGCTCAAATTGCAATTTCATCGATGGACTGATTTATGATTTTCTGCTTTTTCAGACTCAGATTGGATAAGTGATCTTGATGATAGAAAATCTACAACTGAATTTTGTGTGTACTATAGTTCAAATTTGGTGTCTTGTAAGAGCAGCAAACAACCCATGGTCAGTCGAAGTTCGACTGAGGCTGAATATAGAGCCCTAGCAGTAGTGTTCATGGAACTCATTTGGATTCAAAATCTTCTGGCTGAGTTGCATCAGCCTTGCACAGCTTCCCCCACTATATTTTGTGACAATATCTCAGCTATGTTGCTTGCTTATAATCCAATCATACATAATCGAACTAAACACTTTAAATTAGTTCTCTATTTTGTTTGGAACAAGGTGATTAAAGCCTCCATTGTTGTCACACATATTCCATCAACTGAACAAGTGGCAAATGTGTTAACAAAACCTCTATCATTAGCCAGCTTTGACAAATTTAAAAACAAACTCAGGTTGGCATCAAAACCACTATGAGTTTGTAGGGGGATAATAGCATATATAAAAAAAGGGTAACTAATTGCGTTAGTTACTATTAAACTAGAGTTAGTAGCTTCCAGAATTTTGATACTTGTGTATAAATATGACTCTTTAAGCTACTATTTAAAGCACACATTAATAATTAACACTCATTTTTTTTCTTTCTCTATTATTGTTCTCTGTTTTACTTAGTTATGGATAGATTTTATTTTCACATAACCCGAATTAAAATATTAAAACTCATATGATGAAAATTATAAATTTAATGTAATTAATCCTTTACTTATTGTTTTATTTTTTTTTATTTTAAAGAATATAAATTCATGAATTATTATATATTTAATTTTTGATATTTATTTAAATAAATAAATAAAATAATCACTCAACCAATCTAAATTGATTAAATAAAATGAGTATTTAAATTTGGACTAATCATTTTATCTGTATTTATTTATTTAAATAAATAAAATAAATATATCATTTAGCAATGCATGCAATTTTTTGTTTTGAAAAATTATGTTTTTTCACTTCATTGCGTATCTTATTTTTATTATAAAAAAAAATATATAACAATATCCCATTTATTCTGCAAATGAGATATATGCATATTAAGTTTTGAAAAATTATGTTTTCTCACCTTTTTTCTCATTTGATTCAATTTGGTTTATATCATATTAAGTTTGTCTTCTCAAATTTTGATTTAACCATTCTCATTCTGAGAAATCACTGGTCTTGATAATGATGTTGTTTTTGTGAGAATTTCTGCTCATTGTTTTTGGAAAAAAAATTGATAAAAATTCATCTCATGTTCATCTTATAGCAATTTTGTTTGGTTGAATCTCATTGTTTATTTTTCAGTATTTCAGTGTCTAGTATTAAAGCTTTCCAAAGTATCTTTTTTTTTTTTCTAAAAAAGGAAAAAATAAAAAAAGAATAATAGGTTTGGTACATAAGAGTTTCGAAAAAAATATAAAAATTGAAAAATAACAGAAATGATAGGATGATTTTGTATAGTTTTCATGATTTGGAAAAAATAAAAATCAAGTTTATTATTGTAATGCAAATTGGATTGTACCTTGACTTTAGATTTTTTAGTATTTGTGTTGATTTATAAACTTTTCTTTTATAGGACTTTAATATTAAAATTTTTCATTCACAACTTTACTATATAATTATACTATAATGTATTTATTATAATTAAATCGTATTTTTTATTTTATTTTATATACTCTTACATTTTTTTAAGAAGTAAAATCACATATTTTTATTGTAATGATCTAATTTAATATAAAAAGTTTATGTTAAATACTTAATCTAATAATATTTAATATTAAATATTTTTTATTAAATTTATCATACTCACTTCACTAGTATATATATATATGCATTAAAAACAATGCATGTATTAGTGTAACCTTTTTTTATATAGAGTAAAGTATCATTTATGTCTCCAACGTTTGGGGTAAGTCTCAAACCTATCCCTAACGTTTTAAACGTCCTATTTGTGTACCAAACGTTTGTAATTGTAGTCAATGTAGTCCTACCGTCAAAATTGTTAACATTCCGCTAACTCCGTTACCTACGTGGACGCTGAGGTTGTAAGCCCAAATGGTTTAGAGAGACACGTTTGCGTTTCGCGCCTATTATTCCATTCAGTGAATGGGAAAACGAAACGTTGAAGAAACAGAGCACCTCAACGCTTCTTTGTTCAGTCCGGTTCTCCTCACCACACACGTCTGACACTTCTTCGAGGGTGATCGCAGGGAGGGGCTACAAGGTAGTTGGCGGGTTGTGGTTCCTTGTGTTAAATGAAAGATCGCACCTTTGGTCTGGCGACAGAGAGGTTTTCTTCGACAAGGTATGTACGAGGAAGAAATTATGTTTGTTGGGTTTGCATTTAGTAGTTGGATGAAGAACAAATGTCATGTAGCAGGTTGTTTACAGTTTAGGGTTTATTTGAATTTATGTATTCCCAGAGAACTGTTCGCTTCGTACGTTAGTTAGGGCATGAATTGAATTGTTTTTTGTGACTCAAGCTGTGCTTAAGAATTTACTAGTTTCACTTTGCTGATCTGATGTAACAGGGTGTGCAGTTTTTAGGATGAGTTATTTCAGTGTCAAAGTTTACCACCATGGAAGCTTTGGTCTTGAAGGTGGGCTTTTGAAGTATTTGGGTGGGGAGACAACTGTGATAGACTACTGTAATGAAGATGAGTGGAGCCTGATTGAGGTTTATGACATAGTGAGCAGACAAGGGTATTTGAAAAAAGACATTGCAGCAATGTGGTACAAATCACTGGGAGGGAGTACAGAAGAAGGCTTAAGGATGCTGCGAACAGACAAAGATGCGATGGATATGGCTAATATTGGGGTTAGGGAGGATATGGTGGAGCTGTATGTAGTGCATAAACCTAGTGATATCCATGAAGAAGTTCAGGATGTACACATGTTAGGGAGTACTGAAACTACCATGCAAGAGCAGGCTTGTGGATCTAATGGGCCAGGCCCAATTGTGGCATTTGAGGCCCATTCAGCAAGAGAAGTTGAGAGAAATTCTGGCCCAAATGTGGAGGAAGAAAATGTGGGTGAGAAAGATGGAAAAGATGAATCAGATGAGGAAGAAGAGGGTAGTGATGGCAGCGAGGATGAGGACTATACTCCCAAGGGTGGTGTAGATGACAGCAGTGATTCATGGAGTTCTGATTCCAGAAATGGTTATTGCTCAGAAGATAGTGCTGCTGAGGTTGTGTTTGGTGACAGTGATGATGATAAGGAAGGGGCTGAGGGGTTAGTTGATGTGGACATCAGGGTAGGGGATACATTCGAGCCTGGCACAACTGAAACCCAAACTGATGCAGCAAAAGAGAATAGGAGTGGATATGACAGAGGTAAGGAGAAGATACCTGCAGGTTTAGGGGATGAGGAAGAGGGATATGAATCAGAAGATTTTCTTGATGTGCCTATTGTTGGTGATGATGAGGATGCCAACAATGTTGCGAAGAGGTATCCCTTGCACAAGCAGCTAAAGGACATGAGTGAGTATAAGTGGGAGATTGGAACTCTTTATGTATCAAGAGATGAGTTTAAGGATTGTGCTACTGCCTATGCTGTACATACTGGGAGGGGTTTGAGGTTTGATAAGGTTGACCTTCGGAGAGTGAAAGTCATTTGCGTTGAGGGTTGTAACTGGTTTGCATACTGTGGGAAGATGAAGAATGAGCAAACATGGCAACTCACCAGCTGCCACAACAAGCATACCTGTTCCAGGGAGTTGAAAATTGGGATTATGCATGCAAAATGGTTGAGCAAGGTCTTTCTAAACAAAATTGCTGAGAATCCAAAGATAAAGCTCTCCACACTAATGAAGAAAGCATACAGCAAGTGGAATGTAGAGCTGACTAAGTCTAAAGCTGCCCGGGTTAAGCAGTTTGCTCTTGATGAGTTACAAGGAACGTACATTGAGCAGTATCGAAGGCTCTATGACTACTGTCACGAATTGCTCAGGTCTAACCCGGGCTCTACAGTGAAGTTGCAAGTGGAGAGACCATCAGAGTTTGCTTCTGAGAGACCAAAACCTGGTGTGGATTTAAGGCCAAAGTTCTAAAGACTCTATGTGTGCCTTGATGCATGCAAGAAGAGCTTCATGGTTTGCCGTCCAATAATTTGCCTCGACGGGTGCTTCATCAAGACACCTTATGGGGGTCAGCTTCTCACTGCTATTGGCTGGGACCCGAACGACCAGATGTTGCCAATAGCCTATGCAGTGGTTGAAGCAGAGACGAAGGACACATGGACCTGGTTCCTTACCAATTTGTGTGATGACTTCGGGTATGACAAGATAAGGGGCTGCACCTTCATGTCTGACCAACAGAAGGTAGTTATTTCTAAACTTAGTTTTAAGGAGCTACTTCATTGAACCTATTATTAGTTTTAGTAGTGTATGCAGGTGTTTGAATTGTAGGGAGAAGTTCTTGTAGTGTTTGTTGGTGTTTGTACTATATGATATATGGTCTGAGTTGTAATGAGTTACTGATTTTGTGCATTAACTGATTTAATTATACCTAACAGACATCATGCTGCTCTAATTACTGTATTAACTATTTCTTGTGGGTTTAGGGATTGGTTCCAACCTTTGATGAGCTGATTCCCGGAGTGGATCATAGATTCTGTGTTAGACATCTTTATAGCAATTTCAGGAAGAGATTCCCAGGGCTGCAACTAAAACTGATGATGTGGAATGCTGCAAAGGCTACTTATTTACAAGAGTGGGAGAGGAGAATGGCTAAAATACAGAGTCTTGATAATGGAGCCTACAACCACCTGATGGAGATACCAACCAAATATTGGTGCCGCCACAAGTTTGGGACCTGGTCTAAGTGTGACACCTTGGTAAACAATATGTGTGAGGTCTTTAACTCTGTAATTGTGGATGCCAGAGAGAAGCCAATAGTCAGCATGCTTGAAGACATCAGAGTATACATAATGAGGCGTTGGGCTGATAATAGGGATCGTATAATTGAATACCCAAGAGAAGTATTGCCCCGTATCAGGATTAAGGTTGAGAAACAAGCTGATGCAAGTGGTAAGTGGGTGAGCACGTATGCTGGTCGTGATAAATATGAGGTAACAAGTATCCATGGAGGCAAAGAGAAGTTCGTTGTTGATTTGAAGAATCATGAGTGTTCTTGCAGGAAGTTTCAACTCTCCGGGATCCCCTGTGCTCATGCAATGACCTGCATCAGGAAGATGTGCTTCAACGTTGACAACTTTGTTGCAAACTGTTACAAGAAATCAACCTACACTGACTGCTACCAACATGTGGTATATCCCTTGAATGGACCCAACCTGTGGGAGAAGACACCCTTTGATGACGTTTTGCCACCAGTTTACAGGAAACCCATTGGAAGGCCTAAAGTAAAACGTAATAAAGCTGCAGATGAGAACCCAACTCGGGGAGGAGTTTCTCGCGAAGGGCAGAATCAGAAGTGCTCCTATTGTTTTGCTAGAGGTCACAACAAACGAACCTGTCCAAAGAAGCGCAAAGTAGCTGCAACTGCATCGGTAAGCACTGTTACTTTATTTTGCTCATGTTAGTTAGGGCTTCATTATTATTAATTGCATTTAAAGATTATGATATGAGTAGCTGTTGAATAATTCTGCTTAGTTGATTTTCTGGCTGTTTACTAGGCAAATAAAGTAGCTGGATCCACAAGAAGGGCTTCCAGATTCAAGTCTAGCACCAGCACTAGCACTATCTCCAGTTAGGGCTCTAAGCCATCCCAAGCTGCTGCAAAGAATACCACAGTCACCCGGCCAAAGAGAAAATCTGCTGCTACTGATGTGAGTTCACAACACTCTCAAGCAACTTCAAAAAAGCCTAAGCTGACTCCATCCACCACAAATCTGAGGGTGCTACCAAGCCCATCGAAGAACATCACCCAATCCCAACTGAAGTTCATGGCTAGGACACCTCCCAAAGCATGGAAAAGGATGTGACGAATATGATGTCTGATGGTTTATATTTTAAGCCTACTTGTTTTATGAGTACAAAATTTCTGTTTAGTATCCTTATAGTGTCTGGAAACTAGTTTTAAGACAATAGTATGTTATTGCAGACCCTTAGTATGGAGCAAACTATGTTGCTCTTGTTTTGTTATTTTGCTTCCAACATTTACTACTTGTATCCAATGACAGCTTTATAGTTAATCATTAAGTAATATGTTACAGAACCCTATGTTTCCTGTTGACTTGCTTCATTTAAATAGAATGCAAAAATCCAAAACTTGATTTCATTCAACTCTTTCATTGAAACAACATTGCATCTGCACAAACCAGCCTTTCTTCAACCAAAACACAAAGTTACATCAATGCATTACAATATGATTGAGTTCAACAAAATAGCAACTAGTTCAACATGACTATTATCTCTAACCCAACATACAGATCTCAATTTAGCTATGTAACAACTTTCTCCTATGACTCATCAAAACCAGCAACATTATTCTAGTGAAAGTCTGCCAAATTTGGTTGCTGTTGTTTTTTCAAACACCATTATCAGTGCAAGTGTCCATCCAACTAAAGCAACTCCCACTGCAACCATGAATCTGAACTCAACCATATCCAGTTTGCCCTTCAAATTTCTGACCTTCAATCTTAGCCTAGAAACTTGTGACGGATCTTCCTCTGGTTCTGCCCATACGAAGTAGCCACATTCTTCTCCAACCTATACAATACATGATACAGCAGAGTCACACCCATTGATGATCAAAACGCATAACTCAACAACAAATAAGGACATGGCTAAAGCTCACCCCAAAGTTAACGCAACCCCAAAACCTCCGCCCAGGATTTTCTGCCGTCGACGACGTTGCGAGCACAGGCCGTTCCCCACAGTAACAGGTTGTCCTCCTTCGACGTGCTAGGTTCCTATTTCGTGTGGCTTGCTTGCTGCCTTGGCTCGCTTCAGATTGGCATGCTTCATGCTCCATCTTCTCTCACGCACGGGGAATCGGCCTTCAAAGGCAGAGCAGCAGCAACTGGAGCCAAAGAATTGGGTATTAGGGTTTTCGAGAGGACCCCCTGCTTAACATTTATTTTTTATTTTTTTTTTAAATTGAATAACGGTAACAACACATGCCCTGCCACTGTGTCACATAACGTCCACGTAGGTTCCGCCGTAAACGAAATGTTTGCAATTTTGACGGTAGGACTACATTGACTACAATTACAAACGTTTGGTACACAAATAGAACGTTTAAAACGTTAGGGATAGGTTTGAGACTTACCCCCAAACGTTTGGGACATAAATGATACTTTACTCTTTTATATATATAAGCCATTAGGGATGAATTTCCTAAAAATAACTCAAACTGTGCGTTATACATCGTTGTGCATCTACAAAAATTTATTGACGTGTTGTCCTTCATAATTAAAAAAATATATTACTATAATGTTTTTTTTTTTTGGTGACTACAAGTATATGACTAATGTAAGTGACGTTATTTTACATAATTAAAAATAATTCTTTTATAATACGTCTGTAATAGATTATGCTACCATTATTATAGCAAGTGTAAAATATTAAAATGCCCAAATATTTTTATATTTTACACAAGAATTCTTAATATGAAAAAAATTTAGGCGCAAATTAATCTACACATGAACTAATCTCGCATGACATCAACAACTGAAGCAAAATAAAGAAAAGCAACTGGTCCAGCAGGGACTCAGAATAATGTCATTATTATACAAATTTGGACACACTGCACTTATGTTCAAAATTAAAGGACTGATTATCACAGTTTTCATCTGTGATATCATCCAAAGAAAATTGCAGATAGTTGCAAAGATTTTGGGACCATGGCCCCATTATAGATATATAGTTCAATTTGATTCGAAGTGGCGGTTGTTTTTTTGCTAGAAGAGGTTCCTTGATCACGATCACCTAAAAGTTGAGTGTGATGTTATGATGAACTGGAACAAAGACTATGAAGTTGTATGGGTCAGCAACAATGAGAATGTGACATCTAAAACAATTTTATTATTTAGACAAATTTTATTCGCTTATTTTTATTTAGCAAATAAAATCAATTTCGACCGAATATTAAAAAAAAATCACATGTTTAATTTGAACTTGCAAGTTAAAATACTACTTTGTCAAAAAAACACTCCACTTCCTTTGAAATTGCTATTTTAGTTCGAACTTTTTATTTTTATTATTGAAATTGTGGTGGTGTTTTTAAATAAGGTGAAGAATTGGTGTGTTTTTTTGTATGGATAGTCACAAATCTAAAGCACAATTTTGTGAATTTTAATTTTTTTTGTTAGATTTGTAATTTTAAATTTTTAAAAAAAAAAATACAAATCTAAAAATCAAATTTGTGGTTTATAATTTTTTTTATAAAATTTTATAATTTTTTTTTCACAAAATTGACCCACCGATTTATTTATCTCTTAAAAAAAATTTTCAGCCCACATAAATTTAAAACTCATATTTTTGGTACCCCAAATCTAACCCTAAGTTTTGTTTGTCTCTATTTTTTTAAGCCCACATAAATTTGAGACTAAGATTTTTTACCCCAAATCTAACCTTAAGTTTTGTTTTTTGTTCCCAAATCTAATTCTAAGTTTTGTTTTTGTCTCTATTACCCCAAATCTAACCTTAAGTTTTGTGTTTGAAAACAAAACTGAACATCTAATTTGTGAATTTTAATTTTAAAAAAAAATTATCTCCATATCCATAAAAAACACACTATTTTCCTATTTTTTCATAATTGAGCATAACATATTTTAAACTTCTATGACTAAAAAAATTAGCCATTTTAGTTCACCTTTCATCACTATTTTAATTTTACTAATAACTTATCTATTTCAAAAAGAATTAGATATTAACCTTTTTGTGTGTCTAATTTTAATTTTTTTTCTTTAACTTTTCTTAATAACCACAATTTCATGTACTTTTCTTGTACCTTTAATTTAATTTAATAATATTTGAACCCAAAAAAATATTAAAAGGTGATAAATAAATGCCACATAAATCCTGTTCAAGTCTGGTACTTGGACACCATAAATTGTGCTAGCTTATTAGCTTAATGTTAAGATTATATGATGATGAACACTTAAACTAGGTTTATATAACACTGTTCAAAGAAAAATATAATAATTAATAGACTTGTTGAACACATTGAATATAATATAAAGAAAAATATAGGTAAACAATAAAAATATTAAACAATATAAACAATAAATATATCAGATGTTTATTTTACTAGTGTACGAATAGTTATTTTAATATTAAATTTTAGAAAATTAATTTAGAGATGTGGTGTATTTTTATTTGATTGATAATTATTCATATTGTTCAACAAAATTATTGTTCCTAGCATTCCCCATAATATAATAATAAGTGGAAGTGTGGAACAAATACAAATGCAACAAAACAAGATATCTAGAACACTTATTAATTAACATAAAACACATACATAGCACAAATTAATTAACAAAGACCAAAACACAAAATGAGACCTCCAAATTCAAAAGTACCAAAAGGTACATACATGCATAATAACTATTATTTTTTTCCAACATAATCGATAAACCCTAAATTCAAATTCAAACCCGTTCTTTTTTTTTTTTCTTTTTTTACTTTATGATGACCTCTTAACATCCTGGGCCTTAGTCTGTATCTCTTGGCCAGCATCCTTTGTCTTCTGCCCCACGTAATCCGCCATGTCTGCCATGCGCCGCTTCGCCGAGTCCAGCTGATCCGGCACCGTCGTCCCATGTACCTGTCGGATGAAGTTAATCATCCATGACAAAGACATCAGCCCGGTTAGTCCACATGCTCCCGCAGTCAGAATACCAATGACTGCAAGGCCAATGGTAACGACGGCGGGAACTATAACCGGGCTGAAGAAGATAAAAACCGGGGTGGCAATAGCCAGCCCGATTATGGTTCCGAGAAGCGAAAGGCCGGAGAGGAGCAACAGAGTGCCCCCAGTGGGGACGCCGACGAGGACGGCAATGATTTGAGAGGTCGACGGACCTCTGTCGGGGAAAAGAGTCTTGACACCACCACCACTAACGTCGTAGCCGCGGCGTTGAACGTCGACCCGTTGTGTGGTGGGGGTGTGGACTTGAACCTGGTGAGGTGCACGATCAGTAGCGGTAGCCATTATGGTTGTTTGATTGTTAAGAGAAAAGAAAAGGCCCTTTTTTGGGATTCCTTTTGTTCTCTTTTCTTCCTTAGGTTTTGAAGATTAATAATGGAGAGTGGGAAGACATTGATATCGGTGCTTGTGGATGAGTTTGATGAGGTGGTGGCTTTGGAGAACGGTGGAGTTGTAGATGTTGACACGTGCTTGTGACATGCATGGCGATGACTAGTAATTTATTAACAGTGCAGCTAGATATTTTTTAAAGTGAAAATTTAAGTCAATTTTAAGTGAATTTGACAGTTAAGTTGTTAAATAATTTAAACATTCTGATTAAATTTTTATTTAATAAATTTTTTAATTATTAATTTTTAATTATACGTAAAATTGATTATATCTGAATTTTAATTATTTTTAAATATTATTTTTTATTTAATTTTTTTTTAAAAAATAAAAAGTATTTTTTTAATTTTTAAACAATTAATACGTAAAAATAAATATTTTAATTAATTAAATAATAATAAATTTTTAAAAAATGGATCAAATACTAAATTTTAAAAAATAAGTAACATCTTTCGTTTATTATTAAAAAAATTCATGATGAGGAAGAGCACCTTTCAATCGTTTCATTATGTTCCTATGTTTAAGAAAGTAACACTTACATTATTTTCTTCCCTTCATAAAATGCACAAAAATGGAAGGTGCATATTGGTATGCAGTTTTTTTAATATAAATTATTTGTTAATTAAAAATTATTAGATAATTAAATATATTTAATTTAATTATTATTTAATAATTTTTAATTATAAATTTATATAAAGATAATTGTATATAAATTTTTATTTATATTAAACTATAAGTATTTAAAAATATTTTTATTTTATTTTTCACAAAAATCCAACATCATGCTAACAAAAATGTGTAAGAACTATTTAAATTTATAAATATTTATCTTTTTATGTTAGTTTAAATTTTTAAGATAGATAATTTGTAAGTATAATACTCACGCTTCAATTGGTCTCAAGATCACTCACTCATATAAATGACGCTATTATATTTTCAATCTCTCAAACTCACCAACACCCATAATAATGAGATAATTTTTTAAAACAAACACTAAGTATTTTGGTTCATGAGAGATGGATAATAACATACATACGAAGTCTTTATATAGGCAATGCTTCCTACTAAAATAATAATTTATGAATCACAACTCAATTTTATAATGACCACTATTTTATGAGTTCGCTTCATGAATCTTCTTTCAACTTGTATTCATATAGTTTCCATAATCTTCTAATTTGCTTGACTTCCAATTTCAATTCAATTTGATTTTGAATTTCTTTAATGTTGTAGAATGTTGTAGTTGTACTACTCTCTTGAATGTTCTTCAAAAATTTTCAAGCTTCCAACATCTTCTAGTAAGTAGATGATTATTGTTTTCAACTCAAACTTTGCTTCTTCAATTCTTTAACCATGTTTCATGAAGATTCTAGTCCATGCAAATTGATTTAAAATTTTTAATCAACATGGCCTCCCTTAAATCAAACTTGCAGAATTAATCATTCTAAGTATCTTCTTCAATTTGTAAAATAACTCGGTCTTCAATGACTTTGTAAATATATCAACAACTTGTTCTTCAGTTGGACAATACTCGATCACAACTTCTTTCTCATTTACCAACTCTCTGATTTTGTGAAATCGAATATCAATATGCTTCGATCTTCCATAGAATACTGGATTTTTGCAAAGTGCAATAGCTGACTTGTTATCACAAAATATTGTTGTTGGAGTACTTTGTTTCTCGTTCAATTCCTCAAGAATTTTTCTTAGCCAAACTGCTTGCATTGCACAATTTGCTGTTGCTATATATTCTGCTTCTGCTATAGAGAGTGCTACTACTGGTTGCTTCTTTGATGACCATGAAATTGCACCAGAACCAAGATGAAATACAAATCCTAAAGTACTTTTTTTTGTTTCTATATCTCCAACTGAATCACTGTTAGTGTAACCGATAAGATTCACTTCATTAGTATTTTCATAATAAATACCATCATTTAAAGTACCTTTGATATATCGAATAATCTTTTTTGCCGCTTGCAAATGGTTGGTACAAAGTTTCTCCATAAATCTGCTAAGCAAACCAACTCCAAACACAATATCTGGTTTAGTCGCAGTCAAGTACCTTAAACTTCCAATCAAGCTTTTGTAATATATAGAATTTACTGTTCTTCCTTTATCTTCTCTCAACAACTTGAACTTCTCTTCGATTGGAGTAGAAACTGGTTTTGAATGTTCCATTTGAAATTTCTTCAAAATATCATTTGCATATTTCTTTTGAGAAATGAAAATATCACCATCTCTTTGAACCACTTCAATGCCAAGAAAGTAAGACATCAAGCCCATATCTGTTATTTCAAAGTGCTTTATCATAGCCTCCCTGAATTCTGTAATTATTTTCAAATTATTCCCAGTAAAGATCAAATCATCAACATAAAGACACACGATCAAGATATCTTCAGGTTCAATGAATTTGATATAAAGAGTATGCTCAAACGGATATCTTCTGAAACCATTCTCAATGAAATAAGAATCAATCTTCTTATACCACGCTCTTGGTGCTTGCTTTAACCCGTACAAAGCTTTCTTTAATTTGTAAACTTTATCTTCTTTTCCAAGAACTTCATATCCTGTAGGTTACTCAACATACACTTCTTCTTCTAAAGTGTCATTTAGAAATGCAGACTTAACATCCATTTGATGTATTTTCCACTTATTTTGAGCCGAGAGTGAAATAATCATATGAATAGTATCTAATCTAGCAACGGGAGCAAATACTTCAAAATAATCGATACCTGGATTTTGTTTGTATCCTTTTGCAACTAATCTTGCTTCGAAACGATCAACTTCACTGTTAGATTTGTACTTAGTTTTGTAAACCCACTTTACTCCAATTGGCTTCTTATCTGCTGGTAAATTTGTCAGCTCCCATGTGTCATTCTTCTCAATGGCATGAATCTCCTCGTCAATTGCTTTCTTCCAAATGTTGTTTTTAGAAGCTTCTTCAAAGTTCAACGACTCACAGTCTGAAAATAGAGCAAAGTTTGTGATTTCTTCATCGGACGGATTGTTGTCATTGCCAACTTCATAATCTGCTAATCTAGCAGGTAGTCTCCGCTCTTTTTGTGATCTTCTAGATGATTCTGGTTGTTCAGTTGTGTCATGTTGCTTTTCTTCTACTTCATCACATGTATTTGGAATTATAGTCAGCTGCTTTTCTGTCTTTATGTTCCAGTCCCACATGTCTTTCTCGTCAAACGTTACGTCTCTGCTGATGATTACTTTCTTTGTTTTTGGATTGTACAACTTGTATGCTTTTGAGTCTGTGCTATAGCTAATAAAGATACACTTCTCGCCTTTGTCATCTAACTTCTTCCTTAATTGATCTGGTACATGGGCATAAGCAATACACCCAAAGACTCTGAAATGATGGATGGAAGGCCGCTTTCCACTCCAAGCTTTCTCTGGAGTTTTATCACGAACACTTTTTGTTGGACACCTGTTTAAAATATGAACTGCTGTTGCGACTACTTCTATCCAAAACTCTTTAGGCATTTGTTTTGACTTGAGCATGCATCTAACCATATCCATGATGGTTCTGTTCTTTCTTTCAGCAACTCCATTTTGTTGAGGAGTGTATCTAGTTGTTAGTTGGTGTTGAATTCTGTGTTGCTTAAAGTATTCTGAACACGCAAGATATTCTGTTCCTCTGTCTGTTATGAGAATTTTGATTTTATAGCCACTTTATTTTTCAACAAACGCCTTGAATGCCTTAAAACATCACATGCTTCTGATTTCTGCTTCAGAAAGTATACCCATGTATATCTACTAAAATCATCAATAAAAGTGATAAAGTACCTGCTACCACCATTACTTGGAACTTCTACAGAACAGAGATATGAATGCACAATGTCAAGTAATCTTCTAGCTCTCCATGACTTTTCTATAGGGAATGGATCTCTGTGCTTTTTTCCCAGTTGACAAATCTCACAAATACAATTGGGAATATGAATCCGTGGTAGGCCAGAAATAAGTCCTTTCCTTGACAGGTAGTTTAGGGCAGAAAAATGAAAATGTCCAAACCGCATGTGCCACAGCCAGTTATCATCAAGTATCACAGAGCTCATGCAAGAGGGATTAACATGTTGAATTTTTAATGAAAATATTCTGTTTGAAGTCATCTTTGCTTTATCTATGAATCTTCCGTTGTTGTCAAACACAGTCCAATATCCATGATAAGTTATCATCTTATATCCCTTCTCAGATAATTGCCCCATACTCAATAAATTGTAATCATGTTCAGGAGCATAATAAGGATCAGAAATATAACTCAGAGAACCATCCTTCAATTTAATTGGTATGTGCCATTTTCCTTCAATAGGGATCTTTGTACTATTACCAAACTTCAATAATAGTTTAACAGAATCATCTAATGAAGAAAAGAACTCCTTTCTACCAGACATATGATTACTACAAGCATTATCCAAGTACCATATATTTCATCTTCAACACATGAATTACTTGTAAAAAATAAAGTCTAAGTACCCGGATTATCATTAGTATTTTGATGTTATTTTTCTGCAATGTGTGCTTAATTGTTATTCATCATTTTGAATCTGCAATCTGCTGCTTTGTGCCCATACTTTTCACAATAAAAGCAGTTGTAATTAGTTCTTTCTTGATAAAAATTGCCTCGACCTCTTCCTCAGTTGACAGGCCTGAAATTCATTCCACCTCTTCCTTGATTAGGTGGTGTAAAATTATTATAACTTCCTTGGTTGTAATTGCCATGACCTCTACCTCTGAAACTTCCTCTACCTCTATTTTAAAGATTGAAACCACGTCCTCTTCCTTCTTGTGTACGACTTGATTCTGCAACATTGTTTAAATTCACTCGGCTTTTCAGGGTTTCCTCAGTTGATTTTTCTGATTTCTCCAGTATTCTACTGATGTGGCTTTCCATGGTTCTTTGCAACTCTGCAATCGTCATTGTATCCATATCGTGGGACTCTAGTATCGTAGTCACCACATGGTCATACTTCATCGGCATGGTACGAATAATTTTCTCCACCACTTTGCTATCGGGCATATCTTCTCCATAGACTCTCATTTTATTGACAAGATCTGTAGCACGAGTAAATATTGCTCAACAGTTTCTGAGCTAGCTAGACATCTCGTACCTTTCATATTCTCTTCTCAAAGACTGTAACTTTGCTTTCTGAGCTTTATCTACGCCTTTATGTGACAGTTTCAACGTGTTCCATGCTTCTCTTGCACCTTTGGCATTTGCTATTTTGCCAAACACCGTATAATCTACACCTTGATGAATTTGAGATAGCGCCAATTGATCTCTCCTTTGTTGGGCAGCATCTGCTCCTTCTTGCAAACCTGGTTCAATAAAATTCCACAGGTTCTGGACCTTCAAATGGGTAGACATCAAAGTCTCCCAATAACTATAATCAAGTTTTCCATCTAACTTGGGACTGGACCACACAATATTAAAAGTGTTTTCCATACCGACTCTATGAATAAACAACTATGTGAGAACTCTCTCACACCTCACAAACTCTCAAACACCAGGTGCTGGATTAACCAGCTCTGATACCAAATGTAAGTATAATACCCACACTTCAATTGGCCTCAAGATCACTCACTTGTATAAATGACGCTATTATATTTTCAATCTCTCAAACTCACCAACACTCATAATAATAAGGAGAGAATTTTTTGAAACAAACACTAAGTATTTTGGTTCATAGAGAGATCAGATGGATAACAACATACATATGAAACCTTTATATAGGTAATACTTCCTACTAAAATAATAATTTATGAATTACAACTCAATTTTGTAATGACCACTATTTTATGAGTTGGCTTCATGAATCTTCTTTCAACTTGTATTCATGTGGTTTCCATAATCTTCTAATTTGCTTGATTTCCAATGTCAATTCAATTTGATTTTGAATTTCTTCAATGTTGTAGAATGTTGTAGTTATACTACTCTCTTGAATGTTTTTCAAAAATCTTCAAGCTTCCAACATCTTCTAGTAAATAGATGATTATTGTTTTCAACTCAAACTTTGCTTCTTCAATTCTTTAACCATGTTTCATGAAGATTCTAGTCCATGTAAGTTGATTTAAAATTTTTAATCAATATAATTTTATTATATAATATCAAAATTTTTATAATTAAAATTATAAAGTTTGATTTTAGTTATGACAAAAGAAAAAAATATAAAACAAAAAGTAACATATAATTATTAATATAATTTTATCTCATAATTTAAGTTTTTATATTTTCTAATAATATTTATGTATATATATAAATTAACAGTTATACACTTAGATTGATTTTCATTTTTATATGGAGATGTTGGAAAAAGTAAAAAGATGCGGAATCTATATTCTAATATTCATATCTAATGGATTGGGCATATGCTTTTTCTATATAATACACTTATTTATTTATTTATTTAAACGTGTTTATTGTAAGAAGATATAAGGTGTGCCAATGAGTAATAGCTCAAATGGCATAGTTTCTCCATATTCAATTAAGAGATTGCGGGTTCGAGTCTCATATCTTTGGTAAAAAAAAAAAAAAAAAAAAGATATAAGGTGTGTTAAAAGTTCTGTTATTACAAAGGCATTTACAAAAATATACATGCATTGATAAATTGTGGAAAATATACCTATGTTTTCATTTGTCGCCATAAAGTCAATTTATTTGGTTTTAGCAACTGTGACTAATTCCCCCCCCCCCCTTTTTTTTTAAATTACAGAATTAAATATATCCAAATAGCTTGAAGAACTCAAATCTACAAGGAATATAGACTAGTTTAAAGTGAAGATCATAGTTATGGAGAGGTTAAACGGGGATCATTTACAATTAATGTAATAATTTTTTATATTAAATTATCTAACAATTAGATATTTATTTATATTTAATTATAAAATTTATAAAAGTAATACATATTATTAATTGAGTTAAATATTTTATATGACTTAATTATTTTTTATCGGATGTATGTCCTGCAAAGGGAAATTAAATTAATGATTATTAAAAAGATAGGAAATCAAATTTTGAAACTTGGGTTTGGCTGTGGCCTTTTCTTGTTGAATGGAGGTGTTTTTTTTTTTTGACACGCTCTTTTTTTAATATGAAAGTAAAAGTGGTAATATATTTTAATATTGTAATTTTTGGTGTTTTTTAAAAATATAAAAAATACATAAATTGGAGGGTCTGATTTTTATACTTCAAATTTTTTAATTTTTTTAACAGAAATTTCTCGATCTAATTTCTATTGTCTCACAAATCTCTTGGTCTGATTTTTGTATTTCTTACAAATCGGATGGTCCAATTTTTTTTTATCTAATTAAATGATTCCACATTTCAGAATAATACCCATGAACCCACATTTTAAAAAAATACCGATGCTACTCCGATATCAAAAAACAAAATCTGTTAGTGTTGTTATGCTCTGCAAAATTGTTGTGTTGTTCGCATTACAAGGAAACAGGTGCTCTTTTCTGCTTGGATCTGCGTATCGTTGCATGTAAAATGTGTCTATATAAATAAAATTATAAATTATATATGGGACTCTTGTGATGTCTCCGAGTTCATCATTTGCTAGGTTAGATAACGTAAGGTTAATTGTGGACAAAGAAAACTAGAATGTATAGAAGAGTAGTTTTTTTTTTTTTTTGGGGCTAAAGTATACTTTTTATTTTTGAAGTTTGACAAAAATTTTAAAAATATCTCTAAGTTTTATTTTGTTTTAATTTTGTCCCAAAAATTTTTTATTTGTATCAAATATATCCTTGACGGCTAAATTTTCAATTCAACAACAATTTCATAAAAATAACCCTCAACACAAGCAAATCAAACATAATTCTTATGCATTATTGTTAGATTGGTCTTAAATTTTTTAAAAATTTAACCATCAAAAATATATTTGATATAAATCGAAAACTTCTAAAATAAAATTGAAACAAAATAAAACTTAAGAGTATTTTTTAAAATTTTTACTAAATTTTAAAGATAAAAAATATACTTTATTCTTTTTTTTATATCTATAATAAAAAGTAAAAATTCGCGCACAATTATTTTTACAAAACTGTTAGTTAAAAGCTGTTATATTATCTAATATATAATTAAATTGTTATTTAAGTATTTAGCGATTTTAAATTATCAATTTTACATGAATGTTCATCGTAATAAGTTCATAAAAATACTTGTTATATATTATATAATTTTTTCTTTCGGTCGTGATTATGTATTATATTGTATGTCTGAGCGTGGAGGCTTATTAGGAATTAGAAAAATGATCTATTGGAATTTATTATTTTAGATGTGATTTCTTTCTAATTACCAACTTTTTTTTTTTTGATAAAATTGTTCATATAGACGTAATTTAGACGGATCTAAAAATATTATTACGAAAGATTAATAAAATATATATTATTTAAAAAATATATACAAATAAATTATTAATGTAAGATATATTATAAACATATACTCATAAAAAATATATTTTAAAATATATAAATATGTGTATATTTTTTATCATTGAAATAGTATACATCAATTTTTTATATTATAAAATTTATCGATAATAAAAT
Organism: Arachis hypogaea; assembly: GCF_003086295.3. Lineage (NCBI taxonomy): Eukaryota > Viridiplantae > Streptophyta > Magnoliopsida > Fabales > Fabaceae > Arachis > Arachis hypogaea. Next base: position 152,574,304 of record NC_092050.1, read on the forward strand.
TTGTATAAAATTTTTTAATAATTTTTTTTAATGTAAATTAAACGACAGTTAACACAAAATTTATTTTTTATTTTATTTTTGAATCTATTCTTTACAATATTCATAATTAAAAAAATTAAACCATATTTAATAATTTATTACTATTAATTTTTTAAAAAAAAAAGCTTAGGGGACAAAGCCTCCACTCTCCCTCTATTTTTAGACTAACTTAGTATTATGTTCGAGACCACAATTATTACTGGTATAATATAACATATAGAACAATAGAAAATTATTGCAATATATTAAAATCCACATTTTTAGTAACAAATATTTTCTAACGACTAATTTTCTGTTAGCAAATACGTCTCTATAGTTGCAATTTTTCTAAATTGTCATTATTTTGGACTGATTTCATTTTTGTATCAACAACAAAAGAATGTTGGCAAATATGGATTATTTCAGAAGTTATTGACAATGGCTAGTTTATGCCAAAGATTGAAGTTGTTAGCAAAACAACTTAGGATGCCATGGTGTGTATTTTTATTTTTTTTTTATTGTTATTTTTATTTTAAATATTTTTTATTTTCTAAATTTTATAAAAAAAAATAATTTGTTTGCACATCTTGTTTTTTTTGTTTTACAAAATTTTAAAAATAAAAAACACTGAAAATAAAAACTTAAACTAAACACACTCTTATCACAACAAAAGGCTTGACCCTTGTAGAAATATTGCTGAATGGGCTTTGTCTTACTTACTTTCTCTAACAACAAAATCCTACGAAACCATGCATTGGCCCAATACGTAAATGGGCTTATTGCAAAGGCCTTGTATTAAGAAGCAAAAATGTTATTTAAATAACTAAAAAAATGTTATTTAAAAAAGTTGGTCGAGTGGTGAGCTCACTCGTCCGCTTAAACAAGTGTCGGGATTTGAATCCCATTTAACCCATTAGCCAATAACAGACCCTTAAATGAAGCTCAGATTCACGACGGATTAGTTCTTAACTTGTCGGATTGGGGAATATTGTAGAAAACAAAAAAAAAAAACCTAAAAAGAATATGAAATGTTATTAAAATAATGCATTAATTATTTAAAAATGTTGTTACCATAAAAATATTTTTTGCTGTTAACCGTTTTCTTACATTCATACAATTAGGTTTTCTATTTGTATAGTTATTTAAATGGTTATAACTTAAATCATCATCTATAATAGATCACAACACGCACCTTCTTTTTTTATTGCTTTTAATGATTCTTATGTTCTAATATGTGAGATATGCTATAGTATAAATTTTAGAGAAAATTCCACCTCATTCTCCTGCGAGATGTTAAAATGACATTCCCCTCTTTTTTATTTATAAAATGTACATTTTCCTCCCTTATAACTTTTAAAAAATCTCATTTTTAATCTATTTAAATTTTTTGTGTTAACTAATATTAACTTTATCTATTTTTCAAAAAAAATTATTTTTTACAAAAATATCCTTTAGTAAAAATTTTTTTATCATTAAATTTTACTTACCAAAATACCATTTAATAAATTATTTTTTATTTATTAAATTGTATTTTTACCAAAATATTTTTTTAAAAATTTAATAATTAAATTATTTTTTTCTAAGATACCTTTCAATAATTTTTTAATTATTAAATTATGATTTAACCAAAATTTTTGTTAATAATTTTTTATATTTTACTATTAATTTTTCGATATCAATGTATATTATTTTAACATTAAATAAAAAAATATTACCATTGTTAATATGTATAACAATTAATATATATTGATATTAAAAAAATAATCTTACTAAGATTTTTTAATATTAAAATAATATATATTGATATCAGAAAATTAATAGTAAAATATAAAAAAATTATTAACAAAAATTTTGGTAAAATTATAATTAATAATTAAAAATTATTGAAGGGTATCTTAGAAAAAATAATTTAATTATTAAATATTTTTTAAAATATTTTGGTAAAAATATAATTTAATCAATAAAAAATAATTTATTAAAGGATATTTTGGTAAATAAAATTAATGATAAAAAATAAAATTTTTGTTAAAGAGTATTTTTGTAAAAAAATAATTTTTTTTTTGAAAAATGGATAAAGTTAAAATTAGTTAATACAAAAAAAATTAAAATAGATTAAAGAGGAGTTTTTTAAAAGTTATAAGGGAAGAGACTGTACATTTTATAAATAGATGGGAGGGGAGTGTCATTTTAGTATCTCGCAGGGGAGGAGGATGAAATTTTTTCTAAATTTTATGAGTCATTCTCTTTATTTTGTTTGTTTGTTTTTTTTTTTTTTTTGTAAAACTTTTACATTATACAAATAAAATGTTTAAATTAGTTTTTAAAAAATCACAAGGGTTAATATAGTGCCTAAAAGACTTAATATTTCAATTTAATTTCTACAAAGATACCAATGTGAATTAAATTGGTCTTTCTAATAAATTTTTGTTAATGTGCCACTATTAATGTCACATGACACAATAAAAACCATGAGATGTGATAAACTTTATTTTATATGTCAGCAGTTATCAATGTCCCTGTGTTTGTTTACTATCTTAGAATAATAAAGATATGAACACAGAATTTTTTTTTTTATAAGACACAAACACAAAAATATACATGCATTCAGACATAGATACACATGCATGTAGTCTGGTTGTTAAGACATTAATAAGGAGATATAAACACATTTATCATTAAAAACAAATTTTACTTATAATAAAGATGATGTTAGGGAGCGTTTGTTTTCGAGGGCAGGACACGGAGACATGGACAACACTTGTTTAAAAAGTGTTTGGAAGCAGAGACATGGACAGTGGACATATTGTCTCCGAGACAATTTTTTATACTTTTGTGTCCACTCTTTCACGAAGGACAATGATGGACACGGGATTTAGAAGAGTGGACACGGACAATTTTATAAATTTTGTTTTCCTTTTTTTCCACTATTACCCCTTCTTATTTTTCCTATTGCGTTGTTCAGAGATACTTTTTTTCTTTATATTCTTCCTCTATCTCTTTCTTTTCCAGGTACTTTCTCTTTTCTGTAGAATTTTTTATTAGGAGTAGATAATTCTTTTTTTTTTATCGTTTTACTTCAATACCATTTTAACCTTATATTATATTATTTAATTTGTAATAAAAATAATAACAAAAATAATTAATCTTAAAATTTTTGAAAGATAAATATTAGCAAAAGTAAAATTGATCTTTTAAAATGCTAAAAAATAATTTATAAATTGTAATTGATTTTATATAATTTAAAAAAAATCTACTTTTTATAAAGAAAAATCAGTTTTTAGATAAAAAAATAGTTTTTTTTTAAATAAAAATAGATTTTTATATGCAAAAACTAATTGTTTTTTCATGTAAAAATGGATTTTTTTTAAAATTAATTTTTTATTTAAAATTAATTTGGCTTATTAACTTAAACAAAATTTTTTATTAATCAAACTCAAATTTATTTTTTTTGTTAATCTTAACCATATGTATTCCTACATATTAATAATAAATTTTAAAATAAAATAATTATATTTATAAATTTTATTTTAATATAAATACTAATATATTTTTTGATTAAAATTTTTTGCTTCTTTAAATTTGACTTTTTTTCAAGTTCCGTCTGTATTTTTATGTACTCTTATTTTTTATTAAATTAATTTGTATTGATGTAGAAAATTTGGAATCACAAGGCTATTTTAGTCATTTCATATAATATTTTAATCTTGTCCATGTGTATCCAAACATAATATTAGACATTACATTAGTGTCTCCGTCCTATTATCTCTGTTTTAGTGTCATGTTCTGTCATGTCTCTAAAAATAAACACAGCCTTAGTGATGAAGGTGATGAGGGAAGAAAATAAAATTTTAAAAGTTTTGAAGTGATAAAATTAGAATAAAAATTAATGTTTTGTGTCTAACGTTATTTGTACCTTAATTTTTTGGCAAAATATTGAATACATATATTTTATGTGTTATTACGTGTCAATATATTTTTAAATTTTTTTATCTTACTAAACAAATAATGAACATATATATTACTATATGTCCATGATTCATATGGAAATAAACAGCTAACTAAATACAATCTTAAAAAGATCAACTTAACTTATATTAGTAAATAACTAAATTAAGTCATTAATCATATATTTTGAGATCAAACTCCTCTAAAATAAAAAAATTAATAAAATAAATAAGTGAATATTAATTTTTATTTTTAAATTAAAATAATAAAACTCATAAATAGTAAACATTTTATAAATTCAATGATAATTAACTAACCTCCTCCAAATGTATTAACAATTGATATAAGATATATTCATACCAAAAGAGTGCTTTATGATTGCCCATGTGGACATATTTGGTTTTGAGAAACATAATGTTTTTTTTTTAAGTTGAGAATTTTTACAACAATATGAAAGTGTGATTTAATTGTAACACATTAGCATTAAAATAGGAGGAAGTGTATATGTAAAAGAGATAAATAAACACTCACATAAAAATAATCAAAATAATTTCTAAGAATAAATGACCATTTGTACTCATAAAAGATGAAAACGCTGACATATGTACCCATACTAAATCGAAACTAAACTTGTACTAACGCAAGATGTCTTTCGTGTGACAAAAGTACCCTGTCTTTAGAGGGTTGGAGTGCCACGTAGGGTATTTTTGTCACACGGAGAGCATCTTACGTGGGTACAAGTTTAGTTTCGATCTAGTATAAGTACATATATAAGCGTTTTCATCTTTTATGCGTACAAATGGTAATTTATTCTAATTTCTAAATACATGTTAATTTAATAGAAATATATCAAATGTTCCAACTATATTTTTTTATTAATATCTTTGCATAAAGGCTAAAAATCTTGGATTTGCATGAATGGATGTGGCAGAATTGAAGGCTTTTAGGGTCATGTGGCATGTGCCTAGCTATCCTATATTGGGCTTTAATTTTGGGCATATGTCTAATGTCTTAATGTCTAAATCTATCAATCAAAATTCAGAGCCATGTCTGGGGACCTTTTGTGAACTTGGGCGGTTTGTGGTGGCCCATTCATTTTTCCACCGCTAAATAATATAATCCACATCATTTTGTTTGACCAAAAAATAATCCACATCATTTTCCCAATATTTGTTTTAAATAGAATACTTCATTTTATGAATAGTTCATTTGAATAATGTCAAGTTTTTTCTTAAATCAAAATTATTTTAAGAGTAAAGTATCGTTTTTGTCCTCAACGTTTGGGGTAAGTTCTATTTGTGTCCCTAACATTTAAATCGTTCTATTTGTATCCTTAACATTTATAAAAGTGATTCAATGTTATCCTACTATTGATTATACTAACAAATCAGATTATATTTTTCAATTATTCTTACTTGGATGTATTCATTCTCAATTATGTCTCACTTGGATGTGTTCGATTTTAATATTATACCCATTATTTGTGTTTAGATTCAATTATATCCCTAGAAAAGTAAATTATGTAAATGTTGTAGGAATTAGTTTCAACATTTGATGAGCTATTTTTCGAAGTAGATCATCGATTCTATCCCAGACATTTGTATTCTAACTTCATGAAGAGATTTTTAAAACTCAAACTAAAGCGCTCATGATGTGTAATTGACGGCAGGATAACATTGAATCACTTTTACAAACGTTAGAAATACAAATAAAACGATTTAAACGTTAGGGACACAAATAGGATTTACCCCAAACATTGGAGACAAAAACAATACTTTACGCTTATTTTAATATTTAAGAGTGTTATTGTATAGTGGTTTTTTTTTTATTATATTTTTTTAATAATAAATATATAATCAAATGTGTGTGTAAGCAAAATGTATATTAAATAAAATGAAGATAAAAGGATAGCCGAAATAGACAAAATTTAAGGAAAAGGACTGCTAAATTTTTTAGCAATATGATTATATATAATTAATAATGATGCGAAAAGGGTTAGAGCATAGGAGATTTGGTCTAAAATTGAATCATATAAACTTCATTAAAAGAGAGACTTATTATGATTATTCACGAACTTATATTATAATCACTAGTTGAGGTTGATAAAACTTTGCAAAACCTACAAATTGAAACCGACAAATCTGTTTCACTTTTATCCTATATTTTAGATGGTTGATTGAATTTGATTGATGCAAATTAAGAAAATAACTTTGGATTAGACAAAAGCCATAATCAACGATCTTCAAAAATTCACCAGCCAGTTTTGGTTTGAATATGATCATTATAAATTATATTGTATGGACATTATTGTTTTGAATTTATAATACAATAAAAGATTATACACTTAGAACAATATAACCATGTATTTTTTGTTCAATAATAAACAATACTTGATGAACGTATCCTTTCACCGATGAACTAGTAGTTTTGGGGATAGATTTAAGCTCATATATATAAGTCATGAGTAATTCTAATTAAGTGAGCAAGTTATTGTTCAATAAAATTTTCAATCAAGTATCCTAAAAATCTCAAAAAATAAGATACACATAAATTTTAGCATTTTTTTTCTTATTTTTTTCGTCTCTGTACATTTTTCATCTTCTTTATTCTTCTTTTACTGCATCCAAGAATATACGCGAATTGAAAAAAAAAAAAATCCAATCCAATTTTTGCTAAAATTATTAGATCGGATCGATCCAATATTTATATCACTTTTAGATTCTGATTTAATTCATAAATATTTTTAGCCGCGTCTGCATTTTTTCATTTTTTTTATTTGTTGTTGCATTTTTTCTCATGTTATTATTACACAAATTTTTTGTATTTTTATATAAAAAATAATTTTTTAAATAATTTTTTGTATTTTTTTTCAAAAGAGTATAAACTTTTTAAAACTTAGTTGAGACTTAATTACAAAAAATACTTTCACCTAGTATTTCTCTAAAAATTCATAATCTTATCAAAAGTAATATAAAATATTTATGTAAAATTCATTATGGTATTAATACAACAATAAAATTATTCACTAAATAGGGTTGACTATATAAATCAAATAATATTATTATGTTCTATTATATTATTATGTCTGTAGTAAAACTATTTATATGTAGATATTTTTTAATAATTTTTTTGGATTGCTTTTTATTATTTATCTTCTGTCTACATTATATCTCATTCACTTTTGTAATCAGATATTCTGTTAATCTTTTTTTTCATGTCCAAATTATATCCAAAATAAAATTTTATTATTTTCTTATAATAGGCCATATTTCAATTTTTTTTTTATATTTTTGTTATTTATTTTGTTCATATATGTATGATCATTCATCTATTTATTTCGATCACATTTTATGTTTTGTCGTCTAACACTTTATTCTATATAATATAGTCCGTCTAATGATAATGCGATAAAATTTGCCTATAAAATTTAAAGATATTAGTAATATTAGATAACACCATGATAACATTAGATATTAAATAAGATGGAAATAATTATAGTTAAAGTGATACCTAAATATTTTACTAATTAAAGAGTTATCGATCATAAGAAAAATCTTTTTATGTGAATATCCTTTGACTAGTACGCGTGCTTGGCATAATGCAAGACAAAGAGAAAACATTTGGTGTCTTTTTCCATTTCTGTTATATTCTATCTCTTATCTATGCCTTCCCCTAATTAAGGGGGGCCCTCATCTATTTCTTCTTTCTCTTCTAGTTTTTCTATATTATTTCTTTTTTTTTTTCTTTTCACTCTTAGACAATATACCTCAAAACAAAAGGAAAAATCAATCATTAAATTAATTAAATATATATTTGTTATTTGTTGCAAATTTCTATAAAAACTTTAGTATCTTGTCATTAATAATTCTTTTTAAGAGTTTAAATCATACATAATTAAAGTTGTAGAAGCATACATATAATTTATAAATAGTTGGGATGCTTGGTAGTAATTAAATGTTACAATGCCAAATTCATAATTAGTAAGAATGAAAATTGATGAATTGATGTATGTTCATTAACTAATTTATTGAGATCATGTTTAATTTGCCTAGGGTTTATTTGTGTATATCACTATATATTGCTAGTTCAAAACTTAGTCTATTTCAAAATGCTAGAGGTGACAAGAGATCTAACATTCTAAATGTAACTTAACTCTAAGAATTAACAAATATCATAGGATTTTTTTTTTTTTATATTTTAAAAGAAACTCGATACATAAAAGGAGAACAGGAGAATCAACAGTAGTATTAAACTATCTCTTTTGACATTGCCATAAAAAAATAGCCAATACTACACAAAATTACGGCCAAAAGAATAAAAAAGAATACAAACAACGAAAGCAAAAATAAAATCACAATCAATATAGCACTCCTGGTCATATATTTATTTGTTTCACTTTTATGTACACTATAACGGCTCAACAGGTATTATAGTGTCTGTTCAACTATTTTTCTATTGTTTTTAAGAGATTAATTTTTATATTTTTATTTTAAAATTATAAATTTAATAAAATAATTTAAAATTTAAAATAAATACTATTCCAAAATAAACCCTCTTTGAGACTACAAAAAGTGGAACAAACAAACATATAGCAGATGTAAGTTTTTGTTAAAGCTGAACATATAGTCTATGTTGGTTGAAAATATGGACTGTGAAGAATATCTTATGATATTTTAATAACAGGATATAGTTTTAATACGGTGGACATATCATCATGAATAATCTAAAGTTCTCAAATTGATTTTAGAAATTAATAGCTAGTTGAGACGGCACATTTAGGTTAACTTCCTTATATATATATAATTGGGGGGCTAGGCGAATTTGAAGACAAATAAAAATTAGGGTTTTAAGGCTGAAAAGCATGTAGAATGTGAATTTTAAGTTTTTATATAATGCCACATTTTACCTTATTTAATTAGTGCATGTTTACCCATTTTGATTTATTTAAATCTTATAAATTAATTTCAAGCACTATATTAAATACAATTAAAAGGTGTCCACATCAAGTAGTCGATATAATAGTAATACTATATAATAACGTTTAATTTTTCACATCAATAATCAGCACACCATACACTAGCAATTGTGAAAAGAAATATGACAAAAAATAGAAATCATAATTCTAAAAACGAAAGACTTAATTGGTAATTTTTAAAGACTAATTTGATTTATATATCCGTTTGATTTGAAAAATCAAATCAATATTACATGTCAAAAAGAAGTGTTGGATAAACTTTAAACTTCTATGATATCATCTATTAAATCAAACAACATATCACAACAAAAGTTTTTTTTTTAATCTATTTGCATATCGAATAGGCCATTAAAATTAATCAATATACATTGAGAAAGAAAAAATATAGGTTAATAACTCTTAATCAACTAACTTTAAATACTGTAATTAATAATTATTAATTTTATATTTTTTTAAAAAATAAAATTTAAATCACTAATTAATAGCAATTTAAAAAAAATAGAATGTAATTTAAAAACACTAGTTGATTTGTTATTGGTTAAACTCCTGTTGATTATCTAACGGAATTGATTGAGAAAATATACAAAGACAACATTTATACTAAACAACGTAAATAACAGATTAAAAAAATATTTAATTAATTTTAAAAATCAAATTTAAAAGAATGTTTTAATTAATTTTAAAAATCTGACTTTTAATAAAAATAATCAAAACTTAACTTAATTCTATTTTGGGTAAAGTATATTTTTTGTCCCTAAAATTTGATAAAAGTTTCAAAAATACTCCTAAGTTTTATTTTGTTTCAATTTTGTCCCAAAAGTTTTCGATTTGCATCAAATATACCCCTGACGGCTAATTTTTCAAAAAAATTAAGACAAATTCAACAACAATTTCATAAGAACAACCCTCAACACAAGCAAATCAAGCATAATTTTCATGCATTATTGTTAGATTGGTCTTAAATTTTTTTGAAAATTTAGCTGTCGAGGGTATATTTGATGCAAATCGAAAACTTTTGGGACAAAATTGAAACAAAATAAAACTTAGAGGTATTTTTGAAACTTTTACCAAACATTAGGGACAAAAAGTATACTTTATCCTTCTATTTTTACTCACACTCACCTCACAAATTATAATTTCTCTTAGAACTATTTGTTATTCCTCCTCCTCCTCCTCCTCCTCCTCCTCCTCCTCCTCCTCCTCCTCCTCCTCGCCGCGTTGCCTCTTCCTCCCTCGCGTCGTCATCCTCCATTGCGCCCCCTTTGCGTCGCCTTCCTGAAAGAAACATCCCTTTAAAATCAAAGAAATATCCAATCCATCATTAAAGAAACATCCAAAAACATAAAAAGAATCATCCATTATCACTACAGGTCAGGGCAGACGAGCAGTTATGTTGATTCCTCAAATGATGCAACGCAGGGAAGATTCTGGACGATCGGCGGTATTACTTTCGAGGAGCACAAACGTGACCGAACGCACATCAAGAGGGCCAGCTTCTTCGTCCGAAATGCGCGGCGCGACACAGGGGAGAAGATGACGAACGGCAGCATTGCTTGCACAAAGCATGGTCGCGGCGCAACAGAAGGGAGAAGAAGGTAGGGGTGTAAGTTACCGAACCGGACCGAAAATTATCGCAGAACCGAACCAAATTTTACAACAATCGAAAGAAAAACCGAAAAAACCAGTTTTTTTGGTTTTTTTCGAACTAAACCGATCGGTTCGGTTCGATTTTCGGTTGCCTATGTTGAAACCGAACCGAACCGAACCAAACCGAAGAATGAGGGTTTAGTAGCGTGTGTTTTTACTAAGTTGCCCTTTAACCTAGGTATAAAAGGGCCAAGCACTGCAGCCACAAGCCCACAATGGCACAACCCTAGCTTTCTTCTTCTCCTTTCACGCGACCTAAACCCAGTCACCCACACTTCTATCTCCCATTCTTCCACGGTTCCAGGGTCGCCGCCGCTTCATTGCTGTCACAGGGTCGCCGTCGCAGGGACGGCACAACCCTAACTTTCTTCTTCTCCTTTCACGCGAACCCTAAACCCATTCACCCACACTTCTATCTCCCATTCTTCCACAGTTCCAGGGTCGCCGTCGCTTCATCGCCGTCGCAGGGTCGCCGTCGTAACAAAGCCAAAGCCGAGCAGCACTCCAATCCAGTCCGTCGCTGAGCAGCAGTCCGTTGCCGAGCAAGACGCCAGTGGCCGAGCAGTCCAACTCGAGCAGCACTCCAGTCACCATCTCACCGAGCCCTCTTCTGCAAAAAGCAACCGAACAAAATCTTCTTCGGAGGTTAGATATGTTTTTCTTTTAATTGTTTTTGGTTCAGATATGTAATTCTGGGTTGAAAGAGTGTTTCTGTGGTTGTTGAGGTTTTTGTGATTTATAGGGTTTGATTGGATTGCTTGAGTTGCGATAAAAGGGCTTATTTATGCAATAATATTAGTCAGTATTAGGGATTTAGGATTGAACTTCTTTTTCCTTTTGATTATAAAAAGTTTGGAAAATGCGTTTTTTTTTTTTGGAATCTGTTTTGTGATTTATAGGGTTTTGATTGGAAGGATTGATTTGTGATTAATGAAATAAAGACCATGTTTTTGCAATAATTATAGGATTAGCATCGGGAAGTAATACTTTTGCCCTCTTATTACATTTGTTTATTTTGACATTTATAATTATGGAAAACGAACTTGTTTTTTAGAAGTTTCAAGTTTGCATATTCTATAAAAGGGCATGTGCTGTCTGATTGGATAGAAATGCTTGAGAAAGAAAAGGTTTACTTTGTTAGAAACTTTGAATAAAATGGTTTTGCCTTTTAGTGTCTTTTTGAATATATATGGGTAGTTGTCTCTGAATGTGTATGGTTATTTAAATTATGTTGATTGGCTTTAAAAATGAATTACTTATGGTTCTGTTTATGAGCTGCTTTGGTTTTGTTTATGAGCTGTGTATGAGGCTATGAGCTGCTTATGTCTTAGTATATTTGTGTTGAATTATCTCAAAATAATGTATTGCAGTTAGTGAGTATTAAAAAAACAAATATAACTACTTCAACAGTTAGGTGAAAATTGCAAACGACCAAATTGTTAATGTATGGCAGTTAGTGAGTATAAATGATGCAAATAAACTAGCTAGTTGTGTATGGGCTGCTTATGTCTTAGTAGATTTCTGTTGATTGGCTTTAAATTCTGTTAAATTGCTTATGAGCTGCTGTGGTTTTGTTTTGCATATATGGCTGCATATAATTAATATGTTCTTAATATATATGGCTGCATATATATGAGCTGCTGTGGTTTTGAATGCTAAATTTGTTGCTGGAAACAATACTTTTGGTGCTGTTGATGAGTTAAAATGCTAAGGGTAAAGTATACTTTTTGTCCCTAAAGTTTGACAAAAATTTTAAAAATACCCCTAAGTTTTATTTTATTTCAATTTTGTCCCAAAAGTTTTCGATTTGCATCAAATATACCCTCGACGGCTAAATTTTCAAAAAATTTAAGACCAATCTAACAATAATGCATGAAAATTATGTTGATTTGTTTGTGTGGAGGGTTGTTCTTATGAAATTGTTGTTGAATTGGTCTTAAATTTTTTGAAAAATTAGCTGTCAGATGTATATTTGATGCAAATCGAAAACTTATGGGACAAAATTAAAACAAAATAAAACTTACGGGTATTTTTGAAACTTTTATCAAACTTTAAGGACAAAAAATATACTTTATCCAAATGCTAATTTTTTATTGTTCTATATATATATATATATATGCAGCCAACAAGCAATGAGGTGCCCAATGAATGGACGCCTGAAGTTGGGGGTTCCCAATAAACTGGGGAAGATGATGATGAGTCTGGTGTAGATTTAGATTAAACATGGTGGGTGCTTGGTTTTTATTTGGTTTAAAGTGGAGGTTTAGGTTTTTAGTATGTTTTAAAATTTGTTTGTTGTTGTTGTTTGCTAGACATTTTTAATTGTCTTTGTTTTATTTTAATTGTTGGGACAAGTTAAATTTGTATTGAATTTGGATGCGATATACTCTTGTTATTCTAGTTTATTGATGGTTTTAAACTTATTTTATGGTAATTTAAATTCTGAATATTAGGTTTCAAAAAATCGAAAAAACTGACCGAACCAAACTGCTATTGGTTCGGTTCGGTTGTCCAGACAACAACAAACCGAACAGTTGAGATCAGTGTAGAACCGAACAGGTCGGTTCGGTTGGTTTTCGGTCCAAAATCAAACCAAACCGAACCGATTACACCCCCTAAAAGAAGGCACAAAGTGACAGCATCTCTTGCAAGGATAACACATGGGAGAAGAAGGTGCAATGGCGACGGCGATAACAGGGGGCGCGACGCAAGGAAGAAGAAGATGCAACGGCAGCATCGGTTGCAGGGAACACTGGAGTGACGCGACACATAGGAGAAGAAGGTACAGCGGCGGTGCGGCGCGTTACTTCTTCAGACGGTAACAGTGACGGTGGCGAAGTGCGTTAGTGATGACGCGATAGTGAATAAAGAGTGAAGTAGCTATGATAAAAGGAGAAAAAGGTGAAAATTAAAGTAAAAGATTAGAATTGTGGTGGATAAATGTAGTAAAATATTTTTTATTTTAGTAAATTTGGAATACAGCCTATTATTCACGTTGTTCGTATCTTTATTGTCTATCTAACAAAACTCATAGGTAGCGTTTGTTTTGAGGTACTGAGACAGAGACTGAGAGACTGAGACTTAGTATCCTGTTTGTTGGTTCAGAGGCTGGTACTAAAATTTCTGTCTCTGTCTCTAAAATTTCAGTATTTCAATACCTCCAAAAAGTAGGGACATAGGGGACTAAAATTTTTAGAGATGGAGACTGAAACTTTAATAACATTTTATACCTAAAATATCCTCATTTCAACTAATTAATTCTAATTTTACTCTTTGTACAAATTAAATTAGAGTTTCATTCTTGTTTTAATTTCTGTCTCCCACATTACACCAAACAGAATACTGAGATTTATTTCAATATCTGTCTCTTAGTCTCTGTCTCTCAATCTCAGTCTTTCCGTCTCTGTCTCTCCACCAAACGCTACCATAAGGACAATAAAGTAGGTGAAATTAATGGGAAAGACCCCGGTATATCCGCAGCACCACGAACGTCACTTTTCATAACTTAATAGGTTAAATTAAACAATGAAAAATATATTTCTATATATAAATATTATATATATACCATTATAGTCACATTCAGTTCACATGCAAGCACAGAAACAAGCTAAATAACAACCTCCTTTCAAGAATCCTATAATATATTACATGTCCCTTTGCATCAAATTTCATAATAATGATAATATTGTAATACGGAACCATAGAAGAAGAAGAAGACATGGTGAAATGCTTGTTTCGCGGCAACACCATCACGTACGAGTAATAATAATATTCCTTTTTGGACCATCATTTTCTTAGAAATTAATAATAATTATTATAAGTTAAAGACACATATGTATGTTATGTCTTTGTAGAGTGTGAAATTAAAGTCAACAAATTAACAGTTCAACTTGCCTTTGACCAGCATGAAATCTAAAAGGATAGGTCATATGAATTATTAATTGTGCTAAGGTCACACCCACCGCTTCAATTTGTTTGGTTCACATTAAGCATATTGCAATTTTAAATGAAAATCTTGAAAAAGTAAGACCCATAATTTATAAGGACATAGGTGGTAATAATAAGTTTCTTTCTTCCTCTTTATAATTAATATAAAATAAATTTAATTTTGAATTACATCAAAATTACATCAGCAAAATAGTATACTCTAAATCTATTAGAGAAATGACAGCCGTTCTTAGTAATATATATATTTTTTAGGGTTTAAAATATACTATTCTGCTGATATAATTTTGACCACAGTATTAAAAATTTTACAAATCATCAATTAAATTTATATATTTAAATAATTTTTAAATATTATATTTAAAAATTAATTACTTTTATTAGAGAAATATTAGAAATTAATACTTTTTATTAATATTAGTCAACATTTTAATTTAGATCAACACTGTATTTTTATATTATTATAATTTAAAATTTAAAATTTATGATTTAAAATATAATCTTTAATATTTAAAATTAGCCTAATATTAACCAAAAATAATAAATTTTATTGAGTATATAACATTGTTTCTTTTTATTAATATGAAAATATATAATTGAATGACAATAAAAAACTTTTTATATCGTTAGTATGCGAAAATTAAATTTTAAAAGTATTTGAAAGATTAAAAAATTAATTTAAAATTATTTTATTTTGCATTGATTAATTAATATTATAATAAATGTGTAATATTTATAATTACATACTCATTATTAGATATAATAATATTTAGGGTTTAAGGTTTATATTACATACATACAATTATAAATTTTAATTAAATAAAACAACTTTCAATATCATTATTTAATTCACATAAAATTTAGTACAAATTCATATGTATTATTAATATTAGGCTATAATATATGTAGCCTTTATTTATGCATAGATAGTTAAACATATATAATGAGGCATAGCATGTTGTGTAGCCATCTAGTGAAAACCATTTTTGGAGACCTTGACCTATATATAGGAATATTTAATTAAGTCGGTACATGCATGAATTTGGAGTGCATGCTTGAAAAGGTTTTGGTGCCAATAATAGTATAATAATGTATAAATATATGTATGTTAGTTGAATGATAAAAATAAAATAATAATTAAATTAAAAGTAAGACCAGTTAAGATTCTATTTAGCTAAGACCTCTTGGAGACTTTTACATATAATATTGTTATTAGTCAGTCGGCATTGAACTTGAACTTGCCATGTGTGGGGCCACTTGGATATAGTTTTCATAGCTATCTCTTAAATTAATCCATAATATATAACTAAATTTGGTATTATATAAATTAATTCTTTAATTCACAAAAAATAACAAATTAATTATGATTTTTATTAGAATAATATTAAACAAAATAATCTTTTTTCTTGTAAAATTTTAGACAATTTAATTAAATCATGGATCAATTGTCAATATTTTTTATTAAATATTAAATTATCCAATACATTATTTTTAGGGACAAATTTAGAATATCACTTTTTTCTTTAAAAAACCAAATATTTTACATGGACATATATATAAGTCATATTTTTTCTTTTATGTGGTATGTTAATTTATAATCTGTATACACTCTATTGGCGTGTATGATAGCCGTTTTTATCTTTGAAGTTCAAATAAATTTATTAAATTAAAATATTAAATTTATTATTATAAATAATAAATAGTAGTGTTTGTTTAGTTGCATTTTTTTATGACACAATAACTACAAACTAAAAGTAATTATAATAACTAGTGCAATAATAATTAAGAAGTATAATTTGAGAATATTAAATTCGACTTTCTAGAGCAGTTAGTTTACAAATAAAAAAAAAAAAAACCATTACAAACAATTATTAAAACTATATTATTAGGTGGAATAAATAATAAAACTCTTATTCATACATTATGTATATACAAACATTTATATATATACAAACACATTGAAACCCCTTCACCAAATATTACTTTACCAAAGCAAGTAAACCCTAAGTATTCAAACAACAACAACAACTTGCACATATATAATAAAGTCAAAATTCACGTACAGTTGTCTTTATACGAAGTTATTAATTAAAAATTATTAGACGATTTAATATGTTTGACTAAATTATCATCTAACAGATATTTTTTAACTATTAATTTCGTATAAAGACAATTATACGTGAGTATTCAAATTATCATATAACTACTAATAATTATTGATTCACATACATATATACCTAGATAGATATATATGAATCAAATCAACCTCTATGGTAACCATCCCCACCACCACAAGTATCATCATTGTTCCAAGCTGAAGAAGAAGAAGAAGGGTAATAAAAAGAACCACCACCTCCTTCACCCAAATTATTATTATTGTTGTTATTATTATTATTATTCCTTCTTCCTAAAGTAGGGTTAGGAACTTCATTGCAATATCTCATCAAATCAGCATTTGTGGCATCAAGCTCCTTTTGAAGCCTAATAACTTGTCTTTGGAGCACTGAAATTGCACCAACACAACCATAAACTGGATCCTTGATCCTTGCTTCAGCCTCATATGCAAGAGAATTCACCGCGTCTTCCCTTTGATGAGGCTGAACTTCATTTAGAAGCTTGCTTACATTGCTTGCGCCGAAGATCTTGTGAACGTTTGCGAATTTTTGTGGCTCTTCCGGCGGGAAATAGGGCGCGAAAATGCAATCCGGTAAGCATTTTCTTCTCAAGAACTTGCATGCCGCACATGGAGAATTTGAGTAGCTTGAAGAAGAAGATGATGAAGCCATATATGTGATCTTCTTAATTGCCTTAACAAATTAACTCATCAAAATCATACTCAATTACAAATAATTAAATCATATGCTAATTAAGAAGTGATAAACACAGAAATGAGACATAAAGTTGTCCATATTTTTATTTTTAGTGTTCATTATTGTCTCCAATTATTCATAAATAAAATATTAAAAGAAAATAATGTATTTTTGTGTATTTGCTTTATTTTCAAACAAATTAATATATTTTAATATCTCTATTTTTTTTATTACCATGAATCAGATATCAAATGTAATAACCTACATAGCTTACTCTCAAATAACATAGCTAGAGTTTTTTTTTTTTCCTGTGCAAATTAACCCTACCATAATATATTGGAACTTCATTTTAATAATTTGAAAATTTTTGTGTGTATATATATCCAATGATTAAAAAGATCACATACATACATGCATATATCTTCACATAAATTCCAAATTCGGATGAAATATATATGTGTCTTCCTAATATGTTTATGTTATGGTGGCTATGATAATTATGATATTTTAAAAAGTGATAGTAAAGTTAGAGTAATACTTTTTTATTATTTAACAATAATTTTTAAAAAATATTGCTAAAAAATATTACCAAAATATAAAAAAAATAAGTATACTTTAAATTTTAATACAATTTTATAGGCACAATAATTATCGTAAACATAATCATAATAAAATTCACCGAGATATACATATCTCACTGAAATTCAAGAAATTAAATACAAACTTAATTATTATCTCAACTACCGAATCAATTGTGCATATATATGTGATTTATGAACAATTCATCAGAATTTAATCTTTTCCAAGTAAAACATATTTAGAGATCAGAAGAAGCCAATCAAGAGTGATAGGTGGATCATTTTCTCAGAAGCTGTGGTATGTTAATTTTTCAAACTTTGGTTTACTTTGTGTGGCTTGAGCAGTCTTAATGGGATCCAAATGCAACTATATATTCATCATGGATTCTCAGACTGACCTACCCAGAAAATTAAAACCAGTTTTTAATTTGAACAAAAGCAAAATGAAATTAATTAAGCAAAAATTAAACATGTAATAATCATTAATTACTAGCTAGTATATATAGTACTTGGATGATTATATATATATCTTCATTATTATGCAACAATTATATATGCATATAATTCTAAAAAAAATAAAAAACATAAAAAAAATTATCTCTTGATCAAGCCTAGCTAGCTAGGACTAGGGTATGATGTTGATGAATTGGAATTGAATAGGTATAGGTATAAGATCATAGACAAGAAAGTTTTACCTACCAGGAATCTTTTTTCACTTCAATTGGACGTGTGTTGGAACTTCCTTCAATTTTCAACTATTCTCTGTCGGAGCAACATATGCATAATAATAATAATAATAATCATGCTATGTACTCAACTATTCACCCCCAGAAAAAAAATTACTATGACATGCTTTAAAAATAATAATAATAAAAGCAAAGATCAAATTTCAAAGCACTATTAATTAATTTCTATATAGATCAAGCAAAACGGTTAAAGGTAAAAAAAAAAAAAAAAGAGAAATTAAATACATAATTTCAATTTAAAAGGAAAAAAAAAGACTATAATATATATACCTACCTTATAATATATTGGTTTTTTGTATTTTGAAGAAAGAATATGTAGAGGGCTATATAGATCTATCTATATTCCTTTATAGTGTGAGTGAAAAAGAAAATTACATTGAAGGGTGTGATAGATCGATGATATATCTTGGAATGAAAAATGGAGTACTATTAATGGATGTGAGAGTTCATGGGGGAAACCCTAATTAGTTGCAGGACAAGATGAGAGAAAACCGCAAATACAGTGACAGCAGAGAGTGTTAGGGACAAAGAGCATTTCAATTCCAAAGAGATAGAGAGAGAGAGAGAGGAATGAGAAAGATAACGGGTGCTATAATGTTGGTGAAAATTATCAATGACTATGACACTACCTTTATAATAAAATATAATCATATAATAATATAAATAAAAACACTGTTCAAAATAGTAAGGTTAATTGTACTAATAATTAATCCTTCTCATCTTTTAATTGAGTTTAATTTTTACGTACTTGATAGTATAAAATATTTTATATAATTATATAATTATATTTATTTTTTTATAATTATTTATATAATTAATATAAAAAAATTTATTTTTATTAATATGATATTACATAATTAAATACATATATAAAATTATTGTAGATTGATAGAATATTAAAATTAAATTCTTCTAACTACTTCCTTCTTCTTAAATAAGAAAGAGACAATTGAAAAAGGTGGAGTAATTTTGAATTTTTTTTTTTGCCAATGACTAATTAATTCTCCTCACTTACTAATTATTATTTATTTTTTAAATTAACGATTTTTTCTCTTTTTATTTATGAAATATTGATGTATTAATATAAATTAATTTTCAATAAATAAAAATAGAAAAAATAATTTAAGAATAATTGAGTAATTTGGAAAGTAATTATTCTCTCTTCAACTTACACTTAATTGAGAGTTAATTATAACTGTATAGAATTAGTTGATGAATATGGTTCTGGCTAATGGGAGAATATTTCAACGGAAAAATTTCAGGGGGTTAACATTTTTTTATTATTTTTGTCTTATATTTAAACTAATTTCTTTTTTTTCACTAAAATATTAGTCTCCTAAATATTAGAGATATATATAATTATTTATGTTATCTCTTTTTATCAGTTTAAATTTTTGAAAAAAATAATTTCATGATATAATATTAAATCTTTATGTCCGAAAAATTTAGAATTTAATTCTTAATGAATTTTAAAAGTAAAAAAAATAGCATAAGACAAATAAAAAAAAATTATGTAAAAATAATTAACCTTAAAAAACTTTTGTTTAAACAAAATATTAAAAATATAATAATTTATGTTGCTTCTTTTTATCGACTTAAATTTTTTAAAAAAATAATTTCATGACACTAAAATTATCTTCATAAAATTGTCAGAATTTGAAGTGTCAATAATATAATATTAAGAAATTAAGTCTATTAGTAAAAGCCTGCTTGTTCGTCAAGAATTATATGAACTTTTTACACCAATAACTAATTTTTGAAGTGTGATTATATCATAATATAAAGAGAGGGTACGTATGTAACTCCTTACATAATAAACATATATACACACAAAATTTTGATTAAATATATCTGATGGTCTAATAATAGACATCGCTCTACCTTTAGCAAATAAAAACGGACTTATTCTTTTTAAGACTTTAAAATCATCAAAATAGACATGTGTGTCTAATATACTAATTTTTTAAATATGCTTCACAAGAAAATAAACCGTACCTTTAACTAACTAATTAAGTGCTAATTAAAAATACAGATAAATAATTAATTAGAAATTATATACGTATATACACCTAATTTTGAATCTTCTTAGTTAATAAAAGAATTTAGGTGATCAATAATAATTTTTAGTCATCATATAATTAAAAATTCTATTTCACTGCCTTTTCTTCAAAAATTAAAGTATAGTGTAGGATCATATTCGATTAATTAATTTTATTTGTTTTTTCTTTGGTTGGGTATATATTATCTATAAAATTGTTGGTAATTTAACATGACTCTATATATAAATTTATGTTTAAATTAAAAAATATTTTCCTAATTTTATAATATTATTTGAAATAAAAAATGAAAGGAGGAAAGCAAAAAAGTAAGGTTTATTTAATATATATGTAGGACAAATAATAGGAGTAGCCGAGTAGTGCTAGTGGAACTTTTATTAAAGTGGTATTTCCTTCCTCTTTAATTATTATTATATATATTCCTTTTTTGCTTTCCAAATAAGGTAATATAAATATATAATGAAACCTTTTAAGTTGCTTTGCTTTTGAAGTATATAAATTTGATTAGTTCCCAGATATACTTATTAGATATAGGTATCTAAGCTCTTATAAAGAAGAATAATATGATTAATAATTTATTCACGCTAATGATGCATTTCTCTTATAAGCGTGGTGTTAGTTGTTATATATGTATGTTCTTATGATACCCTAATTTATGAAACAAAAATATAGCTAGCTAGGAATCTAGCTCACTCAAGCTAAGGACTACTCCCAAAAAACTTAGAACGATGACATTTTTTATTTTTTATCTTTTCTTTTCATACTTCTACCTTTTAAATATGCCGTTTGATTGACTAAAAAAACACACTTTAGTCCTAACGCTTTTTTATTTCCTTTTTTTTTTTTTTTGTCATGTTGGAGGAATTGTAAAAATAACATGCAAATTGCAAAAATGGTATAGATTTTTCTACTAATTTTTCTAAAAAAACCGTTCAAATTAGTAGAAAAATTGGAGAACAAATGAACTGAGTAAACACCAAAAGAGTTTTGGTTTAATTCAGTTCAAAGGGCAAATATAGGGAAAAATTTCAAAAATATTTCTATTTCTTTAATTTTTCGTTCATCCCTTAATTTATTGGTTGATTATTAAAGATAGTTTTCTAGCAAAACTTGGGAGCTAACTTTTTTTCTAGAAATATCAATTAATTTTTTAAAAATTACTTTATTTATTATAAATTCTAGATCTTGAATAATAAATCTTTAATTTTAAATTTTAATTTTTTCAAAAAAAATTAAATTAATAAAATTAGCTAATATTAACTAATAACTAAAAGTTAATTTTCTGTAACTTATTATATATGTCATCTTTAAAAAATAAATTTGAAACGTAATATTTCATCAATTGATGAGTACAATTAGGGAAATATATTCATTTATTTGTGATTCATACCGGTACACCAGAAAAAAAATGTAAATCATACTACTATAAATTAGGGTGGAAGTAGGTCAAGCGGTCTAGCGGAAATTTTCTATTTTTAATCAAAATTTTAACCGTCGCGAAATGTTTTGCGGCGGTTTAAAATCGCCGCAAAACGGCTCCAAAAACCGCCACAAAGTATCAGTTTTGTTGTAGTGGGATGAGGAATTGAAATTGGCACCTGACTCATTTTTATCATTCATGAAGAGAACTGGAATGCCGTCAATTTTAACTCTCTCATTACCCTTAATTTCCACTTCAAGCGCTTTATCTGCAGCACCTTATTGCTATTGACGGAAAAAGAGAGCTTAGAGGAGACAGAGTCGTTTATCTTTGGAGGAGCCACAGTTGATTTAAAATGATGGTGGTGGAATAAAGGGTGTTGATGATGACATGTTCTTTCATGAGGAGGAGAGAATGGGGGATTGTTAGTGTAAAATCTGCAAAACTAATAAATAATTGACCAATAAATTATTATTATTTAAAGAAATTATAAAATTAAATTTTATAGTTTAGAATAGAAGAAATAATTAAAGTACGAATTTTGACACTAATTTTAAAGATTTTGGCTCAATATTGGGCCAAACGGGCCGTACCGGTTGAATCGAGTCCAAACCGAATCCAAGACCCAACCCATTTCAGCCCACACTTAAATGAACTTCAACATCTCCTTCCTTCCCTTAATGAAACACACTGAGAACTTTGGGGGAAAAAGAATATTGATTCCAAACCCTTGTTCTTCATTCAATTTGTCGTATCTTTCAATTTGGAGTTCTGATCGCTGCATCGTTTGCGACCACACGATCATCATGATGAACTCTACAAAACTCATAGAACAATTTGGTAATTAAGTACCTCACTATTTGTTGCTCAGTCACTTTCTCCTAATTTTGAAATTAAGGTTTTTGTTTTTGAGATTTTGTTGAATTTCAGTATTTAGGATCGTTTTAGCTTTGTGGACTTGTCGGGTCTCGTTCCAAATTTTCGTTAGTAAGGTGAGAAACCTCTAACTTTTGTGAATCCTTAATGACTATGAACCCTAATTTTATTTTGAGTGATATTATTTAGTATTAGATTGGATTATATGTATTGAAAACCAAATTGGTAGTGTTGAAATCTTGATTTTGGGACTTTAGAGACTGGGTCTTCTGTTTTGGTGAGTGTTTGGCGCCTTGGGCGTTGGTGAAACAGTGGTATTTGTGGCGTTCTAAGCTTAGGAAGGAATCAACCAAGGTATGATTTTAGTTTCTCGTAGATAACGTATAATGTAACGTGAAAACTTAGGCTAGTTGACCGTAGGATAAGTTGAACTAGGTGTGATTGTTGAGATTTAATGATTTCTAATGAATATGTTGAGTCTATTATGAAAATGTGAAGGTAATTGTTATTTATGAGGTTGATGATAGCTAATGATGATTGTAATGATTGATGAGGATAATAAATTATTATTGATCATATTTTAATGAATAATGTTTGAAATTGGGTTAGAGATTGTTGGGGAAAATTGATGAGATTGAATGCATTTGACAATGGGAAGTATTTGAAAAATAGATGAATAAGACTTTGGGAGCATTGGAGAGGTTCTAGATGTATAACAATGATATATGAGTTGAGGTTTTGGAAAAATAAAGGTTTTAGTGATTGTTGGTAAAACTTGATTTTTAACTAACTTTGGCTGTCCATATGTCGAGTCTTGGATTTTGGATTTGAATGAAATTAGTTTTAAAATGAAGATAATTTCAAGAGTTTTAAAACAGTTTAAAGTTTGTGAAAATTGGAGTTTTGTAGAAAAAGTTATGGACGTCGAAAGTTAGGTGCAGAAAACTGAAATTTCTCTAAGTGCAGAAAACCAAGATTTCTGGTGTGTGTGCTTACGCACAGAACAGGGAGTGCATTTTGGATTGTACGTGCGCACACTATGATGCATACGCACAAGCACGGGAAGGCTTGCTGTTGCGTGCGCAGGCACACCTTGGTGCGTACCCACACCACCATGTTTTACACTAAAGCCTCTGTTTTTCACTATTTGACCTTCTCGGCAAGCTTGTAAACCTCTAAAATCCACGGTTTTGATGAAAATTCATTATTTTTGAACTATCAACTATTCTTCTAATTTTTCAAACCTCTAAAATCTCTGTTTAAGTTTATTAGTGAGGTTTTGGGTTACGAAATAACGGTTAATGAGTGGAAGAAGATATAATTGCTGGTACCGGAGGAGTTGAAAAAGGGGATATTTGATTTGATGAGATGATAAAAGTAATGAATGGGGCAATTTTGAGAATAATGCCATATTGAGAATGATGAATGAGACAATTGATGATGATAATGATAATTGATAAATGATGAGTTAAAAGTCTATTTGGCTTGCATATTTGAGACAATTGTTGACCCTCTATACATAAGATGTGACCGGACACTTTAACTCTCCGAGTTTTTCTATGGGCATGCACATATATATGAATTGAGCTTGGGGTGTTGTCTTCCCCATGTCAGCTTGAAATTCTTCCCATGGATATTTTTTAGCTTGGGGTGTTGTCTCTCCTATGTCATTTTGGGATTCTTCCCATGGTTAATTTTGAGTTTGGGGATGCGCGTACAAAGGGACTGTCCACGGTTAGCTACTAGGACATGTCGGGCTAGGTATGCAGCTGACAGATGATATCATTAGCCATAGAACAGACATACATCATATGCATTTGAATGATATGCTTGAGTGTACATTATCTTGGATTGCCTAATTGTTCACTTATGTCTAATTGCTATTTGCCTAATTGTCGTACATGTACTCTATATGTGTGTGTTTTCTCTGTATTGATTATGTTTGAACAACTAATAGGCCCCTCATTTGGCAGAGGAGTGACGAAGGTAGTTCTACTAGAGTTTCGAGGGGTTGGAGGAGGTAAAGGTGAAGTGTTGAGTTAGTATTAGATTCGGAATTGGAGAACCTTAGACAGTTTACCTAAATTCTGGTTTAGCTTATTCCTTAAGTTTTAAATATGAGTGTCGGAGTTCTAGGATTGCCTCTGACTTTCCCGAGACCTTATATATTATTTATGTGGACACCATTACCATGCTGAGAACTCTCGGTTCTCATCCTATACATGTGTTGTCTTTTTCAGATGCAGGTCGAGATACACCTTGGTGAGCGTCTGGAGGTTTCTATGGCAAGCGAAACTGGGATATTATATTTTGGGCTATTGGTTATGTATTTATGTTTATATATTCTCCTATGTATATATATAACTTATGTTTAATCCTCCTAGAGGCTTATTTTATATCTTTTGGGATACTCTGGAATATGATTATATGTATGTGTAGGCCTTGGCTTCGCAGGTCGAGTTTGGAGCTTGATATCCTATTATTTTGGTACTTTATTCTATATATATATATATATATATATATATATATATATATATATATATATATATATATATATATATTCATGTTTTATCCTTCTCTGTTTTATCCGGTTTTACGTTTTCGAAGGCGATGCGCTTTTTCCTTTTTGCGATTTTGCTTAATTTTTCTTCAAGGTTCCTAGTTACAAACTCTTTCAATTATATCTATGTATATATTTTATTTTTAGAGGTCGTAATACCTTACTATTTTTGTTTTACGAACTTAAGCATAAAATTCTGTGTGGTAGGATCTTACAGTTAGTGTGAATATGAACAGGAAGAGAGAAAATGGAGGAAGAAGAAGAGTGGAGAGTTCTTTCTTGACGTGTTCTTTCAGAATATGAAAGACTTTTATGTGAAGCTGAAAGGAAGAGGAAAAATGAGAAATATGTGGTGAGTTTGGGGTTGGATGACGACGGCCGTGGTGGAAGAAAATTACAGTGGTGTGAGTATTGTGTTATGATTTTAAAGAATGGAGATTTGGGTTTACTTCACGATCGAGGAAGAAGACAAAGAGAGAGAAGGGAGGGGAAAAACAAATGTGTCACATCATTTTTCCGATGATGAAGTTAGACGAAATGACTAATTTGAGTCACGTCTTAAAAATTCATAATACAATTTAAGTTAATTTAAAATTAAAGAACCAAATTAGATTGAGGATTAAATTTTAGAGATCATTTTGAGTATTAACTCATACTTTATTAATTTAAGCTCATTTAAGTTTTCAACAATTTTAAATTTTTTTGTTAACAAACTCGTCAATGAATTTTGTATCAAGTTAGATTTTTATACAGAATCAAGCTCATACTTCTAGAAACTTTTAATAATCACAAATCAACAGGAGAGAGAAGGAATAGGAAGAGATTACTCCATACTCATCGAGAACTATCAGAAGACTGAGAGGTATAGAACTACTCGAAATTCATTTTAAAGAAAAGCTAAGGGGTCGAAGTTGATATTTAATTTAAGAGTAATGCTACGAAATTAATTTTTATTAGTCAATATCCAATATCAATTAATTTTTTAAAATTATTTTATTTATCTTAATTTATAAACCTTAAATCATAAATCTTAATATAAGTTCTAAACTAAAATATTTAACCCTTAAAATCGACTAATGTTTACTAATTAAAAACAAGTTCCCACTACTTTCTGTTAATTTAATTAGGAAGAATGAACTGTATATCAACCACATTCCATGTTAAACAATTGGAAAATGTTATAAAATTAGCTATTTTATGAGATTTTATTTTTACACACAATTAAATTATTGGAGCGTTTAACTTACTCACACTAATTGAGAAGAAAGCATGTGTGCTGATGGAGCAACAAACCATGGCCACTACCAGATTACTAATTTTGTGCTATTTTCTTGTATTTATAGTTTTATTTATTTTTATTAGCATTTGATGGATACGGAAAGGGTATTTCTGCCCCGGGAGGTTTTTTTATTTAGTTTTTTTTTTTTACTTTAATTTTGTTGTTTATAAAATAAAATATAAAATAAAATAAAATATTATTTCGATCCTTAATATTTGGATTAACTATTAATTTAGTTTCTAACGTTTTAAATATTTTATTTTAATAGTCTCAAAAAATTTTAAACGTCTTCTTTCAATTTTAATAAATATTGAACAGTTTAATACTGTCTTATCGTTAAATTTGACATGAACAATTAGCAAAATGAAGAGTCAATAATATTTTATTTCAGTACATAAATAAAATTGACCTATTAATGATCATTTATGTAATTTTTTTTTTAATTCTAAAACGTTAATGATAAATTGATACAATTTGAAATTTTTTTTACAAAAAAAAAAGATCAACAAAAAAATGTTATAACTTATAAAAAAATTTTGTTTATATTTTTTAACACACAAAAAAATATATAATTTAAAAATAACATTATGTTTATATTTATCATTTTATTAATTATTAATATCAAATTTAATGATAACACAACATTAATTCTATTTAAAATGTATAAATCATAAAGAATCAAATTACCATTCAGCTCAAAAGTAAAGAACCAAAATAAAACTTTACAGCAAAAAAAAAAAAAAAAAAAATCACTTTCACCGTCTGATGCATGTTCTTATTAGCTTCTTCCTCTTTATTCCTTTCCTTTTTGCAGAGATCACGGTTTGCTTTTAAGGATTAGAAAACATATCCCATGCAAATCTCTGTCCTCCGAAATTGTGTACTTACTATTGACCCTCAATTATTGTGAAAACCCTTATTTATTATTTATTTATTATTATTTATTCACTGTTTAGCTTCCATTATTGATTATCATGCATGCACCATCATCATCATCTCTAACTAACTATGCATGGTTCACGGTTCATATATACACATACAAACAAGAGGCTGCATAGTTCAAAGTCAAATTAATTAACTCGTACCACATTATGCCACTTGGATAGTCAATATGATTGAATCTTTTCGTCCCCTCCAAAATTTTATTATTTTCTCAGTTTTTAAATGTTGATACATTTATTATAATTTAATGCATTTATTTAGTTAAACATCTAAATAAATGCGTCAAATTTTTTAAATTTATCGAACTTCTAAAAATTAAAACGATGTAATCTTTTTATAAAAATAATTAATGTTCCATAAACTTTAATTTATAAATAGTAATCAATTATTTGTATATATTTGTAAATATTATTTTATATATTTTTTAATAAAATAATAAACCATCAGAATAATCAAATTTAATTTTATAATAACATAATAAAAAAATTTATAAACACAATACATATTTTTACATTACACTACTTCTCGCAGCAGTAGTTATGGAATCGGATAGCGACAGTTTTTAACCGTCGCAGAACGGATAGCAGCGATTACTATACCAACCCACTTAAAAATAAGGTGTGACAAAATCTTTAGTGGCAGTTAATAGTAACCGCTGAAATAATCGCTACTAGTTGATATTGTGCCGTGCATTGTTTTAACGGCGGTTCTAACCACTACTAAAAATATAACAAAACTTATTTGCAGACTATCAAAATACTATGTTTCTATTATAGTTACGAATTTATAACCGCTGTCAAATAACATATTATAATTTTTTTTAATCTAAATTTTTTAATATATGATAATTCTTTAATTCTTTTTACATTTTTTCACTACCTAAGTTGCTTTGATTTAATAAAACAAACAACAATCAATTAAATTAAAAAACAAAAAACAAAACAAAAATATATACGCAAAAGTCAATCATTATATTAATAATTTATCATAAGTGCATCAATAACTGTAAACTAAAAATAAATAATTCAAAAATAATTAAACAGTAAATAATTAAAAAGTGATCAAATTTAAATATATCTATTTTTGTTGAATAATATTATCATCTAACTTTTAAATTGGATCTAAAATTACGGTCGAATGTAAATGGAATAATTGTAGAAGGATTTTTGTGAATATTCTACATTAGTCTATCCAAATCTTCTCTAAATCTATTATATCTATTATCTATTATATCTATTATATATCTCTAATTTTACAACTAAAATATGTTATATGTCACTTTTTCATTATAATTGAATTAAATTTTTTCCTTCAAAATTAAGGAATTCTCATCTCCTCCTTACTAATTTTACAACCAAAATGTGCCACATGTCATTCTCTCATTGTAATTGAAATTAAATATTTCCCTCCAAAATTAAAGAATTCTTCCCTCCTCCTTACTAATTTTACAACCAAAATGTGCCACATGTCACTCCCTCATTGCAATTGAAATCAAATCTTTCCCTTCAAAATTAAAGAATTATCCCCTCCTCCCTCTTCCTTTCTCTATTTCTCTCATTCCTTCAACCACCCTATCTATTTTATATATCATTATCAATATCAATGACTAATTACTAATTTGACAATCAAAATGTGCAACATGACATTCTTTAATTATGTTAAAATTAAAATTAAAATATTAAAATTGAAATTGAAATATACCTATATTATGTATCATATATTACTATCTAATTTAATAATCAAATGTGTCACATGACACTCTTATTAAAATTGAGAGAAAATATTTTTTTTCAAAATTAATAAACTCCCTTCCTAAATTCACTCAATCTACCTCTCTCCATTTTTTATTTTTCTCTATTATTTTTACTCTATATATAATTTATATTTTATATTAGTAATTTGACAAATCAAAATATGTCATCCGATATTTTTTTACGATTAAAATAAAATTTTTTCTTCCAAAATTAACAAACTCTCACTCTCACTCTCATTCTTCATCTTTTATTTTTCTCTCTCTTTTCTCTCATTCTCTATTTTTTCTATCTTTCTCTTCTACAGAAAATAAAATTAATAAAATAATATAATTTAAATAAAAAATATTATTATTATTATTATTATTATTATTGTTATCATATACATAGTTTTTATTTAGTTTTAAATTTTCACCGCTTATCTTTCTAATCTATATTTTCATTTCTCTTCTTTCAAATATTTATTACATATAATTTGAAGAGAATACTACTGTTATAATTAAAAGTTAGAATCAAGATTCAATTGTTTTAAAAAAATTAATTTTGAGTTAATTTTATAAGTATTAGTATAATTTTATTATGCTAATATTTAATTATATTTTTTATATACACAGGAAGAAAAATATTATTTTTAAATAGCAAGTATAAAATTAACTATTTCTATTTGTGCAACAAACTTAACAGTTAACACATAATTAAATGTAAAAGTATACATGTTAAATTGTTTTAAATTTTAAATAACGAATATTAAAATTAATTATTAATAAAAAATAGATTTCTTCATATAAAAATAATAACTAAAAATCTTATTATTTAATTTTTATCTACCTTAGCCAAAAACTTTTGTCAACCTACAATTTTTTTGTTATAAAAGTAGTTTAATTTTATAAATCTTTTGTGCCATAATAATCTATACTGTTAGAATAAAGTAGACCGTAATTTTAAAAAAAATTATATTTCCATAATGTTATTACGGATAAAAATACTAAATTACTTTCTAAACACTATAAATTAAATAAACGGTTTAATATTTGGCAAATGTATATTTAATCTACCATAATCATAATTTTATATTACGATTGACTTAAAAGTCGGAGTATTCTCTTGCAAGTATACGCTCTCACCATATGAAGATGCCAAATCTAAACAAAAAGATTCGTCTCTTATATCTCAATCTTACAAATTTGTATTCTACAACTATGACATATGATCTAAACCTAACAATAATATCTAATTTTGTGTGTGTTTATACAATACATATATAATTTTTTATTAACGTATCCCAATTATAATGCGTAGAACAATAGTTATTCAAAAATTTTAAGGCTATTTATTAGGGATAGGTCGGGTGAAACTGAGTTTGATGTGATTCAGATCCGACCCGAAATATATACCGGGCCTATTTGTTAGACCCGAACCCGACCCTAAATCCGATGAAACCTATACACTTTCGGGCCACGATTATATCGGGTGAAAACCGGGCCGTTAACATTATATTACCTTGATACCTTCTTGTAAGTTAGCATGTAAAAATATCCAAATTTTCAAGACTCCAATCATTATTTGACATGGTAAAATTCACTTAGAAAAATATAATAAGAACCAACTCTTCTCTAAAATTAAAGCATAACCATAATCAATACTAATATTGTCTAATAACACCAAATATTTAAATCAATACAAATAATACAAGATTATGCATTAGTCTAAAGTCTTATGCATTTTAAACATAAAATATTAACTTATAGTCTTATATATAATGACTAATAATACAAAATATTAAGGTTTACAATACTTAAATTTCACATAATAATAGCCATCATCCATCACTAATAACACAATATTAATTATGTATGATGACCGGGCCACCGGACCGATTTCGGGTGACCCGAGCTATGGCCCGGATCCGACCCGAAATAATAACCGAGTCTATTTTTGAGACCCATACCCGACCCTAGGCCCGATGAAATCACACCAAATTAGCCCCTAAAGTGTTCGGGCCGGACCAGATCTTCGGGCCGGACCGGACCATGCACACCCCTACTATTTATGTCTAAAACTAACATTAATTTATAGCTAAATAAAAAAAATGGATTATTACTTCGCTCATCAATCACACACTCGCGTTAAAATTACATAACTTGAAATGAAAAAATATATAAATAAGAACAACTATGTTATATATATATAAAATATTAATTATTAAATTAGTTATTTGTATACAATATATATTAAATATATAATAATTTATTTAATAATTAATTTTTGTATACAGATAATATTTTTAAATGCGAGTCTTTTGGAATAAGGATGAGTTGCCGACGTAGAAAACTTTTGTTCCGATGAGAATCATAATTAGCATCTCTATCTTTAACGATGTCAGCATATCAATTAATCCATGGGGAAGAGTCAAGTCCATCATTTCTATTACTCCATATATAATAATTATATATACACACAAGAATATCCCTCTTTTTCTTTTCTTTCCTTTTTACCATAAAATAAATTATTCAAGAGTTATTTATCATACTCCACATAATATAATGAAGAAATTTCCTCCACCAAAGAACATGCATGCCGGGTCTTTCTCAAAGGTCACGCATCATGCATTTTCCACAGGACAATACCCAAATGAGAAAGGATAGGCTAACACGTTTTTTTTTTAAACAACGTAAATAATGAATTTAAAATTTAAATCAATTAAGTTTATTCATATTTAGTAGATCTGATGTGTAGTCTATTATTCACATTGATTACGTTTGTTTCTAAAAATCACACAAGACAAGACATTGGAAACAAAATATAAAAGATAACGACATAGAATTTAGTATTTTTGTATTATGTTTAGTGATAAAATAAAATAAATTATAAAAATTTAATTTATTCTCATTTTTTTATTTAAAAAATGTAAAAAAATATATTATAATAAAAAGGTGAATGTTACTCAACTTCTTCTAAAATAACATGTAAGTTACCCTTTATTATGTGTCACATTGCAATTGGTCCTTATCTTAACCATAGTTGGAGTGCCAATGTCATCGCCATCTACTGCCCTCCCACACAACATCTCTTCTCAGTATAGCCAGCGTCTCTTTTTGCCATGGATCACTTCTTACCCACATAATTAATGGTTAATTTGGTTATTAAATTTTTTTATTAAAAAAATATATCTTTATTTAATTACGTGATGAAACATATATTTATATGTAAAATATAATTAAATAATAAAGTATGAATAAATTAAAAATTAAAAGAATAAAAATACTATAAAAAATACTTGTAAGAAAGTTAGATTTTATCATTTTAAACTTGTGTTATTAATTTTAACAATTTATTTTTTTAAAAATAATTTATGTACGATAAAAAATATGTTTTTTCTGATTTTAATTATACTTTTAAGTACTCTAAATAGAGTTATTATATTATATTTTACATATGAATATATGTTCTATCGTGTAATTAAATAAAGATTTGTTTTAATAAAAAAATTTAATAACCAAACTAAACATTACTTAGGTATGTATTTCATATTTATCTCTTAAATATTTATATAATTTATTTTTTAAACTGTTATATTGGTCTCTTCTCTAATATAATACAAAAAATAAATTTTCATAAAAATAATTTGTTTAATTATTAATTAAATAATAAAGTACTAATAAATTAAAAATTAAAAAAATAAAAATACTATAAAAAATACTGTAAAAAAGTTGAATTTATCATTTTAAATTTCTGTTATTAATTTTAATAATATATTTATTTTTTAAATAATATATGTATAATAAAAAAATATGTTTATTTGTTTGGAGTACAAATTTTATTATTATATTTGTATGTTCATAATTTTAATTATATTTTTAAATATTTTGAATAGATTTATTTTATTATATTATATTTTACATATAAATATATGTTCCATCACGTAATTAAATAAAGATATATTTTTTTAATAAAAAAATGTAATAACCAAATTAACCATTAATTATGTGGGTAACAAGTGATCCATGGCAAAAAAAGGCGCTGGCTATACTGGGAAGAGAGGTTGTGTAGGAGGTAGTAGATGGCGATGACGTTGGCTTCCCAACTATGGTTAAGATAAGGACCAATTACAATGTGACACATAATGAAGGGTAACTTACATGTTATTTTAGAGGGGGTTGGGTAGCATTCACCAATATAATTACGAAAAATTAACAAAAATAATAAAAAAATAAAAATAAATTATATTTTTTATTAGTGTCTCTGTATATTTTCTATCAAAATGAACACAAGATATACTAATTTAATGTTTCTAAACATAATATCTTTATCTATATCTCTTTTTTCAAACACATTTTTATATTTTTGTATTTCTCTTGTTCACAATCTCTATTATCCACCTAGTAAAATTGTATCCGAATTCGTAAACTCATAATCAATAATAATAAAGAAGAGTTCAATCAATTCAGTTGCTTAAACTATAGTTATTAATTTTTATAATATATTAAAAAAATTAGAGTTATTAATGAAGCCCAAAAAGAGAACCTAATCCAAAAGATTAGTTTATTGGGCAGAAAAATATATGGGTTAAGCACTAATCATTGGCCCAATAAAATCTTGTTATTTATCTTAATCCACCCTACCAAGAGTGTTGGCATATATGGACCTAAAAAATTTTAAATATTACGTGTATATTAAAAATTAATTATGATATATTTATATATAAATATATATTATTTAATTTATTTTAATATATATTTTATATAAATAAATAATTTGATAATTAATTTTTTATTTACATATAATATTGTTGCTTAAACTTTTATCTATCCAAAAAAATCTTAATTAACAAATATTTTCATACTAATTAACAATAATGATTCCATTGGCAACACTACTTATATATCTAAATCAGTGTAGCTAGTCTCTACCTATATATTCCAAGTCCTATACCTTCAACCAAAATAAAAAAGAAAATATTTTTCATTTGCTTTTTCTGATCTTTTGCCACGGCTTGACGTAAATTGACATTACACCCAATCAAAATAAATTAAGTTGAACTTATTGGCAGCTATATATATAATAATTTGTTTCCTTTGATTGAAAATAAAGAACCCTACCTATTCGACTTGATAACCTTGCCGAAAGGCCTAAAATAAAGTTGCAAAGATTATCATATGATCATCACAATCATTAGAAATTAAATATGGTTACACAAAAATTGTATATGATGATGATGGATTTGTGAACTCACTTGATAACATACTAAATTAACAAATAATACTAAATTAACAAATAGCGATGATGCATCATTATTCTTTGCTATTATCATCCCATTCTTAAATTGAGATCCTTTTCAATGGTAGGCGATTTTTTATTAATAAGCTGCAATATTACTTTTAGGGTAATATAGTTTTTGTATTTTTTTTATAATATCTCCTAATTCTATAAGCTAAAAATTAATCTATCACTATTAGTTAATAGATTATTACAAATATAAGATAGGATTCAAATTTCCATACTTGATCAAAACTAATTTTTAGGATAATAGCTGAAAATACAAGGATTTTGAGAAAATTTACTTTTAAATGATATTATATTATAATAAAGTCTACTAGCAGGCCAAACAACATTCCGTCACCTTATTTATTCATTCATTCGTCATTAATAATTTACCACTCTTTTTTTTTTATATTCTCTAGCTATGAAAAGATTGACATCAATAATATCACTTGTTTTAAAAGTTTTTTTTTTATAGTCATGCTGCATGTTTAATTTTTTTAGCGACTAAATTTAATTAAGTTGGCCCAAATCCAATAAAATTCATTCACATGACATGCGCATGAAATTACATTGTTCTTTTTTTTATGTTTCTTTTTCATATTTTTTGTACGTCTCATTTTTGTTCTTCTATTGGTGATGTTGTTACTGCGCTTTATTTTTTATTTTTTTTTCTTCTCATCTTTCTCATCTGATATTATCTTCTTTATTTGATTTATTTTATTTTATTTCTCTTAAAAGAGTAAAACAAGAAAAAATATGAAAAAATAAAATAAGAAAAAGAAGATGGAAAAAAATGAAAAAGAAAAAAAAGCAGCAAAAGATGTGGAAAAAAAAGAAAAAGGATTTTGAATTATGCAGAATTTATCAAAACAAAAGATACCGAAATTTTTTAACAATAACACATAAATTTCTAAGTTTTGACACCAAAATTTTGCTATAAAAACACAAAAACGTCTTCTTTAATACTGTAATTTTTTCTTTCTTTTTATTCTTTTTTTCTGTTGCTCTTATTTCTTGTTTTAGGAGCATTGCTACTCATATTAAACTTGAATGAACATGTATGTATTATATTGTAATCTTATTTAGTTGAATAAAAGTAGGTTCTTCCTCTTCCTACTGATTTTGCAGCCTTATATGTTTTGAGTTATTATTAAGTAAAATGTGGTTGTTTTGTAGTGAGTTTGTTTGTGTGTCATCATTATTAAGTAATTTTGGTACGTTCTAGATTTAAATAAGGTGCACTTTTGGTTTGAACTTACTTTAAATTGAGTTTGTTGGTGTATCGTCATCATTAAAAAAATTTAGTGCATTCTAGAGATTTGAATTGTTATACATATAAGAAGAAGACGATGATGATGACAACAACAATAACGATGATGAGAATAATCATGACGGAGGAGGAGGAGAAGGAAAAAGAAAGAAAAGATCGGAGAAATTCAAATGAGAAAAGGAAGAAGAGGATGAGGAGAAGATGGAGGTTGTGATGTGGTGGTAATAAAATTGTGAAAGAATAGAAAAAAAAAAGAAAAGATGAAGAAATTTTTATTGATTGTTGATTGATTGAATTATGAAGGTAAAACTAAATATATATAGAGTATTGCCTATGAAAGATAAAAGTAAAGATAAGATAAGATAACATAAAGATAAGATAAGATAAGATAATAAAGATTAAAATTGTAACTGAATTTATGTATTTTGTTGGGCTGAATTTGTGAGTCGCAAGACTTCTTTATTGTTGTCATAGGTTAAGGTGGAAGAGTGGTTTAATACGCCCCCACAAGCTGGTGGATGAAAGATGTCAAGAACACCAAGCTTATTGAGATTAAGGGCTTGTTTGGGTGAGTTTTTAAGAAAAGATCTTTTTTCGAGTTATCTATTTTTAAAAGATCTTATGAAAAAGTAAAAGTAATTTTATGTTTGGATATGTCATGCAAAAAGATTTTTTTATCTATCAATTATGTTTAGGTATAACAATATAAAAGTACTTTTTTGTTTATTTATTATATGAAAAACATCTTTTTTTAAGGAAAAAATATTTTTAAAAAAGACGTAAATTACAGCTTCTCAAAAAAGATGTTTTTTTTTTATTTTTCTAGTGATTTTTCTAATGATCAAAATAACGACGCCCAAACAAGCACTAAGATGGAAGGGTTGAGAAGATAAAGGCTTGGTGAAGATGCCAGCTAGCTACCCAGAAGAGGGAATGGGGAGAAGTTTCATCACTCCAACTTGAGTTTTTTGTCGAACCAAGTGGCAATCAACCTCTAAATGTTTGGTTCGTCCATGAAAAACCGGGTTAGCAGCAATATGAAGAACACTCTAATTATCACAATATAAAACTGGTGGGCGGATAGGAGAGATGCGTAAAAATTGTAACACATTTAGTATCCATTGAAGTTCACAAGTTGTGTTGGCAAATGCACGATATTCTGCTTCAGTGGATGAGCGGACAACGGTGGTTTGTTTCTTGGTCTTCCAAGAGACTAAAGAACTGCCTAAGAAGAAACAATAGCCCGTTAAATATTGTCGAGTGTTAAGACATCCGATTCAATTAGAATCATTGAAGTCGAGAAGCTGAATTTCTAATTCTCTTGAAAAAAAAATTTCTTTACCGGGGCTAGTTTTCAGATATTGTAACACATGCTTAGCAGCTTGAAGATGAGATTCAGTAGGAGATGTCATAAATTGACTTAATTGTTGAGTGACATACATGATGTCTGGTCGAGTAGTGATGAGATAGATAAGACGCCCAACCAAACGGCGATATACAAAAGGGTTAGATAGCAGGGGACTTTTGCATGTCTTGATATAGTCTTGTGGTACTATCCATTGAAATAGAGGCATGTTTAGTACCTAATAAACCAGAATCCTCCAAAAGATCAAGACAATATTTTCTCTGAGATAAGCAAATTTCCTTCGTTGATTGAGCAACCTCAATACCCAAAAAATATTTTAATGGACCTAAGTCTTTAATTCAGAAGTGTTGGTGCAAAATAGACTTAATGACAGCAAGTTCAGAAATGAAATTACCAGTGAGAACAATATCGTCAACATAGACTAGAAGGATAGAAATTTGAGTACCAGTGAATTTAATAAATAGACTATAATCAAATAAAGTCTGCTGATATCCATGAGATAGCAAAACATGAGAAAGTTTATCATATCACATACGACTAGATTATTGTAAATCATACAATGACTTTAGCAACTTGCAGTATTGATTCGGTCGAGGAGATGTAAACCCGAATGGCAGAGTCATATAAACATCCTCAGAAAGATCTCCATGTAAGAAAGCGTTATTGACATCCAACTAATGTATGGGTCAATGCTTCATAGAGGTCAATGTCAAAACTAATCTGATAGATAGTGGCAGGCTTGACAACAGGGGAGAATGTTTTTCAGGAAATCAACACCTTCAGTCTGAATGAACCCTTTAGCCACAAGGTGTGCTTTATATCGATCAAATGAACCATCAGACTTGCATTTGATGCGATAGACCAATTTACAGACAACCGGCTTAACGCCTGCAGCGCAATCAACTAGACGCCAAGTTTTGTTCAACTCAAGAACATCCAACTCTTCTTTCATAGCACTACGCCAATTAGAGTGTTGATTGGTATCCTTAAAAGATTTTGGCTCAACATCAAAATGTAGAGATAAAAGAAACTTATGATGAGAAGATGAAAGAAAAGAAAAAGGCATAACTAAAGATAGAGGATAATGACACTTTGAGGGAGAGAGATTTGTGGAGGTGAAAGAGGAATTACACAAGTAATCAGAAAGATGTGCTAGAGGTCGGTGAGGTCGGTCGGAATGACGAGGACGGGGTTGCTCAGGTGACGAGGAAGGTGACGTGGGATGAAGAGATAATGGTGGGTTAGTGTCTATTATGGAAAGAGGGGGAGATTGTATGACTTGAAATAGATTCGAGGGTCATGGGTTCAAGTTGGTCAGGACACGACAGTGAGAAAGAAAGAGGGGTTGTTGGAGAAGAGAAAGAATTTGATGGAAGTGAGTCAATAGGTATGGGTGAGGGTCCAACTGGAAGACTAACTGAATCTTGTTTTTGAGAAGATGTGTTTGGCAATGTTGGGCTGAGTGTATGGAATTGGACATTTTTTGTGACTAAAGGCAAGATCATTTCATAAAAAATCACATTTCTAGAAATCTCAATTCTTTTATCTTCTAAAACATAAACAATATATCCTTTAAAATCATGTTGAAAACCAATAAACACAGACTTTTTAACTCTTGGATCAAATTTTGATCTGTTTGCTATTAAGGTAGAAACAAAACATAAACATCCAAAAAATTTAAGGTCGTAATAATTTGCTGGATGATTAAATAAAATTTCAAATGGTGTTTTAAAATTAATTGCGGATGATAGAACTCTGTTAAGTAAATAAACAGCATGTTTAACAACATACGACCAAAAAGATGATGGTAAATTAGATTGAAACATAAGAGCACGAGTTATATTCAAAATATGTTGATGCTTGCGTTCTACCCTTCCATTTTGTTGAGGAGTTTCAACACAACTACGTTGATAAATAATGCCCTTTGAAGCATAAAAATCATGTAAAATGAATTCTAGTCCATTATCAGAATGAATAGCTTTGACTTTAGAGTTGAATTGTGTTTCAACTAAAGTAATAAAATTTTTTACATGATTTTGCACTTCTCCTTTTGATTTTAATAAAATAACCCATGTAAAGCGATTAAAATCATCAATATTAGTAAAAAAATATTTATAATTATGAATAGAATTTTGTCGAAACGAACCCCAAATATCAAAATGTAATAAATCAAAACTTGCATTGGCTTTATTAAAACTTTGAGAAAATGAAAGTTTCTTTTGCTTAGAAAGATGATAAACGTCACAAGCCTCATCATGATGCATAGAGATAAAAGGAAAATGTTTATGTGAATGATTAAGTCTTTGTCCAGAAATGTGTCTTAAACGAAAATGTCATATATTTAAAGATGTAATGGGTGGGATTGGATGAGATTTATGGAATGTGTAATGGATAGATTTTTACTGAAATTGGGTTCAAGAAGATATAATTCCTCTCTCATTCTGCCCAAATCAATCGTCTCCAAATTGTTGCTTTGTAGAGTGCAAGAAGAAAATAAAAAAGTGAGTATATATTTGAGTGCCGAAGTAATTTTTGATATGGACATAATATTAAAATTGAAATGAGGTAAATAAAGAACATCATGAAGAACAAAGCATGGTGAAAATTGAACAATGTATAAAAAACAGTAATTTGAGAACTATATGATAAATGAACAATAATAAGAGAAATTTGTGTGTAAAAAATAAACCAAGATAAATTTGATGCAATGTGATCTGTGGCACCAAAATCAATGATTCAAGTATTCAAGAATAAATCTCTATTTGAAAAATTGTTAACAGTAGAAAAAGTACTGAAAAAACAAAGATAATGAGTAGTTGGACTTGACAAAAGTCCAAGTTGGTTTGAATGACGAGTTTCTTTATTGAAAGAAAGTGCCATGAAAGAAGAGTGCTAGGCTGGCGAGAGGTCCAAAAGAGGCTCCTGGTGAAGTTGCTGGTATACCTTTTCTCCTTGACCTAGGACAGAGTAGGGAGGCAGCTCAGCAATTCGAAGAAGGTCTAAATTGGTTGGTTTATCCATGGATGTCAGCAAAGCTTAAGAGGAGCTCTTATACCATAATAAAATTGTAAAAGAATAGGAAAAATAAAGAGAAAAGATGAAGAAACTTTTATTGATTGTTGATTGATTGAATTGTGAAGGTAAAACTAAATATATATAGAACATTGCCTACGAAAGATAAAAGTAAAAGTAAGATAAAATAAGAAGATATCACAAAGATAAGATAACATAAGATAATAAAGACTAAAATTGTAATTGAATTTATGTATTTTGTTGGGCTGAATTTGTGAGTCACGAGACTTCTTTATTATTGTCATGAGTTAAGATGGAAGAGTGGTTTAATAAGTGGTGGTAACAACGATGATAACGAAAGAGAAAGATGAGGAAAAAAGAGAAAGAAGAGGAGAAAAAGAAGAAGTAGTAATATCAATGGGGGAGGAGAAGAAACGCGAAAGAGAAGAAAAAGAAGAAGAAACGCAGGATGTTAAAAACGGTTATAACAACTTAATTACGTATTTTGCTTGATTATAGAACTTTATTCTTTTTTTTAATAAGTCAATAAAAAACTAACTCCCAAAAGATAATGGTTATTTCATATTTATAAACTTATAGAAATTTTATTTTTAATAGATATAAAATTTATAACTTAATTCTAATATAATATTACCAGAATTTGTTCTATCCAATGATATGAGATTATCCATCCATAAATATTTATTTCAAATAATATTTTTTGGCACGAAAATTATATATTTATAGTTCTCATAAATGAGCTGATTTTTGTAATGTTTATAACTTCTTCCCTTCTTAAATTAGTTTTTAAAGTAAAATTAGATTCGCTGCTTAATTATAAATTTATAATATTCTCTCCTATGGTTTTTACTCACAATTCTAATAAATTTAGATCATCCATATTAAATCACTAAAAATATATGATGTGAAAGTATATATATATAAAATTACGGAATCGACTTTGATATATTAGGGACCGAAATTTTGAAATTACTATTTATATTTGAGTGTGGTACCTATTAAATCTTAAAATCTAAATAAAATAGTATCTCTAGTTTTATTCTCATTTAATTCTAAATAAAAAATAATAACAATTTATTAAATTTAATATTAATGACAATAAATGAAATCATTGTTATATAAATCATTTAATGTGAAATAACTTAATTTGTGATTATAATATATATATATATATATATATATATATATATATATATATATATATATATATTGCTCATAAATAAATTAAAAAATTAATAATTTCCTAACACATACTACTAAAAAGGTTTTTTATATCTTCGTTGGATTTTTTGTTATGATAAGATGGAAAGAAAAAAATCCAAGATAAACAAAATTGACTATAAATTCGCAATTACATGTGTAAGGTTACATATTACAAATGTAACTCTTTCTCCATGAGTTAATATTCAATTTGTCTTTTGAAATTTGAAGTTAGATTTTAATTTCACTCTTAAAATTTTAATAGGCTAAAATTAGACTTTGAAATTTATAATTATAACTCACATTAACTCTTGAACTAATTTCTGTTAATGGCGTGTTAACTTGGTATATTAATTTGTTACGATTTGGATTTTTCGTCCAGATTTTATAATAAAAATTTATTAGAACTCTAGAAACTTGATTGTTGCTTTCAGAACCGCAAAATTTTCAAATTGAACTTGTTATTGTCGTCTTTGTAAGAATATTAGGAAGCCAATCAAACTTTTAGGAAGTCTAGTAGGTCTCAATCACATAAAATTTAGTCGAAAGGAGTCCAAATCTTAACAAATTAACGTACAAAATCAACACGTCGTCCACAAAAATCAGTTTAAGAACTAACGTGAGTTACTATTATAAATTTTGGGAGCCAAATTGAGTCCATCTTAATTTTAAGAGTCAATTTAAGTACAACGTCAAATTTTAAATACCAAATTGAGTATTAACTCCTCTCTCCATCTCTTCGGCACTCTCTTCCAAACTTTGCTATCCTCTCCATTCACACTACCATCTGTTGCTGTCGCCACCCTTCGTTCACCGATTAGGGTTCTTTAAATTTTCGATTAGAATTTCTTCTAATTCTAAAGCGGATCCTCTTTAAATCCGTGATCTCTAAATCAAATTTAGTTAATCTGAAAATCGTTCCTTTTTTTTATGTTCTTCAACTTCAAATTTGATAACCTCAAATTTAGAGTTCTCCATGTTTGTTCAACTGTCGCAAAAAATTTAACTAAAATGAATAAGTATAGGTCCTTTTTTGAGAGTAACTCACATAAAAAGATGTGAGGAAACAAATCAATTAAAAATTTTGAAATTTTTTGAATTGAACATTTAGTTTTTTTTTTTTTACCCTTTGAAAAAATGAAGAAAAAATTGAAAAAGAAAGAGAAAGAAAGAGAGAAAGGGAAAGAGAGAGATACGAGCCTAACTTCCTCTTGGTTCCATGATTTTCATATGCTCTGGATGAAACTGAAGGTATGAAATAAATTTCATAGATGTTCTTTATAAAATGGTATGATAAGAAAATTTTGTTTTAATGTTTCATTCATTGTTTTTGTCAACATTGTAACTCTATTTTTTATATCGTCATTTGTTAAGCAATTTCGACATTAAAACTTTGAATTAGTTGTTATTGGAGTTTAGAATTTAAAAAAGGTGGGAATGATTTTCATTATTGATAATAGAATTGGATTGAAGGTTTTAAAGTTGATGATGATAGTTTTGTAAAAAAGATTGATGATGATAGGAATAATTTAAAAATTTTAAGTAATTTTTTAATAGAATTAACAAAAATTTTATGATCGAATATTTTTATCAAATAAAATTCATCTTCATGAGCATATTTTTAATTTAAATTTTTTGTGATTAATTTTATCAGTATTTAAATTTTTGATGGTTAAAAATAATTATTTACTAAAAAATTTTCTCATTAATTTAATAGAGAACTATTACCAGAAAAAAATAATGAAACTAAGAAAACGGAAAATTTTGTAGCATAGGGGATTTGAAGAAAACGGTGACTGTGGTCAAGCCATAGGTCTGGGAACGTATAGTTGCAATCTCCGGCACCAATCTTTTAATACAGGTCTTTCTCTAAGAGTTTTCGACCTTCGAGCATACTCCTCCATCTTTAAAAAAGTGAGTTTTCTAGTCCTGCATTTAATATAGGATAATACTATATATCTAATTTTTTTTATTAATTAAATTTAATTAAATTAATCTAATAGAACAAAAATAAATTATGATTAGTATTATTCTAAATCTTATTATTTAACTTGATTGAATTTGATTCATAAAAAAATTTGAGTATATAGTATTACTTTTTAATATATTGTTGTAGCAATATTTTTTTTTTTTAAGAATTTTGACTAGTAGCTAGTGTGGTTGAGTTGATATTTTTCCGCACTATTTTATAAGTAATTGACCCTGAGGTAAGTTAGATAACATTTAGAAGAAAGACAAAAATTAAGAGATAAAAATTAAATTAAATTTTTGTATTGTATTTAGTATAATATTTTTTTTTTGGTGACTGAAATAAATTAAACAAAGAAAAACAAAAGAAACAAAACAAGGAACTGCTTAAATAGAGGGACAGTCTCGTTTAAGACTACTTTTAAACTCCTCCCAAGGTGAAAGAAGCTCCACATGCGAAAGTTGTAACTTCATC
The DNA here is from genome assembly GCF_003086295.3 of Arachis hypogaea. Classification (NCBI taxonomy): domain Eukaryota; kingdom Viridiplantae; phylum Streptophyta; class Magnoliopsida; order Fabales; family Fabaceae; genus Arachis; species Arachis hypogaea. Next base: position 152,618,427 of record NC_092050.1, read on the forward strand.
GCCATCTTTGCCATAGTATCTGCCACCGTGTTTGCATCTCTCATAATCAAACGAAAGTCAACACGCCAATTCCAATGCATGATATCTCTTATTTTGAGCACCAGTGGATCAATAAACCCAAAACCATCTTGAGTAACAAGATTAAATGCTTCCACACAATCCGTCTCACAAATAACATCTCGTTGACCCACATCCCAAGCTAAGAGATATCCTCTCCAAATAGCAAACAATTCTCCTTGAAGAATACTATTACTCTCAATCATTCCCAAACACCCCCTTTGTCAGCTCCCATTACAATCTCTAATAACACAAGCAAAACCAACACTATCACCCGAACCAAAATAACTAGCATCACAATTAATCTTAAAAGTACCAATGGATGGGGGATTCCAAAAACCATTTAGAGTAGAGGGAAGGGACATACGTTGTAATTCAAAAATATTTCTAAGCTCCTTTTCTGAAGTTAATGCCAGACAAATGACTTTTTTCGGAGGCCAAGTTTCATGGGGATTAAAGATGTCGTTATTCCTTGCTCGCCATATCCACCAAAGTCCCGAAAAGAACTTGAACGGGTGCTCTCTGCTATGATACAAGAACCAGTTCTTCAAATCCAAAGGATGACAAGGAATATCCAACCTTTGCCAGACAAGCCGAGCTTTTGGACAATCCCGAATACAATGTATAACCGATTCCTGGCTAGAAAGACATCTTGGACACCTATCCGATGACGACATCCCTCTTCTAAAGCGAAAACTTGCAGTAGGAAGAGCCTCCTTAAGACACAACCAAGCTAAAAACTTATGCTTTTCCGGAACAAGCTGACGCCAAAGCCAAAGCCAATTCTCCCTCTCCTCCCAACCAAACAGCTGCTTACACAACCACAAGTAACCATTGCGTGAGTCATAGACTTTGGCAGCAGACCCACTCCAATACCAACCAACTTCCGGACCTGCTTGTTCATCTGGATTGTAAGAGAGAATATTATCTTTCAGATTTTGAGATAAAGGAGAATAAAGAGTATCCAAATGCCACCTACCAACCAACCAAATATCCTGTATCCGGAGATTCGAATCAGAAATGTGGACATAATCCATCTCATTAGATAACCGTCCTTCTCTCCTCCAGCTAGAAAACCAAAAATTTTGGTTCAAGTCTCCAATACACCAAGCAAACCCATCCTTCAACACTTTCCAAGCCTTGCAAAGACACCTCCAAATGGGAGAGTCCTTGTTCTTAGGATAACTAAAACAGTCATATAGAGATGATCGGTATTTGGCATCCAATAATTGGACCCATAGCTTGTTTGGCTGCTGGAAAAAAGTCCAAACTAGCTTCCCAAGAAGAGCAATATTTACACAATAAGGATCTCTAATCCCCAAACCTCCATATTTTTTTGGAGTAACCAGTACCTTCCAACTAACAAGATTCAATCCTCTTCCATCAACTTGTCCTTTCCAAAGAAAATTCCTCATCATAGACTCCAATTTACTAATGATTCCTTTGGAAAAAATAGAGACCTGCATCTGGTACGTGGGAATAGCAGCGGCAACAGAATTAACCAAGCAGAGTCTACCAACCCAATTGAGTAAACTCCCTTTCCAGCTTGCTAGCCTACTCCGAATCTTATCCAGGACACCATTGAAAGCTGAACGAGTCACCCTAGAATGGCTAAGGGTAACTCCAAGATACTTGCCCAAATCCTGGACAAATCTGATAGAGGATACCCCAGTGAAAACCTCTTTCCTTGTTGCAGAGACATTCTTGGAGCAAAGCGCTTTAGACTTCTCCACATTAATCTTCATCCCAGATGCTTTGCAAAAAGTCTCTAAAACCAACATCACATTTTGCACTTGTCTCTTTGTAGCTTTACAGAATAGAAGCAAGTCATCCGCAAACATTAAATGGGATATTCTTGGTCCCTCTCTAGAAATAGCAACCGGCTCCCACAAGCCCAAATCAACCTGATGACTAATAAAGCATGCTAGTCGCTCCATACACAACACAAAAAGATAGGGTGACATAGGGTCTCCTTGTCTAAGACCTCGGTTAGGAGTAAAGCCATTCAGACGACTCCCATTCCAAAGAATAGATAAGGAAGAAGCAGTGACACAATTCACAATCAAATTAAGTGTAGGAATAGGAAAACCAAATCTCTTAAGGGTATGAGCTAAAAACCTCCAGTCAACTCTGTCATAAGCTTTCTCCAGATCAATCTTAAAGGCCAGTGTGCCTTTCTTTGATTTAGTCTTCTTCATAAAGTGGAGGACTTCTTGAGCAATAATGATGTTGTCAGGAGTTCCTCGTCCCGGAATAAATCCTCCTTGAAGCGGGCCAACAATCTCCGCAAGATGAGGATGAAGTCTATTAACAAGGACCTTCGTGATGATCTTGTAAACTACATTGCAGAGACTAATCGGCCTGAAATCTTTCATAGATACCGGTGATTCAACCTTTGGAATGAGAACCAGTAAAGTCTCCAACATTCTCGGATCAAGAGTAACACCGGAGAATGCCTGCTTAACCATCTTCCAAACATCAAGACCAATGATCTCCCAATATTCTTTGAAGAAGAAAGCTTGAAACCCATCCGGACCTGGAGCTTTAAAAGAGTTCATGTGAAAAACAGCTGTTTTGACTTCTTCCATAGTAACTGGTGCCGTAAGATTATTGCAAGCTTCCTCATTCAGAGAAGGAAGAGGCACATCACCAAGGCAACCCAAATCAACATCATCCAAATGACAGAATAAGCTTTTATAGAAAGACTCTGCTTCTTGACTCAGAACCTCTGGATCAGTTTTCCACACTCCATCCTTGAGAAAAAGGCCATGAATCTTATTATGCTTCCTTCGCGCAAGAGTTTGAATATGAAAGAATCTTGTATTCCTATCCCCGAACCTTACCCACTGCTCTCTGGACTTTTGGAACCATAGGAGCTCTTCTTGCACTAGAGTATTATTATAATCATCAAGCAACTGTTGCTCTTTCTGACGCAAATAAATACTATCCACCACTTCCAAACGCTTTTGTAAATAATTAATCTGCTGCTCTAATTCACATTTCTTAACAAAAATGTTACCAAATACCTTCGAGTTAAACTCTAGTGAATTCTTCTGTACTTCTGAAAGCTTGCCATGAATTCCTCTATTACCAGACCACCATGACTGGTTCACAATATCTTTATACCCAGGATGAGTAGCCCAAGCAGCAACAAATTGGAAAGGTCGATTCCCTTTAGGCTGAGGACGACCTTTACAACGCACCAGAATAGGGCAATGATCAGACTGAAGCCTATTTCAGTATAATATACAAGATTGAGTTATGTTTTAGTATTTTATTTAATTTAACATAAAAATAAAAATTTAAATAAATAAAATTATTAAAATATTCTTACTAATAAAAAAAATAAAACAAAATCATACTCAATCACTCCTTTTTTTCTTTTCCTTCGTGTTCTTTCTCTTCTCCCTCTCTTTCACTCATCTAAATCTTTCTCCTGAACTTCAAGAAGATGTGATTTTACTCTAGTAAGTTCTGTTGTTATTGTCACCTTCACTTTGTACTAACCTTCACGTGAGTTCTGTCGTCATCGTTACGCTCGTCTTCCAATTACAGTCGTCGTTGAATGTTTCACCTACATAACAAAAATAAATCAAATAAACTCTCAACAATTAATTTAAAGTAAAAGTAAATTAGTCGATTATTAATTAAATAAGAACAAACTTTAACGGTGAGAGAAATGGATTACAATATCATCGTTACTTCGTTAAGTGGTGGTGACATTAAGATGCCATATTGTGATTTTGTGAGACGCATGACTTATGGGAGGTTGAGGAACATAAAAAAAGGCATGACTGGGATACGGCGTGACTGAGAGACGAGGACAACGAGAATTGCCGTGAGTAGGATGAAGACGTGATTGAGACGAGAGGAGGATGCGGCATGACGGTAACGAGAAGAAGATAATGACGCACCTAAGAAGCGGATGGCAGCTTGACTGAGAAGAGAAAGAAACAACGATGTTACTGTGCTGCCACCGGAGAAAGAAAGCTCGCCGACTGTCTTGCCAGTCCAGCTTTGTTTTGTCTTGTGGGTTTGGAAAAAAGAAAGGGGATAGAGTTGGACATTAAAAAGTTAAATGAGGATATTTTAGAAATAAAATGTTATTAAAGTTTCAGTCATTGTCTTCAAAAATTTCAGTCTTTACTTTCTGGAGATACTAAAGAAATTGAAATTTTGTGTCCTAAGATTGAAATTTTAGTTTCAATTACTATCAAATACAATACTAAATTTCAACTCCTAGTCTCAGTCCTAATACTCCAAAATAAACGTTACCTTAGAGTGTTCAAACTTCTTCCTTTCTGTTTTGTTAGTATCGGTCTTCACTTTTCTCTTTTTCAAAACTCATCAATCTCTGTTCACATCTTCATGAACTGTGATTCGAAGTTGAGCATTACTCTATATAATTCATTTTAGCAATTAATTATTAATGTTTTAGAATTAAATAAATTTCTTTATGATGTTCATCGTTAGTTAGTCGATTTTATTTATGTAGTAAAATAAAATATTATTAATTCTTCATATACTAATTATTCATATTAAATTTAATGTTGAAGCACATTAAATATGCTTAAAATATTTTTAAAATTAAAATAATTCAAAATTCGTCTTGTGCATGTAGTGATACATTAACTAATGATAGACTTTTAAATAAAGTTCAGTAATGGATTGAAAAATATAATAAAAACCAAAAAATAAATTATTTATAATTTTTTAAAAAATTTATCTATTTTGTACTTTAAAAATATAAATTAAGATTATAAATTTAAATTTTTTATTAAAATATTTAAATTTTTTCACTAAGAATTTATGTGTTAAAATCACATGTTAACTAAACTTTTTTAAAAACTGAAATAAGATATTTATGTCATTAAGAACCAAATTAAGACAAAATAATACTTTACCCTGACATATGAATTTAACCGCCGAAGATCTAAATCCACAAGCACGATGGAAAAACAAAAACCTTGAACCGCACGGGCTCGATCTTTCTTTTCTTGTTTTCACTTTCCATTTCCACCATAACTCACACAAGCCTTAAATTGAACAAGAATTCGTGAAATTCGATCCCCTTTTCTTCTTCTTTCACAGAATTATGCTCTTCCTAGGTAGCTTTCGATCGGTCTATTCTGTCCCCAATAACATCGGGCACCTGGGTCCTTTATTTTTAATGTTTTTTTGAAACCCATTCGTTTTTTTTTTTTTTTTTGCTGTAAACTCATGTCAATGACTGGGTTGGAGGAATTGAAGAAAAAGCTTGTACCTTTGTTTGATGCTGAGAAGGGCTTCTCAACAAGCTCAACCTTGGACCCTTGTGATTCTTACACTGTAAGCCCCTCTTTCTCTCTATCTTCCAATTATGTATTTGTGTCATTATGTATTTGTATGTGTTTGTGTTTTGGACCTTTTAAATTAAGCATTGAAGTCCTGAGTTTGAATTTCGCTTTGTGTACGTAACAACTTGTTGGCTAGTGACAGACGTTTAAATCAAACTCAGATCTGTGACGGATTAGTCCTTAGTATGCCAAGTTGATATATACCATGGAAAACCCAAAAAAAGATAAAATTAGGCATTGAAGACTCAAGAGTGTGGCACTATTGAGATTGTTCAAAATGTTTTTGCACATGTTTGGACTAGCTTTATGTGTGTTCAAAACAGCTCATAATTTGAGGTGTTCTTAATTATGCTTTTTTGGATTGGTTTCCACATATGCTCTATTATGACTTTGGTTTTCTGGTTCTCAATTGATTCGGTTGTGAAGTTATCCGATGGTGGGACCGTGAACTTGTTGAGCAGATCATATGGGGTGTACAATATCAATGAGCTTGGGTTGCAAAAGTGCACATCTCGATCTGTTCACGAGACTGCTGATCAGAGTGAGAAAACATATAGGTGTGCCTCCCACGAGATGCGAATATTCGGAGCAATTGGTAGTGGTGCCAGCAGTATTGTCCAGAGAGCTATTCATATACCAACACATAGGATTCTAGCTTTGAAGAAGATTAATATCTTTGAGAAGGTATTTCCTTTTTCTTAAACTTCATGGTGTTTTGCTATAGTTTGCCATTTACAATTTTACTGAGTCTGATTTCCGCTGCTAAACTTGGCTTCTTTGTGTTTCTGTTAAATTTATTTATGATTAATATAAACTATATATGTGATCTACCTATCAATATGTGGCATTCAGTTGATGCTAGGTAGTATAAGTTCGATTTGAACAGTTTTTGAAGTTTTGGAGTTGCTAGACACTTTATTATGTGACTCTTGCTATTGTTTGCTTCTTCATGGATAGAAAGAGCAATGTAGCAACTAGGCGATAATGAATGATATACCACCCTCCCCTCGCATTCCCAAACAAATTAAACAGTATATAATGATAATAACTCGTTCACTAACAGCTGTACTTTTTTTGTGCTAATTAGGAGAAAAGACAGCAGCTCCTAACAGAGATAAGGGCACTATGCGAAGCGCCTTGTTATCAGGGTCTTGTAGAGTTTCATGGGGCATTTTACACTCCGGACTCTGGACAAATAAGCATAGCTCTGGAGTATATGGATGGAGGATCGCTTGCAGATATCTTGCGAAAGCATAGAAGGATACCTGAACCTATTCTTTCATCCATGTTTCAGAAGCTCCTACATGTAAGTAGAACATTATTTTATATACACTTTTTGTTATATAAAATACTGAGACGTGTACTCTGTGTTTTATCTTTTGTAAGGGTCTAAGATATCTTCATGGAGTCAGATATTTAGTTCACAGAGACATAAAGCCTGCCAATTTACTCATAAACCTCAAGGGGGAGCCGAAAATTACTGACTTTGGTATCAGTGCTGGCTTAGAGAATTCAGTGGCAATGGTTAGTACAGATAATATTACAGCATCAGTTTACCACTATTATCAAGCTGTGGAGTTCATATTCATTCTTCAATGATTGTAACTATGCAGTGTGCTACATTTGTTGGAACTGTTACGTACATGTCTCCTGAGAGAATCCGAAATGAAAGCTATTCTTATCCAGCCGATATTTGGAGCCTTGGTCTTGCTCTCCTCGAGTGTGGAACAGGAGAATTCCCATATACAGCTAATGAGGGTCCTGTAAATCTTATGCTGCAGGTGTGTGCCATTTCTTATCAATGTTTCCTTTCATTTGATTAGATGTCCATGTCTGAAGAAGGATATATTTGCTGACTAATTTTGGTTTTTCGCAAAAGTTTCATGTTGGAAAACATCATCATCTGATAGTATTTGATAGCATAAATCACACAGAAGAAGCAATGTATATCTACTTTGTTGGTTCAACCTTGTTTGATACAGAAAACTTCTTCCTGTTACAATAAACTCACGTAGACACGCGCACGCGCAAACAATAAGTCTCCTTAAAATTCACCTAAGAACATTAGGAAAAACAGTAGGTTGGCTAAAAATTTGAAAATTCGACCTTTACAATGTTGCCATGTGAAACTTTAACTATGTAATCCGAGATCCTTGAGAGAAAATGATATAATAATGGAGCCAGTATCTTATACTCATTGGATAAGTGATGTCAATTCTGGTAATGTGATTGTGCACATGTGATTTTGTCTTATAATAATTATGCTTGTTTGTGGCAGATTTTGGATGATCCATCACCATCCCCGTCAAAACAAGTGTTTTCGCCCGAGTTCTGCTCTTTTGTTGATGCTTGCTTACAGAAGGATCCAGAAAGTAGGCCAACTGCAGAACAGGTGAGAAAAATTATATGATCTAGCATTGGTGGAAGTTTGTCGCCGTTGGATGTTAGCATTTATTCATTTATCTCCTTTGATTTAATTTCTGTGATCATTTGTTTCTCATCTGGTAAATAGTATAGTCTTTTCACTTTTTCATTGTCCTACTGCAGCTTCTTTTGCACCCTTTTATTACAAAGTATGAGAATGCGGAGATAGATTTAGCGGCATTTGTTCGAAGTGTTTTTGATCCTACACAAAGATTAAAGGATTTGGCAGATGTAAGTAGCCGGTCGTCATTATTTCTCTCCGTCAAACATTCGTTTGAGTTCATTTCATGAGATATTATACGATAGTCCGATCCACCTAGCTGATTCCACCTATTACAACAATACTTGGTGGTTATTCTTGTTGTATTCATTTGATTTCGTGAAGATAAAAAAAAAATGCATTTTGCTTAAGTGTCTGTTGATGCTTATTTTTGGTGAATGTTATACTCACTCTACACTTTTCTCTGCAGATGTTGACATTACATTATTACTTACTATTTGATGGACCTGATGATTTGTGGCAACACACAAGGAGCTTGTATAATGAAAACTCAATTTTCAAGTGAGCGCTATTTTTTATGTTTTAATTCTCCAAGTAAATCCATCATTTTTCTATGATAAATAAAATAAAGAGTAAATGCCCTTTTCCGGTCCTTAACCATTTGACCGATGGACTTCTCACCCCCTAAGAAATCTAAACACCCAAATCGGTCCCTATCTACTTTGATATATGTACATTCCAATCCCTGGTTAGGGACCGGAAATGGCATTTACTCAAAGTAGATAAGGACTGGAACGTACATATATCAAAGTAGATAGGGACCGATTATTACAACAGAAATTATCTGCTTCGGAGAAACTTTCGGCTATGGGGTTGATTATTTGTTCCTAATTCAGCAGTTCTATATATCTGAAAAGGAACTATATTGAATTACCAAGTATTGAGTAACATGATTTCTGAAATTTCCCTTATCTGTGTTATTGTTGGAAAAACTCAAGTGTATATTATCCTTCAATATTTGCAGTTTCTCTGGGAAACAACATGTTGGTCCAAACAATATCTTCACAACCCTATCGAGTATTCGAAGTACGTTACTTGGCGATTGGCCTCCCGAGAAGTTGGTGCATGTCGTTGAAAAGCTTCAGTGTCGTGCTCACGGCGAAGATGGAGTCGCAATCAGGGTCTCAGGATCATTCATAATTGGGAATCAGTTTCTCATTTGTGGAGAGGGCATTCAAGTAGAAGGCTTACCAAACTTCAAGGATCTTGGAATTGATATTCCTAGCACGAGATTGGGTACATTTCATGAACAATTCATAGTGGAGGCAACAAACCTAATTGGATGCTACAACATTGTTAACCAAGAGTTGTATATTTGCCAATAATGTACTCTAAAAATATCAAGGTTTCAATAATGTTTATACTATGAACTTGTAAAAAAAAAAAAGAAAGAGAGAGAAAATATGTTAATAGTTAAGATGAATTCTCATATCATGCCCAAGGGATGTTGTATCATATTTTGAGAGAAATTGCATTCTCCATTGATAAATCCAACCAACTTGGTTTATGATTAGATGTATTTTAACTCTTGGAGATTTTTTGGTATCTTGAGGAAAAGCAAACAAATAAAGAAGAAAACAAAAGGAAGAGAGGACAATGTATCCTTTCTTGTTGAACGAGTAGTGCGTTTGTTTTTGTTTTTGAAGATAGGACAGAAACATAGACAACGAATGTTTAAAAAGTATTTGGAGATAGAGACATGATACTGAACACATTATCTCAAAGACAGTTTTTTATATTTTTATGTCCACTCTTTTATAAAGGACAACCATGGACACGGAATTTAGGAAGATGGACTCGGACTTTTTAATGAATTTTTTTTTTGTCCAAAGATATTTTTTATTATTCTATTATTATCCCTTCTTATTTTCTTCAATTTGAGCTTTTTCTCTATTTTGCGTTCTTCTTCTCTCTATTTTTTTTGTCAGGTATGGATAATTACTTTTTTTTATGTTATCGTTATTACTTCAATACCATTTTTATCTTGTTAGTTCATAGACCAATTCTTTTTGTAATCTCCTGTATTCCTACGTAAGTTAAGTACGTATTCTCATTCTCTATTAAATTAGTTTGCATTTGATGCAGAAAATTTGAAATTACATGGCTATTTTAGTCATTTCATATAATATTTTAGTCTTGTCCATATGTATTCAAACATAATACTGCATTACATTAATGTATTGTACACCGTATCTAAATACAATACACAAAGGATAATTTTTAGTATTCTATTCTGTCATGTCTCCATGAACAAATGCAGCCTAAGTGAACAAAGAGTTTTCAACCACGTATTTATTTCTCACCTTTCACCTCTTTCTTTTGCATTCACCCCTATATTTATATATTTTCAACCATGCTGCTATGTGTATATTAAACATCAATCACTCATGTAAAATACATGTTAAATACACATTAAAATAAATTAAACACATATTTATAACATATACAAATATAATTTAACATATGTTGGTTAGAGACTAGCATGCTTCGTTTAATTTGGTGCTGTATTTAGAGGTGGCAAACCGGGTCGAACTCGTCGGGCCAACCCGCCGAACCCGCTAAAAAGGCGGGTCAGGCTAGATTTTGGAACCCACCAAATAAAAAAAATTCGCCAAACCCGCACCACCAAATTTGCGGGTTTTGACGGGGCGGGGCGGGCCGGCCCGTCGGGCCAATGATTTTTTTTCTTTTTTTATTAAATAAAAGAGTGATTACTATTACAAAATTAATAATTACATAATTTTTAAACGCTTTTTTTCATTTTTTATTTTTATTCTTCTTTTAGTTATTAACTTTATTTATTTTATTTTACAATTTCGTATATATGCTTGTGACTTATTTTTTAAAATAAAGATGGTTCTATTGATAAATATTATTTTAAACAATTTTATTGAAATTGAAAATTAAAAAAAAAAGATAATAAAAAATTTATATTATAATTTAATTATTTTTTATTTGTATTTAATTTTTTAATTATTATTTTTGATTAATTTTAATAAATTTTATTTTTCAAAAAAAAAAAAAGAAATAAGTGGGTCGCTAACCCGCCATAAAGCAAGTCGGACTAATATTTTGAACCCAGTTTAGTTGACGGGACAGGCCTATGAGCCTAGACAGGACGAAACAAGTTGGGGTGGGTCGACCCACTTTGCCACCCCTAACTGCGTCCTTAGCCAAAGAAAAGAAACTGCAAGGCATAATGAGCCTTATAAGGAATGGACTACTGCTAAAATTTAGGAAAATTTTCAACTTTTTAGTTGGGGATTTGTTATTTTCTTTTTGTTTTTCTATTTTTTATCAGACACCAAAAAAAGTACTCAATATTTTATGTATATGTAATATTTTTAAAATGCTTAACATATTCTTTCACACAAGAATCTTCTGTACCATGTTAATATCATAAAACGATCTATTTAAAATTTTTAAATTATTAGATAAATATAAATAAATAATTATATATCTAACATATTTCCGAATCTCAATTAAATTTACAACTTTAGACCATTCAAAAATGAAAATACTCACGATCCAGAATTTGGTTTCTAAACCGTAGTCTAACTTCCTCACGGAAAACAAAGTGACTCGATCAAAATTTATCTTCATTAAAACATGATCCTAAATATCACAATGTAATCATTATTTGTATGTTAAATTCTTAATTTTGGTAACACATTCAAATCTATTTTTCCACCAGCTTGACTCCGTCAAGCAAGCATTCAGTGACATTAGTGCTACATTAATCCATGCGCTTTAAGTGAAACGATTAATTACAAGATATCAAATTAACATACACTTTTCATTATTTTTGCACTCTACAAACAAGCTCCAAAGGACCATTTTTCACTAATCAAGAATCAACTACGTGCTATTTTGATCAATTTTAGCAATGTAATGTTTTCATCTACCAATCTTGCTATTCATGAAATGATCACTGCCAACAAGATAAATCAAAACTAGTTTCAAAATCCCGGGATCAGGGATTGTGATGCACCTACCAAGCAACTTAGGCTTAGGTTCATATAGTTTAGTAGGCACCAATCTTTAACCTAAGTGTTGCTCAGAACATTGTCACAACCACATGTCAAAGCTCATCAAGTAGATATCGTACACACCCAATGTCTTTAGAAAATCAGTAGAAATATACATTTGTCCATCATGTAATCTTCCCCCTCCCATTCTTGATCTGAATTTAGGATTTAAGAATCATCCAACAGACGAAGTCCTATACAACTAACAAACCCTTTTAAGCAATTTACATTTCATATAACCTGCAGAAATGATAACAAATGACTTAATAAATGTCTACAATAATTTTAAATAGGATAAAATATCATTTTTGTCCTAAATGTTTGAGCTAAATATCAATGTTTTCTCTAACATTAATTTCATCCTATTTATTCTCAAACGTTAAAAAATAACTCAATGTTATCCCCAACTTTATCTGCATCAAGAATACCAAGAATGTATATTATATAAAACCCCAAGGTTTTTCCATAATTTAGTTGAAAAATGAAATAGCTGAAGATTGGGAAAGGCCATAACATAATTTAAATTTTTCATCGTTTAATGTTCCTTTAACTTTTATTGTTTAGTTTTATCTTTGAAAATATTCAAAGGTTACATCATCAAAGTTTGCCAGAACAGACATTTGGTGTCTATGTCACCATCTCCACTAGTGATTTTTGACAGAGTAACCAATGGAACAACATGGAGTCACTTTTGAAATATTTAAAAACCTAAATAGGTTAAGAAAATCTCAAGGACAATATTGATACTTTACCTCAGATTTTTTAGACAAAACTAACACTAGACCAGTTCAAATAAAACAAAACAATGCTTTAGGAAACCTCAGGAAAAATATGCTTACCAAAAAATATGATTTGATGAATTCCGTACCACTCTTGCCACTGTGCAACTTGTCAGTCGACAACAAAATTTAGTTAGTTTAACAAGCATATTAGATTCATGAAGATGCCAAAAAGTAGTCCCGGATAGTTCTTTTCAAGGAAGATGGAGGGTTCAAAACAGATGAGGGGCTCTTCAAAGCAGATTCTGGAGTCTTTTCAGATGATGAAGTTTGATTGAATCCTGAGGGCAGCTTGTTCTTGTGCCACCCTTCAGGTGCAAGAATTTTAGGTGGTGTGATTGGAGTGGCTAACTTAATTGGGGGATCTAATGATTCATTGTCTATTGACTTGAGATACTTTTCTTCATTGTTCAGTAGAATTTTGCTTTCTGTACAAGGCATTGCCATTACTCTTCTGCGGATGGAACATGAAGTCTTTTTGTCGCAGATATAATTGGTTTGGTTCCAAATCCGAACCTAGAAATGGAAATTGGTAAAGTTAAAATGCTAAAGCAATAGAGGCAGCATTGCTACTAAAAATAGGTTATAGACAGTAAAGGAATTAACATTGCAATTTGGAAATGATAATCTGGTTTTGGAACCCAACTTGGTCTCAAATTAAATGAACTAAAATTAATAAATAAATAAATAAATTTGCTTACTGTGCAATCATCTGATGCAGTTGCTAATTTACCAATCTCAGAGTGGTTCCTGTAATGTAACTATTGTTAGAAGTACAAATTAAAATGAAGAGAACTAAAATTCTAAACCACACTAGAGTTCCTATTTACCAGTCAACTGCTGTAACCTCCGCATCATGACTTTTCAAAATAACAGGCGTCGCTTGGGGCTTGTTAACCTGATTTTTGGAAGTTTTCAGTAAAGTCATATCACAATTGCAACCTATCTTGGTAAAATAAATCATAAAAAATATAAAATTGTTACCTGCCAGACATAGGCATTTCCATTACTAGAACCACTGACTATTTGAGACGCATCTGGGCTAATGGCAGCCTGGAATTGCGCAGATCAGCAATAGGTAAGAAAATTAGGAGAACAGGATGCAAAACATTTGAGAATACTTGTTTTGTTTAATCTACCTTGACAAAAAATGATTCTATGGGACAACCAGGAAAAGATCTGAAAGGCCCCTTGTCAAGTTGAAGGATGTTATACAGATAAATGCTGCATAAAAAAGGACAATATATTTTTATATTTTACTTGTCTTCTCAACCGTATTGAAAATTTTCATGGATACAAAGTGTAAATGGCTGAAATACCAGTTATCCATGCAGGATGCTGAAAGAAAAAGACCACTTTCATCTTGGGACAAGCTAGATATGCCATGTAATCTTTCCTGAAATAACAATGAAGATTACTGTCAAAAACTTTATCTATCAATTTAAGCTTTCTGAATAATAATAATAATGATAATGATTATAATAATAATAATAATTAGGTGGAAACTCGGGTGAAGTTGACTTCACGTGAAGTTGATATCTGAGAGCCGTTAGATGATTTGACTGATTTGACTAAATTTTCATCCAACGACTCTCAGCTATCAACTTCACGTGAAGTCGACTTCACCTGAGTTTTCACCTAATAATTAACATACTAGTGACATGAAAAGCACAATATAGTTGACAATTTCTACCAATATACATTTTCACTCCAAAGAATGGTGAATTAATTATTTTGAGAACATTTAACCCCGCAGATAGCCTCATATTACATATAAGATAACATGCTGACTGTATAGAAACACAAAAAGACTTCTACTTTGCAGTACATTTAAAACCAACCTTTTCTGTTGACTGAGGACGAGGAGATGCCTGTGTAACAAAACTTTTCAAATTTCTGGTATCCCAAAACTTCAACACACTGAAACCAATTGCAAAGTAAATTCAATTAGTTCAGCAAAGAAAATAAAAAAATAACAAATCCAACATGCAGTTTCATGAGTAATGATTCCAACTAACCTATCCACTGCCCCTGCAGTGGCTATGGAAACCTGGTCCTTAAGACAAAGAACAGATGTAATGCTCATCGACTTGGCCTGACAGAATAGAATCATTGTTAACAAGGTTAGCTTGTGACTCAAAAGAACTACAAAAATAAAACCATAAGCAACTAACCTTGCCCTTTCTGACACGTTTTGCTTGAGATGAAAGATGTGCTCCTTTGACAACAGCCGTTGAACTAGTGAAGCAACCCAAAACATTGTTACAATAAAAATAATGATTAGGATAAAGTATACATTTTGTTCCTAAAGTTTGTAATTTTTTTCAAAAATATATCTAACGTTTAATTTTATTCAATTTTGTCCCTAACGTTTTCAATTATTTCAACTTTGTCCCTAACATTTTTTATTTATGTCAAAATTATCCTTGGAAGTTATCAATTTTGTCCCTACCATTTTACATGAAATTAACGTTCAGGGTAATTTTGACAAAATCAAAAACGTTAGGGACAAAATTTAACATAACTAAACATTAGGAGTATTTTTGAAGAAAATCACAAACTTACCCTAATGATTAACAGTCAAGGAGGGGGGAAACAACTTTGGAGGAGGTCAGCAGAAATATAGAGAAACTTACCATATGCTAACTTCTCCATGTCTACCCCTAGTTGCCGATTTGCATCTTAAGTCCCAGAGACAAAAGGATCCATCTCTTGAACCAGAGACAATAATATCTGTCATTTTGGAGATTAAAGGTAGTAAGACACGTAAACAGCTAATATATCACTTTGCAGTTGCAAACATTCCAGAGTTCTGGATGAATGAAACATTACCAGCATTATTTGGATGAGCACACATAGACTTCACACTCCCTGTGTGCCCCGTCAACACTCCAATACATTTCTTTTCTTGTACATCCCATACCTTCATCTGTAAATGTTCAACATAGTAACATTGAAAACGGAATTAGTTAGAAGTGAGCTACTCATAGTACACTACATCTATTCGTGGAGTTTTATGAAAGCCTAAAAACTATGGGTGCATAAGATGAACAGAAATGATGCACTTAGAATGGGGATATCTAATGCAAACTCAAGGATATGCAATGCTGTTGAGTGGATACCTAGCAAGTAGCATGGCAACAACCTATCCGAAACAAAGCAACACATTCTCAGCTCAAAAATTCATGAATTCATTCAAATTGCACATATTGTTTTAGTCAACAGTAGTAAACTAAACTGATAGCCACAAACATAATAACTTACTGTCTGATCACCAGAAGCTGTGAGTATCTGTGTGTCTTCCTGAAAAGAATTGTAAAGCATAATCTTATGAGACATTAGTATAAAGACAATTAATCAAATTAAAATTCAAAAAGAAAATGTGAATATATGACTGCATAATTGTGGGTTACCTTAATCCAACAGATATCAAACACGGCATTAAGATGCGAAACCCACTCACAGATCTTCGCTTTCTCTGAGATTAAAACAGTGTAAAATTCCCACCAAAAGTCATGCAAAATTCAAACAAGGAACAGAAACAAAACAAACCTGCATTTTCTTCAAACGAGGATAATACGGAGAATTTTTTACGCGAATCAAATAAGCTTAGGTATCCATCTTCATCAGATAAAGCCAGAATGTGTGAAAACTTGGGAGTCTGAAATTTGAAATAAGTAAATAATTTTGAGCCAACAAAAATTAGGGCTTTGGTCTGAATAAACAAAGTTGAGAAGGTTAAGGTTAGCAATGTGGTGGTACCTTACAGAAAGAGAGGGACATGGGAATGGTACCATCTTCGCTGTGGTGAACTCCAACAGCACCGTGTTCCACGAATCCAGTGACGAATCCATCCATGTAAGGCCGTTTGCGAACTGAAAAGAACACACAATGAAAATCGTAAGGGGAAAAAAAACAGAAAAAATGAAAGCTTTGAAGTGAGTGATGGAAACCTCGGAAGGAATTGAGCTCCCTTGAAGTGATTTGGGTGAAGACGGAGCTACGTTTTGTAACGTCCATCGTGATTTTGGTTGAAGGATTGAGAGAAGAGCGAAATGAGATGAAAGAGGCAATGAAATCAGAGAAGAAGAAGAAGAAGAAGAAGAAGAAAGGAGATGGAAGACGGAAGATGCGAACAAGTAAAAATGAAGATTTTAGCGGGACATCAATCAATGGCGGGAAAATCGAATTCTTTCTCTTTTTTTTATTGTAATTTTGTCGCTGACCAAAAAATATTTCGGTGGTTTACCCATTTTCTTTTTTTTTTCCTCATGCTCTTGGATTCGGCCGGAAAATAAACATTCATTACACTAAAGGCTTGTTTTTTGTGACAAAAGGCTTGTTTGAATAACTACGTTGGGCCAAGACAAAAACAAACAACTCAGGGTTCACGAAAGAAAAAAAAAATCAACTTGGGTTGGTCGAGTGGTCAACTCACTCGTTCACTTAAATAAGTGCCGATAGTTCGAATCATATCTTATGCATGCAACATAAAAGGGCTTGTTTTAATAAACTTCTAAAAAAACATTTTGAAATGTTTTTTTTTTTAATAATTTGATGTTTAGATATATTATATGAAAATATTTATTATTTAATTCCTTTTTGACATTCTATTCATGTAATTTTTGTTCAAGCAACGCAGTATTCCTTTTTAATTATGTGTTTGGTAAATATGGGCTAGGCACAATATTGTTGCAACTTCAAAGACATATATGCAAATTAAAAAAAAAAAAGAACTTAATCAATTTACCAAAAACTAGAACCTTATCAATGTCACGAAAAACAAAAATACCTACCAAACCAAAAATTCCTTCGGACAAAAATATGACGTTCATCAGTCTCTTAAAAAAATGAAGTGCATTTGAATCCAAACTTAGGTAACGAACTTGCCTTAAAAAAAAAAGAATTAGGTAACGAAAAACGTCATGTGACTAGTCATATGTTATTAAATACATCTTACGGTGACCATCTTTGACTGCGTAACATCGGTGACTTCGATGAGAGCGGGCTATGTGAGAAGGGGAGCCTCTCGTTCCCATGAGCCTCGTGAGAGAGATCGAATGAGGCAAGAAGGTGAAGCCCTCCACAGAATAGGAAAAAAGGCCCGAAAATCGGGTGAAGGGAAAAAATTTTCAGGAACGTCAGCTGTGATACCAAGAGTGGAAGAGTGGATGATAACTGAAGAAGCCATGGGGGAAGAAAACAAATCTGCTGAAGTTTGTGTATTAAGCCCCAACAATGTTGTTGAAGCACAAAAAATCAAGAACAACCGATCTTTTGCTTCAATTGTGAAGACAGGAGCCAATCCCACAGAATCTGAAGATGTGATGATGGCACAAAGAAAGAAAGATGTTGAAGAAAATGAAGAGAACACCCAAGAGGTAACTATCGAGAAAATCCCTTCTGTTCTGTTTAATTTAATTATAAGTGAGACTGTAAAAAGGGAAATTCGAAAAGAATGGTGGGACTCTCTTATAGTTAAGTTATTAGGAAGGAGATTATCACTCCAAGCTATGAAACGAAGGCTAGAAATTATGTGGGAAAAAATGGAGAGTTTAGATGTCATTGACTTAGGGAATGATTTTTTTCTAGTGAGGTTCTATAATTCTGAGGATCTGGATTTTGCTATCACAGAGGGACCATGGAAAATTCTAAATCATTACCTTACTATTAGATTTTGGAAGCCAGATTTCAACCCTTATACTGCCACTATCGATAACATAGCGGTCTGGATAAGGTTACATGGACTTTCCATTGAATACTATAACAGAACAATTTTGGAAAAAATTGGAAACGTAGTGGGGCGCACTCTTAAAGTGGATATGAATACTGCTGAAATCTCCAGAGAAAAATTTGTTAGGATATGCGTGGAGGTCAACCTAGTAGATCCTTTGGTGTCTCAATACCAGATTAATGGAGTAACTCACACTGTGGAATATGAAGGCATTCATCAAGTTTGCTTTCAGTGTGGTAAAGTAGGCCATGAGAAGGGATCTTGTCCTGATTTACTGAAAAATAACAAACAGGATGGAGGGGAAGCTCAGCAGACAAGGATGGAAGTTGAAGATGAGGGCGCTCAAGGGAATTCAGGAAAAAACAAGGGAAAATCGGTAATTGAGGAGAATCAGGAGTAATATGGTCCTTGGATGTTGGTCCAACGCAGTACACGTGGCAAGAAATATTTGAAAGATGGGGAAGGTACGAGCTCTGAAGGAAAAAGAAAGGAAAAGGATTCTAGGAACGTGGGTGGAGAACATTCTACCCGTTTTGCAGTACTGAGGGAAGAAAATCTAAATGAAAACAACGGTAATGATGAGGCTCAGAAGGATGACGTTAGGGGAACAAAGGACAAAGCGGTGAAAACGACAAAGAATACCATAATGGATACAACAACCTTTAAGAAGAATCAAGCCAACCCACCTAGACCGAAAAGCCCAGAAAAAAATATAGCCCGCTAACACCCCTTAAACACAGCCTCTAACCCCAGCCCAACCACTTTGGCCTAATCTGCACCCACTAGAACACAAAACTTGACCCCCACCAGCTTCCAACACAAAACAACGTCAATTTCCAACCAGCCCAAAATGTGCAAACCTCTCAATCTCAATCCACACAAAAAATCCTTCATAATATGGCCCAACTTTTCCACCCAACTAAATTCCATGAAAATTGGATTTCTCAAAGTTTGGTGAGTCAAACAGATTCTCAAAATGCAACTGATTCTGGAGAGAACATTCACTCAAGAGAAGACTCTCTAGAACCAAAACCCCCGGATTTTGGGACAATTGACACTAATGAGATGATACAAGCAATTGAGCAAGTTGAACAGCAGTGCCTGCAGGGTGAAGAACAGAATCAAGAAGGAGAACCTCTAACATTAGAGGACATGCAATGTGCTTGAGGAGCTATGTAGCTTTTCTCTGTTTCTTCCTACTCTCTCTTTTCTTCTATCATATAATGATTATTATCGCTTGGAATATAAGAGGGATTGCGAATAAGGTGTCAATTCGCATTCTCAAAGAAATAAAGCGCCAGAAAAATCCACATATTGTTTTGCTTTTCGAGACTAAGTGTAGTGGAGAAAAAGCTAATGCAGTTGTCAGGGATTTAGGCTTTCAGTTTGCACACAGGGAAGAGGCAAACGGTTTCTTTGGTGGCATTTGGGTTCTTTGGAGTAAATAAGAACTCAACCTCAGAATTGTTAGCTCACACCATCAATTTGTGCATATGGAAGTGAATGATAGAAAGAAGGGTGTATGATTCCTCACTGCGGTTTATGCAAGCCCACAAGACGGAATTAGAAATGCATTTGCTGAGGAAGTGCTGAACATTGCCAACAACATGAATTCCCCTTGGATGTTGATAGGTGATTTCAACGATATTCTAGATGATACAGAAAAGAAGGGTGGAGCTAGAACAGATATTCACGCTTGTCGCCGCTTCTGGAGATAGATTGAAGATTGCAAGCTTATCGACTTAGGTTCTGTTGGTACTAAGTTCACTTGGAAAGGTGGAGTTAGGGAGGGTTTAGATAGAGTCTTTAAAAGGTTAGATAGGGCTCTATCTAACGCTTCTTGGCGGATCAAATTTCAAGAGGCGAGAATTGAAGTTTTACTCAGGGTGAACTCTGACCATCATCCACTTATGGCTAATCTTTTTCCCTCCAGAGTTGACAGAGGAGAAAAGCCGTTTAGATTTGAAGCAATGTGGAAAATTCATCCGAATTTCAATAATTTTGTTAGTGAAGCTTGGAAAAAGAATCTAACCATTCCAATGGCCCTAAAGTCCCTCTCTGATGATATTAGAAATGGAATAGGGATGTTTCTGGACACCTCTTTAAGGAAAAAAGAAGGCTTCTTAACAGGATAGCTGGTATTCAAAATTTTCCTTCTTATGGCACCAATCCTTTCCTAGATGACCTCGAAAAAGAGCTGAGTAGCGAGCTGGACATTATCCTATATAGGGAGGAGGTCTTTTGGCTACAAAAGTCGAGACACCAATGGATTGTTGATGGAGATCGAAATACACGCTTTTACCATACAAAAACTCTTATTAGAAGGCGTAAAAACTGTATTGTGAAACTTAGAAGCAAGGATGGAGCTTGGATTGAAGACCAAGAAGAGATGAAAAGTTTAGCTAGCAATTATTTCAAGGAGCTGTTCAAGGAAAAGGATCATTATAGGCCTCAATTTCAACTTAACACGACATATCCAAATATGAATGCTACTCATCAGAAAAACATGGTGAAATACCCATCAGCGGAGGAAATTAGACAAGCTTTATTCAAGATAGGCCCTTTCAAGGCACCGGGTGAAGATGGCTTTCCAGCATACTTCTTCCAAGACCAGTGGTATGCCATTATACCTTCCCTTTGTCAATTTATTTCCATGATGTGGATAGATCCGAAAAATATAGGCATTGTCAACAAAACACTCATTGCCCTTATTCCAAAAGTCCAACAGCCTGAGTTCATTGTTCAATTCCGGCCAATTGCTCTATGCAATGTGGTTTACAAATGCCTAACAAAAATCCTGGTAGAAAGAATTAAACCCACACTTAAAGACAGGATCGCACCAAATCAGTCAAGCTTTATACCGGCAAGGGTGATACATGACAACATTATTATTGCTAAGGAAATGGTGCACACTATGAAGAAGTTGAAGGGGAAAAACAAGTTTATGGCCATCAAAATAAACTTTGAGAAAGCCTATGATAGATTGAATTGGGAGTTTTTACAAGGCTGCCTAAGAGAGTTTGGTATTCTGACTCAGATGGTGAAAATCATAATGGCTTGCGTCTCATCAGTTTCTTATTCTTTGCTATGGAATGGATGCAAATCAGATTTTTTTCAACCGTCTAGGGGTATTAGGCAAGGAAACCCAATCTTTTCCTTATCTCTTTGTTGTTGCTGTTGATAAATTATCTCAAGCTATAGAAGAACAAGTGGAAAGCGGTGAATGGAAGCCTATGAATGCTGGAAGAGACGGCCCTCCTATATCCCACCTGTTATTTGCCGATGATCTTCTTCTTTTCACAGAAGCTTCCAGCAAGCAAATAGAGGTTGTTATGCAAACGCTAAACTCCTTTACTCTAGCATCTGGCCTAAAAATAAATGCAAACAAGACCTCAGTATACTTCTCAAAAAATGTTGAAACTGGGACTAGGGAATATATTAAAGGAAGAAATGGATTTAAAGAAGTAGACTGTTTGGGACGCTACTTGGGGGCCTTGTTCACTAATCAAAGAAGGGGGAAGGAGAGGTATAAATCGGCTATTGACAGAGTAAGAAACAAGTTGAAAGGGTGGAAGATTAACTGTCTATCTCTAGCAGGACGGGTCACTCTTGCCAAATTTGTTATAGGGCCAATCTTAAACTTTGATATGAGTTATGCTCGCATACCAAAAGGAGTTTGTGATGAGGTAGAGAGATTACAACGCCAATTTATTTGGGGGGAGAAAGCCAATAGAAGAAGAATGCACGCTGTGAGATGGGAGCTTCTGTGTAAACCCCCTGAACTGGGGGGCCTGGGGTTTAGAAAGCTTTCATGCATGAATGACGCCTTTATTATGAAAACTCTTTAGAGGGTTTTAACAAGCCAGATGAGCTATGGGTTTCAGTCCTTTATGGGAAGTATGAAAGGGGCAAAAATCTTCTGCAGGAATTTCCTATATCTCTAATGATTCAGACCTGTGGCGTAACATGTATAAACTTTGGAATCAGGTTCGAGACAATGTCATCTTTGCTATGGGCAATGGCCAATATATTTGCTTTTGGAAGGACATATGGATTAGAAAGGAAAATCCTCTGCTGGAATACACGATGACACTTATTGAAGCAGATAACACTAACTGCAAAGCCACGAAATATGTGCTCCCAGATGAAAATTGGAACATACATTTGCTTTGTCAACTTCTTCCGATGAACATTGTTGAAAAGATCAGAGCTCAAATGCCCCCCAGTGAAGATATAGGGACAGACAAAATAATGTGGGGCCTTAACTCTCATGGAGACTTTTCGATTTCAAGCGCTTACAAAAGCATCTATCAAGCCCGAGGAGTACAGCATGGAATTTGGGAACTCCTTTGGAGGTGGAAAGGGCCTCAAAGAATTAAAATGTTTAACTGGTTGGCCTTACACAAAAAACTCCTAACCTCAGAACGTCGTGCACGTCTTTTTGGCGTCTCCCCATATTGTCACATATGCAATGGATGCCCGGAAACCTTGGAACACGTTTTGAGAGACTGCCCTAGTGCGTCAAGTTTATGGACACGTTTAATTCACCCTTCTAAGGTACAATTTTTCTTTAGAGCTCCCTTCGATGTCTGGTTTCGTTGGAATTTGACTGAACAAATTGGAAACCACAACCAAAAAGATTGGACTTCAGATTTTCTTATCTCTACCTGGATGCTCTAGAATTGGAGGAACCGTGAAATCTTCGATCCACCTTTTAAAAGACCGGAAGATGCTCGACCAGTGATATATAACTTTATAAATTCAGTGCATGCAGCATTTCAAAGAGATTTGAGCATTAAAGGAAGAATAATGAAAATTGAGGCAGAAATCCGGTGGAACCCCCCACCACACGGATGGATCAAAATCAATACAGATGGTTCCTCTCTAGGAAACCCGGAATTTGCTGGATGCGGAGGACTCATTAGAGATGAACACGGCAGATGGGTAGCAGGATTTATGCACAATATTGGTACTTGCTCTGCTTCTCAAGCAGAGATGTGGGGTTTGAGAAATGGCCTTAATATGACATGGGAACTTGGATTTAGAAAAGTTGTTGTGGAGATGGATTCGAGTGTTGTCCTGGATTTGATTTCTAACAAGAGCAAGCACAGAGACCAACCTGATCCCATAATCAGAAGTATTGATGGTCTAATAAATAGAGAATGGATGATTGAATTCAGGCACACCTTTCGTAAAGGCAATAGAGGTGCAGATTTCTTGGCTAAGGAGAGTCTTAAGTGTCCTCCAGGCTTTCAATTTGTAGACCTCCCTTCCCCCGCTTTACAGCTCATTCTAAATGATGATTGTAGAGGAATTTCTATCCCCATATTAATCTCAGTTTTGTAATCCTTTTTGGACTCTTAGCCCCGATGTTTAACAAAAAAATGTTATTAAATACATAGAATTTAGATTCTCTAAATTTTAAATTTGTACTATAGATTGTAAAGTGTGATCTTTTACCCTTAAATGGTTTCTCTTTCATATTTATTCTTGGTCCCATCTATAAAATAAATGGAGAGATTACACTTTACTCTTTAAAGTGAAATTCAAACTTTAGAAAATTCAAATTCAAATATATAACTCAATCTTTCTTTTTTTTTTTAAGTCAGAATTTTTATTTATTGGAATAAAATGTAAATATTTGGTCCAAATAGGATAACAGAATAAAAAAATGGTATATCACTATATAAATTAATTTTAACATCTAAAAGATAATAAGATATATATATTCACAGCAAACAGGCCATAGTACTTTCATAAGTCTTTTTGCTGCTAAGATAATTTTAGAGCTCGTTATTAGGGGTGTTCAAATCCAGACCGATCTAAATTAAACTGTTTATCCAATCCAATTCAAACAAAAAATCGATTAAAATTGTACTAATTCGAATTTGATTGGATTATATTTTTTACAAACCGTTGGATCGGATCGAAATTTTAAATTAACTTTTCATAACTGATCTAATCCAATTCAAACCGCACAATGTGCTATAATATTATTATTTTATCATTATATTTAATTATTTATAATTATACTTATAACATATTCCATTTGTTATACATTTTTTATGTTCAAAATGTTATTTATTTATTTATATTCACTAACCAATAATTTTATTTCTATTGCATGTTATCGTTGGCTTTTTAAGATATTGTTGAGACTTATTATGTCATTGTTGATTATTTAAAATTTGATATTGAGACTTATTATATGTATTTAATTAATTTTTTTAAATTTATAAAACCGCAAATTCAATCCAATTCAAACTGCTTGAAATTGGATCGGAGCGAATTGAATTTTTTCAAAAAAAAAATCATCCAATCCAAACCGCAATGCAAATAAAATTAGTGTTCGGATTGGATGAGTTTTTTACTCAACCGATCCAAACCGTACCGCGAACACCCTTACTCGTCACCACCTTGTTCTCAAACATCTTTTGGTTCCTCGCATCCCAGATTTTTCAGAGAGTAGCAGCAAATAGGCTTTTCATTATTTTTTCAACCGAGCCATTTCCAAATCTTTGAGCCATGTTCCTCTACTATTTTTCGGAAATTTGAGTTGTCGCCAGGTAATGTGAGGGCTTCAATTTCATTCCAGAGTTATTGAAACGACTCTTGACAATAGATCAAACAATGCATTACAGTTTTATCTTCCAAGTTGCATATAAGGCATGTGGCTGAAATTGTTGGCATTTTGAAGCTAACTTTTTATTTCACAGGAATTCTTTCGTGTGCTGACTTCTATAATAATTTCGGATTTTGGTTGGAGTTTTGAGTCTCCAAATTAATCGTCGCATATCTTTTTGTTTAAATATCTCCAAAAAAAATTCTAGTGGTGAATGGAAGGATTGAAATACTAACTGATAACCATAATTAATCGTATAAGTATCTTTTCAATCTTTATCCCAAATTAAACAGTCCTGTCCTGTTGTTCTTTGTATTTGGAGAATAGCTTGAGTCGAGAAACTTATTGAAATTAAATTTTCATTCTAAGGTTTGGTTTGGTAAAACTTTTTGAAAAGGCACTACAACAATTCCGGCAGATAGCAGCGAAAATTTGGTGATTTTATAAAACCGTCGCAAAACAGCAACCTGCGGCACATATAGCAGCGGTTATTGGTTGGGGTTACAATAAGGACTACATTTAGCGGCGATTTTTCTCGAACCGCCGCTATATGTACCGTCGGGTGAGTTATTGTTTTACATTTTGCGGCGGTTTTGTTTAAATACACCGCCGGAAAATACGTATTACCACATATCGCAATATTTTCTTTAGTAATAACCATCTGTTTATAATCTAGTTAAGCAAACACTACTATCTTAAGCTACATATTTTTAAATCGTTGTTACTTAAACTCGTAACACTTTTTCTACATTCGTTTTACGTAAAACAAAAATTCACAAGTTAAATAAGATATATATGTTAACTCATGTGAACAAATTTACCAATAAGATTTTCTTGTTCACTTTATTGGCATTTAAATTTACATTCAAACATGGATGTAAAAGAAGAAAATAAAATCATACTCTGAACTAATTAAAAATCAAACATTTTCTAAAAATAATAATTATAAATATTTTCTATAAAATATTAAAAATAATAATTAAAAATATTTTCTACAAGTCATTAAAAATTCAAAATTTTATAATTTTACGAAAATTATAATTTTAAATTATAATTTTTTTTATTTTAATACCTAGGTGCTTGTATTTTTTAAAAACTCAAATTCTTCATTTTGTGTTTGGTAAATAAAAAATGTCATGTGCTTGTACTTGTAATTTTTAAAAGATCGGAGTATAAAAGCACTTAGAGTTTTTTAAAGTTGGTTTGTACTTTTCAAAATTTAAAAATTTAATATAACCTCATATGTTAACTAATTTTCAAATTTAATACTTATATTTATGTCTATCGTAATACTTTTAAATTTTAAAAACTATTTTACCAAATATAATTATTATTGTTGCTTGTATTTATTAAAAGTTATTTTTAATTTAATTTACTAAACATAAATATTATAGCATTTAAAAAATAAAAACTTTACCAAATTAACCCTAAATTTTATCTGTCTTGATTAATTGGCTTACTCATTGCAGTTGGTGTTATTGCTTATTAATTAATTTCTTAGTTTCTGCGTTGTTTCTCCGTACATAACTCAACTTCGGGAAATAGGAAATTTATATATATATATATATATATATATATATATATATATATATATATATATATATATATATATATATAAAAGAGAATGGAAAATGAGCTGAAAATCAAGTAGAAGAAGACCATAGGGTTAAATGGAAGAAAACTAAACAATAAATTTATGAATAAAACGATTATCTTTGGATTAAGAATAAAGTAATAAACAAATCTATCTTTAATAGCTCAAGTTTTTTTTATTTTGTTTATTATTATTTTTTAAAACACATTTCTTGACACATAGCATGAGCCTCCAGCTTTGACATTCATGATTCAACTGTACTTTTTTTTTCCTTAAAAAAAATTTAAAAGTTGATAGTTTATTTGCTGAGGTGAACCGTGACCAAGGTTACTTTGACACATAGGTAGCGTTTGTTTTGAGGTACTGAGACAGAGACTGAGAGACTGAGACTCAGTATCGTGTTTGTTAGTTCAGAGATTGGTACTAAAATTTCTGTCTCTGTCTCTAAAATTTCAGTATTTCAGTACTTCCAAAAAGTAGGGACATAGGGGACTGAAATTTTTAGAGATGGAGACTGAAACTTTAATAACATTTTATACCTAAAATACGTTCATTTCAATTAATTAATTCCAATTTTACCCTTTGTACAAATTAAATTAGAATTTCATTCTTGTTTTAATTCCTGTCTCCCATTTTGCACCAAACAGAATACTGAGATTTATTTCAATCCTTGTCTCTTAGTCTTTGTCTCTCAGTCTCAGTCTTTCCGTCTCTGTCTCTCCACCAAACGCTACCATAGGTAATACTGTAATAGTTTACTTGTTTGAATTAGAATTTGGTTGGAAAAACCGAAAAAGTGCTTAATAATACACTTACTTTGGGAGAATAAAAATATAAAATATGGAAGCTTTGATTATTTAAAATGTAGCAATAATTTATTCCTTTATTGCCATTTCACTCATTCTTATTGATTGGTGGAATATAACTTTAATCAAGCTTTATCAATTTATCGTTCCCTCACTTGTAAATTGTAATTCTTCTATGTTTGCAAGCTATAGTTATTAATTTATTATAGCTTACCATATATGCACAAGGGACAACTCTTCCCTGATTTTTTTATATTTTATTTTTAGTTTTATTATTATAGGAATAGTTTTAGTTTCACTACAATTTGTTTAGCCTTTTTTTTCAATCTAGGTTTAGGTTCTATAGTTCTCTTTACAGAAAGCAGGCTATTATGATAACTTCTTTTAAAATAATTATAAAATGTATCTTATTTCGACTAATTTTTTTTTATATAAAAAAATATTAGTATTTTTGTTGAAAATAAGATTATTTGGTATAATTAAGTAGGTAAATTTTATAGATAGAGAGTCAACATAAAAAATACATGTTAGATACGTGTCAATATTTTGGCCAACACGTAAGACATATTATTTACACATCTATAATACTTTAATACACTTCAAATATCAATATTCAACCAAAATATCATATTCATCTTCATATTAAAGATAATTTCTGTCTTATTTCTTATGCTAATTTTCATAAAATTTAAAACTACTCTTTTTTTTTTTTTTCACGTTTTGTAGTTTTTACTTCGAAGTCAATTTAAGTAAAGTTATATCGTTCATATTTTTTATAGAATCTATATTTTATCAATTTAATCATTGAATCACAATAATATAATAACAGATAATAAAAATTATTTATACTAAATTTTACCAAAACCCGTCATCAATAAATATGTAATTGAATTTGAATTAGAAATATCTTACATTAATATTTCAGTGCATAAAAAACATAACAAATAATTTTAAATTAACATAAAACTTTTAAATATAATCTACTATAACATTTGAATTTCTAATCCAATAGTTAACCTTTTTTTAAAATAATTACACGAATTAAAAATCTTTAAACGGTGTGATATTTAATTGAATTGTTACAAATATCATCAAAATATATATTAGGATAAAATATATCTTTTGTCTTTAAAATTTGTTAAAAATTTAAAAAATACTCTTAAATTTTATTTTGTTTGAATTTTATCCCAAAAATTTTTTATTTACATCACATATACTCTTAACAGCTAATTTTTTAAAAAATAAGACCAACTATCAACACAAGTAAATAAAAAATAATTATCATATATTATTATTAGATTAATTATAAAATTTTTAAAAATTTTACCGTTAAGATTTAAGAATAGATTTTATATAAACAAAAAAAATTTAAACAAAATAAAACTTATAAATATTTTTAAAATTTTTAAGAAATTTTTAAGACAAAAAATTATATAAAGAAGCTACCTAATAATATCGTCCCATAATTGTTTTGAGCAATGTATGCCCTGACACTGACACTACTGAGAAAAAAAGACTCTTAACTTTGCAGTTTGCAACTTCACAATAACATGGGGTATCCTGAGAGCCTTAAATCATGGCCGTTAGAACTACACAATGGTTTTTTTTTTTTTTTTTTCCAACTCCATCATCCTCTTAATTAATTTGCAACTATAAGCTTAAACATTTTTTCTTCCCTCAATTTATGCTACATATATAGCACGTACATTGTAGCATAAATTAAGGTAGTATTTTGAGGAGTCTACAATATTGGTTGATGATGAAAGCAAGTAGCTAGATCAATCTAGGTTAAGTTTTGGAAGAAAGCTAAGGTTCATTGTACTATACTATGCTACAACACATGAGTACATCACCATGTCCAATTAGTGTTTCAACTATATATGGACCACATTTAGTTTTATTCAAACATTATGTCCTTTTTCTTTAATACTATGTGTGTAGAACTATATATACATATTTAATTTAACTACAGTGTATCTATGTCCTAACCTATTTCATTTTAGCCTCTTTGCATTCTTCCTAGCTATATGTTTCTTTTGCCGGTTAGTTGTCTTGTCTTTTTGCAAAACATAAAAATAGATATATAATTTTTTTTCAACTCTCAAAATAATGAAAATTGTTGTTGCATTGTTATATATATTAGGTTAGAAATATAATCATTAATGTTTTTTCTCGTATCAGCTTAAGTTTTTAGGATGAGTAATTTCATGATATGGTATCAGAATTTTATATCTAATAAATTTAGAATTTGATCTTTGGTGAAATAAAAAAGTGAAAAAATTAGTATAAAACAAATAAAATTAAAAAAGAAAAGAAAGGCTATGTAAAAATCAAACAAACTCAAACAAAAATTTTTGTTTGAGAAAAAATATTAGAGATATAACTATTTATATTACTTTTTCCTATCAACTTAAATTTATGAGATGGGTGATTTTATGATATATTAGTTCAAAGAGACTTACAAAAAATATAATTTTATCTATCAAATGATATAAAAAAAATGTTAAATACACACTAAAAAATATTTGTTATATGATCTATACGAATAGTTAATTCTTTTTATGTACATATAATATGATTGGGATAATATATACTATATGACCAACTCTTAAAATATGGGCATATTACAATTATATGCTCACGTTCTTATTAATTGATATTTCTAATTATTTTGTCAAAATCATCATTTTTAAGCTATTAATTAAATGAAAAATTAAACAGATTCTATTTTAATTTTAGCTGAAATTATAAAATATAGACTTAGAAAGTGTTTTATTTATTTGAAAGCATGCCTCAAACGGATTATTAAGTTCCTAGTTCCTGAGTTATGAAGACTAAGACTATATATATATAAGATGAAACAATGCAACTAAAATTAATCATCTGATTCACTCCCATTCAATTTTGATATTACTAAGAAAACTAATCCTTTTCCACAGCACAAATTAAAAGAAAAATGTTACCCGTACAATTTTTTTGAACTAAATTTAATTAAGTTGAATAATAAAATTTGGATGAGTAAAAATAAAAAAAAAATAATTTTTATTAATATTAGATCAACTTTATTAAATTGAATTTATAAAAAATTTGTATGTGTAACATTATTTTAAATTAATATTATTTTTATTATTTGGATCTTCTACTATCTTATCATAATAATCATTGATTCCATTTGTTTTATGTCTTTATAAATTATAACATAAATATGCCCATTATTCTTAGTATAGTCATTATGATTCATGAGATTCTCAATATTTGATTATTCTCCACTGCAAAGGGTACAATACTTTTATCTTTGAATATTTTTACTTTTTTCCTTTGAAAAATGATAGTACAATCTTAATATTTAAATATGCACTTGCTGCATGCTGGAAGCAGCTCTTGCCTAATTAATCTTTTTCTTTGTATTGAACATCTAACAAAAGCAAAACATTAACTACACACACCAATCAACATATTCACTTGTTTCCATTAAATTGCAATTTCTGGCTAAATCAAATAACACCCCATTTATTCATGAATCCAATTTTTATTCTGTCTTTCTTATTTGATATCTAAACTCTGTTGTTGAAAATTGAATTGATATAATAGTTTGATTTGGTAATTTTTTTTAAAGATGTGTTTGTATTTTGAAAATACAAAATTTTTATTTTGTGTTTGACAAAGTAAAAAGACTAACTCGCTTAGAAAGTTTTTAAAATAATTTTTTTGAGCTTCTAACTTATGAAAAATAGTAGTATTAATGTTTGGTACAATTTTTAAAATTAAATTGTAATTTTTTAAGAAGCTATTTAAGAGCCTATAGAGAAGTTAAAAAAAAAAAAGTCTTCTCTCATAATAATTTTTTTTTTCACATTTCTTTTAAAATAAGCACTTTTAGAACTAAAAACCCAAATACAAAATAATTTATTTATAAGGTACTTTTAATATAGTCATTTATTATTTAAGCTATCTTTTCAAAATCAGCTTAATTAAGTTGTTTATCCAAATTGAGTCTAAGTGCTTATACTTGCAGCTTTTAAGAGATATGAATATTTTTGAAAGTGTCTAAAGTAAAAAATTTTAAAGTTGGTTTGTGTTATAAAATTAACAGTTATGCTACGCATCCAAATCTTTAATTTTTAGCAACTAAATTTAACTAAGTAGGTCCCAATCCAGCAAAAATCATATTCATTAGTGTAGGAGTGAATCCTCTCCAGTGAAAAAAAAAAAACTGGATGGTATCAATTGTTTAATCTCACCCTTCATTGCTCTTTCTCATATTTATTTTTTTGTCTCACTTATAAAATTAATGGTGAGAGATCACACTTTATTCCCTTAAGTGTTAAAAAAAATTGAGAGGACCCAACTACATGAAACGGTTCTCGTATTCTCCTTCTTCTTCTCCTCTTTCTCTTCTTCTTCTTTTATTGTTGTTACTGTGTTTTTTTTTTCTTTTTCTCCTCTTCTTCTTCTTCCTAGTGATTTTGCATCATTATGCATTTTTTTAATTTTTTTGTTTTTATTCTTATTAAGTGAGTAAATGAGAAGGTAAAACAAGAAGGAAAAAATGAACAAAAAAAGAAGAAGAACAAAAAAGAAGAAGAGGAGTTTTGAGTTATCATTAAGTAATTTTAGTGCATTCTGGATCTAAATAAAGTGAAATTTTGGTCTGTGTTTGTTTTAAATTAAGTTTGTTTGGGTGTTGTCATTATTAAGTAATTTTGGTGCATTCTAGTTTTGATTTTCGGTGCATTCTGGATTTAAATAAGGTGCACTTTTTGGTCTTAACTTGTTTTGAACTGAGTTTGTTTGTGTGTCATTATCATTAAGTAATTTTGGTGCATTCTGAATTATTTAAATAAGATGTACTTATAATATGAAGTTGTTTTAAACTGAGTTTGTTTGTGTATCGTTATCATTAAGAAATTTCGGTGCATTCTGAATTTGAACTATTATACATATAAAAAGAAGACAACGATGATGACAATAACGATAATGAAAGGGAAAAAAATGAGGAAAAATGAGAAGGAGAAGAAAAAGCCGGCAACAACTTCTTGTTCAAGTGTGTTAAAAGTCATCTCAACTTTTGTGATAAACAGACACAAAAATATCGAAAACTTATAAGCACGACACCAAAAAAAATTATATATTACACCAAATTGTGTTTCAAAATGCATCGAAACTACCATTAAATGTAAAATAAATAGATTCATCGAAAAAATAAGTCAAAACTCTAACATTCCATTCAATTTGAAACCTTTAATCATGAACACTGATTTTTATAAAGAAAAACGAAACTATTCAACTCATAGACAAAATAACTATACCAGCATCAACTACTAATGAACTACATTAACGAAGTTTGAACAAAATCTCATCCACTTGATTCGTTTCAAAATAATAATCGAATTCGCCCTGGTTTAATTGACGGTGTAAACTTACATCATTCATTATCTTCGAAAATAAAATACATATTCAAACCTGATTTCAAAAACGATATTAACCTGATTTGTTATTTCACAGCTTTATTTAAAAAAAATGATCAAAATTTTTAAATCAGATCAAAAAGCATTGATCATAAACGAAAAAAATATAAAAAAGAAAGAGAACACAGAAAATATAGAATACATTGAAAAAATTTGAAAAAAAAAACGGAACCTACATAAAAAAATGCAGTTATATATAGTGGTGCGTTAAATCAAAAGGTTATTAGAGATAGTGGTTCATAGAGCTGAATTAGGTTATAACAATTTAATTAAACTTGATTGATTAAATGACTTAGATATAAAACTTTATTATAAAACTAAAAAGTCTAATATAATCTCATATATTAATTAACTTCAAAATTTAACTCTTACTTTATATTTTTTAATTTTAAAATATATTTTATAAAATATAATTATAATACTTGTTCTTATTAAAATACAAATGATACAACTTTTAAAAAATTACATTTTAAAAAATAATTTTTATAAATTATTTTAAAAACGTAAAAATTTTACAAAACTAAGCCGATGCGAAAATATGCGACTGATATACAAATTTCCAATCCTAAGTTCAAGAACCCAAATAGTATTAGGTAAAAGATAGCAGCTTTACTAATTCTACTTAATGAATTGAATAATAAAATTTTAAGTTTTTGTATTGAGATAAAGGTAAAATCTAAGGAGCCCCATAAAAAAAATACCATTTTTATCTTTCAAAACATTTTTATAACAAAATCAATATTTTAAAGGTCAAATATCTTACTCTTACCCAGCATATCCAACACTGGATTATTTTGGTGTTGAGGTTTATGAATTCAAAATTTAAATTTCGGCAAGACATTTTAGAAAAAAAGAGAAGTGCTCAAATTTTAGGGATTTGAATTTCCATTTTGGGTGAGTACGTGTTGTATAGTGTAACCCTGCAATGCACGTGCATGTTACAAATTTGCAATGCAATTCAGTGTTATATTCCATGGTGGCCCCACGTGACATGATCATGATTGATAGCCTTCGTCAAACGACGTCGCATCATTTCTATTTCTTGCCTTCCCTGTCACGCCGGTCATTCTGCCCAGACTCCCTGCACCACCATTATTTCCTAGAAAAAATAAATACATAATATTTAGTTGAATTAATTAATGAAAAAAAGAACCAAGGGTAAAATGGGAAATTAACATGAATGAAAAATCGTGGCGGGAAATAGAACCGTTGCTGCCAAAACCAATGAAATTTTGGCGCCAAAAATTTGCCTTCTCTCTGGCTGCCCGTAAAAGCCCGGGCAGTACTCTTTCTCTCTCTCATATTCCCAACCTTTCTTCAACTTTCTTTCTGAGAAAATTTTTTGCTTTCTGATTTTCGTTTTCCCCACGAGAAAACTCGACCCTTTTTATTTATTTTGCTCCTCATTCTTTCTTTCTTATTACATTTTTCATAACTCAAATCTTCTATTCTCTCTCTCTCTTACAAAGAGAAACCCTTTTCTCTTATTCTCCTTAAGCACCCAGAAAATTTTTCTTCCTAACTTGTTCTGATTCCACCCAAAATCCTTTCTTTTCAAACACCCTTTGCATCCCTCTCTTCTTATCTCCATTAAAAAATCCATCTTTTTTTCTTGTTCTTGTTATTGTCCCTCTGTTTTTTTTTTTCCCCTTTGGTTCTGATCAACACCCATTCTTTCTTTCTTGTGGTTCGGCAAAAATCGAATTCAAAGCTGAAAACTTTAGCCAAAAGGGTGATTGAATCTCAATGGGGTTTTCGAAGAAGACGCAAGGAGACGCTGAATCGGAAGCGAAGAAGTGGGTAATTGCAGGATTCTCTGTTCGTTCTTTGAAACCAATAAACACGAAGGTAAAAGAGAGACACCAAGAAGAAGAGGAGGAGGTGGAGTTTGAGTTTTCGACGACACCGACGGCGAAGGAATCGAGGATACCGAAGAAGTTGGCGCCGCCTCCGCCGCCACGGAAGCGACGGCCTTCAAGGTGTCACAATAGCAGCTTCAATGGCGTTAGAGAGTTCTTCAACCCTCCTGATTTGGAAACAGTGTTCAAGTGCAAAGTTGAGAAAGCTAAATGAAAATTTTCGATGCTCATTCAACTAACAACAACAACTACTACAAAGATTTTACCAAATGGTATGAAGAAAAAAAAGTGCCACCAATGAAGCTGATGGATTGAGTTTAAAAGGAGTTATGCTATGTTTATTTTCCATGTGTTTTTTGTAATTTGGCTATGAAATCTGAATGCTGAATTTCTGTATAGAGTGAAAAGTTGTAGTCTTTTTTAGGGTTTTTAGTTTTTTTTTTTTTTGTTTCCTTGGTTTATTTGCTTAATTTGATTAGGTATTTAGGTGCTATGTAGTTTTAGTTAGTTTAATTTCTGTTTTGATTTAATGAGAAGTTTCTTATATTTTTTAATTAATTATTATATAATTTGAGTCTTCTAATAAGCATGAAGCAAGCATTAGTTATGGTAGTAGATTTTGTCGGTGAAATGAAGAGCATCGAATATTATTACTATTTCTCCTTGCGTGTGTGAAAGTTTAAGAGCCAATGGTGTTGTTCTTGGTTTTTGTGCTTTCCTGTTTGCAGTGTTAAGTAAAACTAGCCGAGGGGGCTTGTCTCATGAGCATTCTATTCTATTCTAATTTTTTGTTTTTCCCATTTTCTCATTTTCATGTTTAGGTTGGTTTGGATACATTTTTGTTATCCGAATATTTAAAAAAAAAAAATTTAAAATTTATCTTATTTAGTATTGATTTAAAAATATAATAAAAAATAATATATATTATATTTTTTTATAAGTAATAAAAAAAATTTTATATTTAACAAACAATTTATTTATTAGATCTAAATTTTTGTGGTAACATTTGAATAAATATTTAGAAAATATACAAAAATTTGGAATAAAATTTGATCTTTAGATTTTTTTTATTTTTTAAAAAATATAGTTATTCATAATAAAAAATATTTTTTAAAAAATTTATTTGACAAAAATTACTAAATTTTAAGAATGAAAAAATATTTGTTTAAATAATAATTATAAAAATTTGCACCAAATTTTGATTTCTAAAATTATTTTTTATAATAAATATTTAATATTTAATATTTTGTTGTGTTTTTAAATCTTTCAAGAATTTATTTGTCATTAGCGTCTTTTGAAATTTATTTTGTCAGCGATACGAACTTTCGAATACTATTTTGGTCATTTACTCTTTAGCATTAAATATTAAATAAAATAAGTTCTGTCTGTTTTTAGTTAATTCTTTTTGGTTAATTGTTGTAACAATTAATCTCATTTCTCTTTCTCTCTGTATACAATATTAAAAATGTTTAGAAATAAAAAAAGTAAAAAATAATTAAAATTTATTTTATTTAATATTTATTAATTATTGTTAAAATTAAAATAAATATTAAATATAATAAGTTTGTAAAAAATTATTTTTTATATGGATAAATATGTGGTGTTTTTGTTGAATATTGTTATTTGGAGTATTTTACAGAAATGTGAAGTTGCAAAAATACTACCCAAACATACACCATACATATTGAATTTGCAGAAATTTTACGCAGAATTTCGAAATATTTTACCAGGAATTTCCAGCAAAGATTCGCTACGTGTCAAGTAGAAGACAATACACATCCTACATGTTGGAGGAGCAGAAATTTCTCACATAATTCCGAGACATTTTTAGTAGTGATTTCTTGTCATGTGTCGTGTATTACGTAACACGCAGTCTGCGCGTTGGAGGTTTTGAGATACCTTTAGCAAGGGTTCTTACCACGTGTCATACAACGGATAACACGTATCTTGCGTATTGATCACTTGTCTAGCTGGTCTCCATGTACCCGACAAGCATGTTCTAGAAATTGGCTTGCGTATTAATGGATACCAGCCTTTAAAGGGGAGGAAAGAACTCGTTTGCATGCTTGGTTGAGGCTTCATTGGTTTCATTCAAATTTCACATTTTATAGAAGGTTATTGAGAGAGTTTGAGAGTAGAAGAAGGTGATTTTTTGTGATAATAAAAGTTCAGATTTCACATTTTATAGAATATTATTGAGAGAGTTTGAGAGTAGAAGAAGGTGATTTTTGGTGACAATGAGAATAAGTAGTGTATTTATTAAAAATGATACGAGATTATACAGATCTAATATAACATATTGTTAATTATTTGGGACAACCTAATTATATAAGTTTATTATTTTTGTTAATTTAAATCTTAGTATTTGAAATGTATTATTTTTAATGTGATTATTTTAGTTGATATTATTATTAGCAGTGGTAATGAATTAAATAATTTGAATACTTATTGTTTATTTTTTTTTGTGATAATATTAATAATTTTAAATATTTTTTGTTATTAGTTTTTTTTGTTATAAATTATTGTAATTTAACCGCTTTTTATTTTTAATATGGGGGAAGGGTTGGGGTGTAACAGCATTATGGAGAATAGGGGTGCTTTTCATGCATGTGGTGTCAGGAGGCTGAAATCGGACCGAGCGATTTAGAGTAAGGAACTCGGACGGTCCGATTAGAAGAGATCTACAAAAAAATAATTTTTTTATAAAATTCGGACGGTCCGTTTTGATTTTAAAAAAAAAAAAAAAAAAAAAAACTAAAAGCGGAGGGTCCGTTTTGTTTTAAAGGAAAAATTAAAAAAAAACACAAATGAAAAACTGAGGGTCCGTTTTCAGTTTTTTTTTAAAAAAAAAAAAAACTGTAAACGGAGGGTCCGATTTCATGTTAAATAAATAAAAAAAGAACAAAAACTAATCGGACGGTCCGATTTGTGATTAACGAATTTTTTTACAAAGAATTCGGACGGTCCAATTTCTCCCTATCCCACACTTGTGTCTAACACCTGTATACACCATAACCAAGCACAACTCACACACTCTTCCAATATCAAAAAAAATTAGCCTAATTTAACTTGTTAATCTGTAATTATTAAAGTTAAAAAAAATATTGATAATTTTTTTAGAACTTCCGTTATTATATTTTTTATTTCCGTTTATTATAAAAATTATTTTTATTGAAATTAGTAAATCTGATAATTTATCATGTAATTTTTAAAATTAATAAATAATATAAATCATTTTTTAGAATTTTTGTTAATTATGTTTTATTTTATTTTATGTTATAATATTTGTATTTTATACTAGTTGGTAGTTATTAATATTCATAAATAACAAATATAAAAAAGCGATCTTTCAAATTTTATATAATTATTTTTAATTTTGTGTTAATGTTATTTTTATTTTATTGTAATTTAAATTTTATTAATTTTAATAAATAATATTAATACTAATACAAATTATCTGTAAGTATTTTTATTTTATTTTATTAATTATTTTTGTATTATTTTTCGAATTTTATGTTGTTATTTTTTATTTTATTTTTGAATTTTTATTTTATTTTATTTTATTTTCTGTGGCTCGGATTCATAAAGAATAATGTAATCGACTCCTCTAAAGATCGTGTAATTCCGAATTGCCGCAATGACTGATTTTCTAGAACCGTATTCCATTCCGATCCTGAACTCCCCTTCCTCAAAATTAGCAACACCTATAAAAAAAATAAATTATCGCTCATCGATCTGTAAAAACAAAATTAAGGAAATATACTACCCACTGATTATGTATCTATGTTAGCATATTATTCGAGAAACTTCGGTGCATGCATGACGTCAAAATCTAAGCTACGCATAAAAGGTGGAATGTCCATCGGTTGACTAACTGCGGGTGGAACTACTAAAGTTTCTCTAATTGTCTCATGTCTCCTATCGTCGTCCTCGTCCTTGTCACCGGCTTCGTACCTAACTTCGAACTCCTCATCGCTATCATTGTTCATTCCTTCATACGTTTTAGCTCTGTTATCTTGCACATCTGGATCATGTTGAACTTCATCCGCAGCTATAAGTTCAAACTCAAAATACAACTCAATCCTTGGATGTTGCACCTGAGTTTGGTGGTGAATATGAAACATCCGCTGAATATTTGTTTCGTCAATGATCAGCATAACCTCAAACTGTATCAAGCAGCCAAATACAACAACCAGACTCCTGTAGAGAATGTTGCTCAGCCTCTTTAAAATATCACTCTCTATGCTCTGATAGAGTCCGTATTATAGTTCCACGAACATTATAGTATAGTACACAGAATCGCAAACGAAAATGTATTCTCACACGCAAAACTCATCCCTTCATATGTATTTCGTATAACCTCACCGTTGTGGTAAACCACTATATTTGCAGTGCTTTCCATCATACCAATAGTGCAGGAAAACACCTTTCTCGCAATGAAGTAAAATGATAACGAGCTTTTATTTTTATAGACAGAGGATTAACCTCGTAGGTTACGTGTTGTAATGCCATTCAACCAGCGTTTAACACGTGTTTAATACACAAGGTGCGTGTTGCTTGGATGATCGCCACTTGAACAACACGCATGGTGTGTATTGCTTCTGATTTAAACACATGTCCATCACGCTGCATGCGTGCAGAGTCGGCCCATGACCTACGTATTGTACCTGCTATATCTGCAACGTCTACCCACCTATATATACACCAAAAAAACTTCATTTCCAACAAAACTCACATATTTTCTCCATATTAAAATTTTTTAGTTTGTATTTATTTTTTTAACTCCTTAATTTTTTTTTTTGGTTAGTAATAAAACTATTGTCATCATTTGAATACATACACACACACACGTGGTTTTCACAATTTAAAAATTTTTCTGCACTAAATTTTTCTTTTGAAGCTAAAGGTTACAGATTTTGGTGAATCTGTATAGTGTATATCCTCCTCTTGTGTGATATCTATTTAACATGCCTTTTTTTCTTGTACCTTCACATACAAACTACAAACTCTCCTTTCTTTCTTTTTTTTTAAAATATTTATTTATTTATTTTAGGTGTTAAAATTCTTTGATCTCATGACTCATGTCCCAGACAGGCAGACACACAGTATAAAAACGCGTAAGAACAGCTATTTTAATTGGAAAATGTGAAGGGGTTTGCTCCTTTTTAGTGGTAATTGATTGTTTTTGAAAACTACTAATAATTACTTGTGTTATGAAATAAAAAAAAAACCTTAAAAGATAGCAATTTTTTTTTTTAACCAAAGATATGAGACTCGAATCCGCAACTTCTTAATTGAATATGAAAAGACTATGTCATTTGAACTATTACTCATTAGCTTAAAAGATAGCAACTTGGTTAAAGTTTAACAAATATCTCAAGAGAATGTTTAATAATAAAAAAACATCAGTAAAAAATTATCAAAAATTATTATTTTTTATTTTATTTAATGTATCATATAATAAATAAATATTAAATAAAATAAATTTAAATTGTTTAAATCGATTTTTTTTTCTCTCTGTAATATTAACTATAGTTGGCTCTTCTGATTACCTTATCTCATTCTCTAACTCAGACTCAGCTCCTAGTTTTTTAATTCAATAGATTTTCTCTATCGCCTAGGCCCCATGGGAGCATAAAAGACCAAAGACACGGGTCAAACTCTCTCACTAACAATCTAATTTAAACAAATGTAATTATGTAAATAATAAAATAAAATTGCTTAAACATTAAAATGTTCACTAAAATTAAATAATACCTATACACTAAGTTTTTTAATTAATAGTTCTGATAAGACATATATATATTAGACATTAGTTAAATTTTTGTAAAGTAATATTATTATTTTTATTTTCATAATCTTTATAAATGACATTATATATATTTATATATAACATAGTTATTTAATATATTCAGGTAAAATATAATTAACAAATGCATATCAGATAGATAAGCTATTATATATTTATATATAAATATAAATAGTATTTTATATATTTTTAATATATATTTTAAGAAGAATTTTAAGTACGGATATTTTAATAATTTTAATTTTTAATTTTAATTATAAAAAATATATAATATATATTAATTAAAATTAATAACTTGAATCATCGAAATACTAATATTCTAAAAACATTTAAAAATTTCTAATATTTTATATAATATATATAATATTATATTTGAAGTACGAAAATATTAGTTTATTCAAAAGATAGAAGATCTTTTTAATGGCTAAGATGGTAAACAATCGATTGATATTGATAACCCTGACCTTTATTAGGGTGAAGCGACTTTGTGAGGGTATGCTTTTTTTTCATGATATTTTTTAATTTGATATATTAAGAATTAATCTTTTATAAATTTAAATTTTATTTAAAAATTTATCGTTAACTAATAAATTATTGTATACATAAAATAAAATTTAAATTTCTGACACTTATTTAAACGAACGAATGAACTGAATATTCGAGCACCAAATTTGGTTGATGGTATGCCAACCTTATTAGCTTGCCTTTTAATCTTGTGTTGTAGGGCCCACACTTTGCTTGATTGAAGTCTTGAGTACGAAGGGCAATGGTCATTTGGTCAAGCTCCTCATAATACTCCTCAGATTATTAAAAGCCCACTCCATCAGCATCCTATGTGATTTCTACTGTTCCAAATTAAATGCATGCTTTTAATTTTTAAACAACAAAGGTTAAAGTTAACAACAATGCACATTTGTGCGTTTGTGTATATTTATATATGTTATCTTATAATTTTCAAATAAAGTGATATATTATTTAAATAATCAAGTTTTTAGAAGGATAATAATAAATTTTTATAGCAATATAATTAATTTTTTATAAATACTAAAAATTAATTATAATCATAATTTTATTATAAATATAAATCTAATTTGACTATTATATATAAAGTTTTATATATTACTTATGAAATTTAATTAAAAATGTAAATATCTGGTTATTCTATATGTTTACTATATTATATATCTCTATACAGGTAGTTCATATTTTGTATTTTGCTGGAAAGATAATAGGATTTTTTTTTAAGTGATTTAACTATGTGAAAAGAAAATTGACAGACTGAATTAGGTAGAAAATACAAGGTGGCAATAAAATTAGATAGACGAAAAAAGTTTAAGAAAATTATACAGAATAATTATAAGAGATTTATGTATAAATAATTTTATTATAAACATAATATATGATAGTATATAATTACATTGTAATCGACTTCGATCTATAATGCACGGATACTAATACGGACACGGGATACGATACGATATAGGATAAGTTGACACACAAATTTTAAAATTTTATAAGACACGGGACACATATACATATAAAATATAAATTATTTTTTAGATAAATCGTAATGATGTTTTGATATTTTATTGATATTAAAATATAAATTAATTTTTATAATTATTTTTAATATCTTATTTTAATTATATCAAGTATTTAAAATATTTTTTGTTTTAATAAATAATAATATATACTATATCTATATTTATTTCAATAATAAGACTGAACACGCTGACATATGATGGTATTTAGGTGTGTGCAAACGTGTCCGGAGAATAATTTTTTATTTTTTATTAAGACACGGTTGGATATAGCTGACACGTGTGTCGGATGAGTGTCGGTGAATGTCGTATCCAAAATGTGTCCGACACGTAGACACGACAACTCAACGAAGTGTCTGTGCTTTATAGACTTCAACTAATAGAATAAAATTTTATTGTTGTCATTGTATATAAAATTAGGTTTAATTACTCTATTGGTCCCTAAAGTTTCGCGAAATTTTTAATTAGGTCTCTATACTTTTTTTTCCTTTTAATTGGGTCCTTGCACTAAATTTTTTTTTAATTAGATCCCTCTTGGTAGTAATTGGCTTAATTATATAGGACCCAACTAAAAAAAATGGTACAGGAAACTCAAATAAAAAAAAAAAAAAAGTGTAGGGACTCAATTGAAAAAAAAAATTGGTACAAAAATCCAATTAAAAAAAAAAGTATAGAGATCTAATTAAAAATTTTGCGAAACTATAGGACCAACAGTATTAAACCATAAAATTATTATAAAATTAGATTAGGATTGACGATGGATTGTATTGTGCGTTACAATTTATTAATTAATTTTTTGTATGTACATGCATCTTATTTGATAAATGATATATGTGGCATTTGATTTTTTTAAAATATCGTTTAGAAATAATTCCTTTTTGAAGAAAAAAAATTAAAGGAATGTAGGGGAGCACGAATAACCCAACAGAGGCTATAAAATTGATGTGCATGTTGTTATGATGTAGTACTAGCTAGTAATATATAATAGTATAGGTAGAATCTCCAAATAGTTTATGGATGAGGCAGATACGGATGCATGGCCAAGGGGATTTGTTTAAAAAGGTGATGATGATAGTTTTTACCTTATCTATGCTTTCTCCATGTTGTTACATAATAGGAAAAAAGTTTCTAGGGATTAGGTTTCTTTTAAGAAAGCACATAGTAAAGTTTGTAGTATAAGGTGATGAGTTATTAATTATTATAAATATGGTCTTAACTTTGTCACATTGTATTGTGCTCATTTTTTAAATTGGATATTTAGTAAAGAGAAGTGGTGTGTAGCTTGATTCTTTCTTAGT
This sequence comes from Arachis hypogaea, assembly GCF_003086295.3. NCBI lineage: Eukaryota > Viridiplantae > Streptophyta > Magnoliopsida > Fabales > Fabaceae > Arachis > Arachis hypogaea. The sequence continues at coordinate 152,661,843 of NC_092050.1, forward strand.
GGATATAATTTTAATTTTCTAAAAAAAAGAAAGAAAAAATATATATATTCTATTTTGCTTTTGACTTTGTCACTTGTTTCCTTTTGGAAATAAGTTAATTAGCTACTTAATTATTGTCAGAATTTAATTTTGATATATTAATAGTATAAAAATTTATATGATTATTCAATTAAATTTATATATTTATATAATTTTTTAAGTAGTAAATTACTCTAACAGTATGTGAAAATTAAATTAATTGTCTAAAATCCAAAGATTTTTTTATTTATTTTTGTTACTTTGTTATAAATCAACATTAATTTTTGGTAATTAACCGGCCGAATTAGTTAGCTAGGATAATTATTAATCCATGTCACTTTCTGGTTTCTGGTACACAATTGCCTGCCAAAATTTCTTCCTTTTTTGAATTTTTTTTATTTTTAATTTACTTCTAAACATTTAAAATAGTATACTGTTTTTAAAAATAATTTTATCCTATTAAGCACGGACACTTTGCTAAGTTGTCGTGTTCGCGTGTCGGACACATTTCGTACACGACATTCATCGATACTCGCCCAACACGCGTGTCTTAATAAAAAATAAAAAATTATTCTCCGAACACGCTTGAACACACCTAAATACCATCACGTGTCAGCGTATCTAATCTTATTTTTAACATATATTCTTGAAATAAATTTAGATATAGTATATATTATTTATTAAAACAAAAAGTATTTTAAATACTTGATATAATTAAAATAAGACATTAAAAATAATTAAAAAAATTTATTTATATTTTAATATTAATAAAATATCAAAATATTATTACGATTTATCTAAAAAATACTTTGTATTTTATATGTATGCGTGTCCCCGTGTCTTATAAGATTTTAAAATTTGTGTGTCGACGTGTCCCATATCGTGTCGTATCTCATATCCGTGTCACTGTGCATGCATCGTAGATTTTACCCTTTTCTCTTCAAATTTATTTACATTAAAGATAACAGCGAAATTTAAACTCTTAATCTCATTTACATATTATTAGATTTTTTGTTCTATTGTCTATGATTTGACCTATATATTATATACTATTATAATGATTCAAATGTACGTAAAATAATCATTTTTAGCGTTTATTTATTTTATTTTTAATATTAATAAAAATAACTATTAATATATTTATTGATAATTAGATATTAGATGTCTTTTATTTTGTAGCTAAAATATTTTAGCAATAATTATATAATTATCAAAAAAAATCTTTTTAATACTTCTAAAAAATATATAATTATTATTATAATATATAGCAATAATGATACAGTGGTCATTGTATTATTACTGCTAAAAGTAGTATATTGTAATGGTATAGTAAAAATGCATTAGATGTGAAATCATATATTTACAAATAAATCAAGATTAATTATATACTCCAATATTGGAGTGGCTGAACTTAATATGCTTCCAGAAATTAACACACGTGGGAGAAACTATAAAGGAACATTATATAAATATATTTTTTGTAGCTTCCGGTTTTAAGCTAAACCAAACATAATAAATAATGTCTTTATCATTAAGGACATAACTCCTTAGGGTATATCATTTTCGTTGATTGAATTTTGTTTTTTCAGTAAGTTAAGAAACAACATTGTGAAGAATGGCTTAGATATGTTGGTCAATATTTCAAAAGAAATTAAATAAGTCCTTGGAGCTATATATACATGTCCCTAATCTTATAACAATGTAATTTAATTTTGTGGGGACTCTTGGGAAAAAAAAAACATAAAAAAAGACAAACAAAATAAAATGTTCACATATGTAGTCACATGTATACTTTTGTTGAAGGAAATCTTTGTTTCTCAACACACTTAGTTGGTTTTGTTTTTTATTATTATTATTATTATTAATTAAAAAATATATTTAGCAGGCTAAGAGTGTGATATGAGTTAGGTTGACTCAAATTGATATTATATACAAAATTTTCAAACTTTTCTTCATTTTGTTAATAAGAAAAAAGGTTAACTCTAAATTATAATGGTAAAATTATTTTCTTATTTAAATATAGCATATTTTTTGTGTTAATATAATTCTGCACTAACCAATATTAAGTATAGATCCTTGAAAAGTCTAACTTGGAGTCTCTAACTCAATTTTTTTTATCATTATTTAAGACCAAATTAAATAAACAACTTAATTAAATTCTTTAAAAAAAAACTCAAAATATAAATATTTATATTAAAAATTATTTATAAATAAATTATTTTGTATTTGATTTTTTAATCATAAAACTATTTATTTTAAAAATAAAATAAAAAATTATTACAAAAAAGTTACTCTTTTAATTTTTTTTATAAATATTTTAAATAATTATTTAAAAAATTACAAGCTAAGTTTAAAAATGGTATCAAACACATTAATACTATAACTTTTCATAATTTAAAAATTAAAAATAATTATTTATAGACTTATTCAAATTTGTCCTTACATATTCAACTTTAATATATTTAAAAAATTATCTTAATAATAATAAAAAGAAAAGAGGAAAAAAGGTTCTAACCTGATAAAAAATAGACCTACATCCAGACTTAAGAAATAGTTATCAGTTTGGGCGGGTGAAGATAACGTTTTTAGTTTATTAAATTAATTATTTATTTTTAATTATATATTAATATCTTTAATTTTTTTATTTTATTTGTCAAATTTAGTATTTAGTAAATAATTTATAATAGACTAAAAACCAAACTCATGTCAGTAAAATTTATTGCATATCTAATTAAGAATGAAATCTGGTTTTTCCACCCTAAAAGGCATTAATATATCTGTTCAAATTATATTTTATTTTATTTTAAAATGTATTTTTATAAATGAAAGGACAGCTAGAAGGTAGGAAAACTGTTTGGTAAGACCAGTCTTGTTTGAAGTTCAAGCTCTTTCAGTGATATTTTTCTTCCCTCCGAAACAAACAAATTTGTACCACAATACAAGTTGATTCTTTAATTTATTACTGTAATGGGGCTTAAATGAATATTGGCACCTTTTATTTGTTGTACGGTTTATTTGGATAATTGAGGAGAGGTGCCACTTCTTGTATGGTAATGCCATAATATATTGGAAGGACATGTGAAATTCCCAAGAAACCTTAATTACTCCATCTATATTTTTTTTTTTCGGTTTCCTAATTACTCCATGTCTATGCTACTTTGCATTTAATTTATAGTGGAGAAATAGTTACAATATTAGAGTTAATTAGAGACCCAGCAAAACTAGTAAATAAACATAAAATGTCCCAATATATATATATATATATATATATATATATATATATATATATATTATCATGGTGGTTATGTAAAATATTTTGATATTATTAATTAATTATTATAACAAAATTTTATATATATATATAATATTACTAATATTTTTAATTTAAAAAATAACATATTTTTCAAGGACTAATTTAACTATTAACTTAATTAAATTATAATAAAAATATTAAAAATAAATTAAATTATATATATTTATATATAAATATATAATAACTGTTTTAATAACTAATTTTTTTTATGCATATAACATTAAAATCTAAACCAAAAACATCATCAATATAAAATATATATTGAGGACACAATATAATTGTCATGTACTCATGTTTCAAAGAATTTGAATTCTTTTATTTTTGTCCTGTTTCTTTTTGAATGGTTGTTGGCATTTCTTGTGTTGCTGACTACTATATTGGCACCATGTAAACATGTATAGGCGGTGGTGATCCATTGTGATTAAGAGTATCACAATTTGTACTGTTTATCAACATAATTTTAATACAATTCCATTACATCTTTTATAATAGACATTATTATTTTTCTTTAAATATAATAAAATGCTATCTTAATATTAATATTTCTTAACAACTAACACATTTTCTTTTTGTTTAGTTAATTATAAATAGTTTAAATATACCACTAATTAATTAATTAATTAATAACAACTATATTTGTATAGATATATTCAATTTAGTTTGTTTTATAAAATTATAAAATTCCTTGCCTTTGCAATATAAATTCTTTTAAGAAAATATGATCTTATTTTATTTCAGTGCTTTTAGCCATAAGCATTATGAACAAAAAATTAAAAATTATAATTATATCCCTTATTTTTAGACGTTCATACAATTTTTAAAATAAAAAATTTGAAAATAATAATATTAGGAATTGACTGAAATGAGAATACATGGAATGATGGCACATCCAATAACTTCAATTTCATATATTTTTATTATAATATTTTAATATCCCTTTTTGGATACATAATAAACAAAACTAAGCACATATCCAATATCTTTCTTTGAATCCGAACCGGTGGTAACATTATGTGACTAATTTTATTTATGTGAAAAAAATATTGGTATTTTTGTTACAAATAAGATTATTTTGTATGTGAAGGGATGTGTTGCGATGAATGGAGGAGCGTGTTATAATATGTGGGGTATGTTGAATACGTGATAATATCTTAATCAATACGTAGGGGATGGGCGTGTTAAAACACGTATATGGTATTGAATATTTTCACAATAATATAATACACTTTAAATATTAATATTTAACTAAAATATCATCTCTATTTTTATATTAAAAATATTTTTTGACATTATGTATGTTCGAATAATTTTTTTGTGTCATAATATATTAGGATCAATTAGCATTCATTAGAATTATTTAATATATCTGAATATTTATTATAAAATATTACGTCTTTATTATTAAGATTCTCTTAACACTTATAAATACTGTTTTATATGGTATCATTTTAAATAACTTAAATGCACTCAATAATACACAAATCTTTTCTCCAATTCAGTTTTTTATTTCTAACATTTTGGTCTCTGTAAAATGCACTATTCTTTTTTGTTTTAGACTTTATGTTCTATACTTTTTTATTTTAATTCAATGAAATTTTAAAAATTATGTATTTTGGTTATTGTTGTTATTTTACTCCATTAACTATCTATGTGACAATTTAAATACTAATAACAAATTTAGGTTGGTCTAGTTAATTTACTTGTCTGTTTAAGTAAGTGTTGGATGTTCGAATTTTATCTTGTACATACATGCAGCAATATATTGACAAGTGATAAACTCTTAAATAGAACTCAAATTCGTGACGAATTAGTCATTGATTCTTAATTTGTTTTTTCAATTATTTTTCTAATACTTAAATCGATAAAAATTTAAGTATATAAGTTATATATTTTAGAAAATATTCAAAAGGTAAAAATTTAAAATTTTATTTATTTGAAAATGAAAAGAATAATTAAGAGAAACCATTACTCAATATTTTTAGTGCATGGATAGCATCAAGAATATAATAACCCTATATATGTATGTAGCCTAATTTTTTCATATATAAATGTCCTCCTCATTAAATCACATAGACTCATAGTGGCAGAAAGCAATATTACACAAATAAGGAATGTGATGTGAATAAGAAGGGGAGAGTAAGATATGAATATGGTGGTATATATGGGGTTGAAATTAATTAATGTTGAAAGTACACAGAAACCTTGAAGAGTGTTTTTGTCATTTAGTGGTAACCGATTAGCAGAGTGAGAGTGTGTGTGACAGGATTCTGAGCTCACCAATAATCTAGTATGTGCCAACAATTGATGTGACTTCTCACTATAGATTCTAGGATGGTCCTCAATTCTATATCTAGGATCCATATTCATATGCATGCATGCATTGCATTTTCATATATAATACTACTTGCTTCAATTTCAAGTTTTCAATTCAACCATGTATGCTAATTAGGTTTTACTTATTAGTTCAATTAGAAAATTAAATTTTAATTAATATTAATAAGTTTTTAATTTTAAATTTTAAATTCTAATGCTAAACTCTAAATTCTCAAAGTATAATTTATGATAAAAATAGCTAATATTACCTAGCTACTTAAATATTAATCTCTTATACTTTTTCTTTACTTGATAACCTAGTTAATGAAAGTCATATTATTTTCCCTAGTTGATTAGTTCAAGGGATTATTTCTAAATATTTAAAAGAGGGCTAATTTGGTAAATGACTTATAAATGTTATTGTGAATTGATATTTGAAAATTGTCTTTGAGGCACAAATTTGAGTTTACAATAAATTCATAAATCTTTTTTTATTGTTAAAATATGTATAGAAAATTAGAAATAGCAATTTTTTTATGCCTTCCCAAAAAAAATGGAGATAACAATATGGACAAGACACTAAGATTAAAAAAAAAAAAAATTATTATCCTTCCCTAAAATACTAAAATTATTATCAAACACAATTTAATCTGCAAAAGCTACCAAAATGTAAATCACTTAAAAACATGTTTTAGTCTTGGTAGGATAATTAGTATTGAATCTAGCAAGCTACTAAAACCTTAATTAATAAAAAATGAAAGTGTACAATAATAATTTTTATAATAATAATATATATTACTAGCTTATATAGCTAACAAACATTCTTATACTCACACAATAGCTAGGGGGTCCTTTTGGACAAATAAATTAAACTTATAAAGAGTAACATGTTTTACATGAGAACCAATAATGCATCAAAATTAGGGATGGTTTATTTAGGGAGAAATTTAAAAGAAAAAAAAAAAGAGGACAGCTTGTCTGATAATTTTTGACATTCATTCATTTTTTCAGTTACAAACTACTTTAAACAAATATCAAAACTCAAGAAAATCTAGCAGTCTAACATTTTCTCAATTTTGGTATGGATTTTTGAATTTTGAAATACAAAAAGGTCCATGGCATGCAATGAGTGGAAAAATACTAAGCAATAATAATATAAGGAAAAAGTTGAGTACCATGCATGTATAGAGCATTTAATTGGAGGCTAGCTGGATTTGTATGGAAAAGAAAATAATATAAAATATAGAAAATGGGTATAGGGGGGTATGGTAGTATTAATAACTGTGAATTGGATAAAGAAGGAGGAATCCAATGTATAGAAAGAAGGAAAGGGCAGAATGGTAAAATAGAGAGACATGTCAACATGGGCCTCTAAGGAATCCTAAGCTTATCAAAGATTCTAAATTTGGACATTCAAACCCCAACAGTAATACACATACATACACCTCTTAAGTCCTAATAATACCTTTTCTATCTCTCTCAAGGTGGATTGAGAAAAAAAAAATTATTATTAATAAATCATTTTTATAAATATTTATATTTTTTAATTTTATTACTTATCTCATTGTTAATACTAATGAAATAAGTAATAAAAATGCACATCTTAAGCAGTCACTGCAAATAGGATAAATAATAAAATTAAAGAAAAATATATATACCTAAAAAAATATATTAGTAAATAAATAATTTATTTTATTTATTTAAAAAAAATTCCTCTCAAGATTTGACTAATGTTTTTTACCTTTTAAAAATAATTTGTTTGAATACCATTGTTATTAAAGATCATGTAATCAATACCCTTAAAATTGTTTAATTTACACTTAAATTTTTTTTTTTTCATTTTCATAAAATATTTAACACATACAACTTAAAATATTAGGTAATGATACTAAAATAATTTTTTGGGGTAAATTTTTGTATATTTAATATATATGAAAATTTTTCACATCTCTAACATCAACTTTTCTCTTAGTTTTTTAACCACTTATTATTATTATTATTATTATTATTATTATTATTATTATTAGAGTTTAGCTAATATGTGTTCTAAAAATATATAAAATAAAATTATTATTAGTAAAATATTTTAAATTTTTTAATAATTATAAAATAAATACATTAAAAATTTAAACATTTTGTGTTTTAATAGAAAATTTTAATTTATAATCTTAACATATATTTTTAAAGGGTAAAATATATTTTTTGTCTTTAAAATTTGCTAAAAATTTTAAAAATAACCTTAAGTTTTATTTTATTTTAATTTTGTCTCAAAAAATTTTTATTTGCATCAAATATATCCTTGATGACTATTTTTTTAAAACACTTAGAACCAATTCAACAATAATTTTACAAAAATAACTATTAACACAAGCAAATCAGATATAATTATTATTTTGTCATGCATTTTTATTAGATTAGTCTTAAATTTTTTAAAAATTAACTATCAAAGATATATTTGATATTTTTTAAAATAAAATTAAAAATAAAATAAAATTTAAAAATATTTTTAAAATTTTTTTATAAATTTTAAACACAATAAATATACTTTATCTATTTTCAAAATATAACATATTTTGGATTCCAGCGTGGCTTGTTTGGTTGTGACGCGGTTTTGAGAAGTGTTACGGTAGTCACATCGTTTTGGTGCCCGTTCTGCCCGAAGTGCCCGTGAGATTTTGCAAAAATTTGAGAGTTGGCGCCAAAACAACGACGAGAGGACACAATGTTTTGTAGCCCGCGAAATGCGGGCAATGGCGGCTGTCGTGTCCCACAATTACAAAATACAGATCAATACCTCAATCAACTTTTAACACACTTTTAATCAAATTTTTTAATTTTTAATCTTTTATATTATTAGATGTAAATTATTTTCATGTTATATTTGTATGTTAAAGAGTAATAAATTTAGTTAAATTATTTTTTATTGTTATTTAAAAATACATAAACATTCAATTTTTACAATGTTTAAAATGGTCTTTTTATATAGGTAAATTCATTAGTTTCTTATAAAAATATGAAAAATTAATTTCTGTTATTAATTATCTTGATAATTAAAATTTATTAAAAACTAAAATATCTTGATTAATAATTAAGAATAAATAGAGACTCACGTATAATTATTTTTAAGTGAAGTTGATAGTTAAAAACTATTAAATTATAATTTAATTAAATCTGTCAAATTATTTAATTATTTTTAACTATTAATTTTACATAAAAATAACTACATTTAAATACCTTTAAGGTATTGAAAAAATTTCAAGTGTATCGAAAACACCAGTATTCCAGTTGTTTCAACCGTTGATTTTAATTAATATATATTATATATATTTTTTATAGTTCAGATCAACAGTTAAAATAACTGGAATACCGGTATTTTCGATACACTTAAAACTCTTTCGTAGGTATTACTTTCTAAAATAAGAACTACGTGAAATGACGGGATTGCCCCTTGTCCACTGTCCTCTGTCCTCGTCCATTTCAGCATGATGATGGGCCAACACAGCTTCTTGATCGTCACTCATCACAGACTTTTATTTTGTCTTTCATTCAGTATATTATATATCCCATTAAAACAAAAAATAAAACACTTGCATTTTTATTGTGTACACAAACTCAATTAGATTAATGTACAAAGTACTATGACCCTTGGAAAAAAAAAAAGGAAAGAAAGAAAGAAAAGGTACTATGTAAAAGAATTTAAGTAATAACTAATAACCAGTTAACCAAAAAAAATATTTGTACTAATTATTATAAGCATACTTAGCTAAATTCTTTAACTAGTAAGCATTACATCCAAGATGAAAATCTTCTTATATTATATACGAAAATAAAAGGATGTTTTCCAAAAAGAGAAAACAGCTTATTAAAGTGTAAAACCTTTAGAAGAACTAATATTATGTTGTAGATAACTTATTATACGTTCAAAATGTTTAGCATATTTGTAACAGAAGACATTTATATTAATGTTAATGTAAATGTAATTGATGACTTTGATGAGGGTGTGGCAGAGTGGCACAAGAATCAGGGCAATAGAGGGGACCAGAAAGCCAGAGCATATGATTGTTATGCATTTTCAGATACATATGCCAATCACACTATCACAAGTTCACAACACTTCCTTCCTTTCACTTTACCTCAATTATTATTATTATTATTATTATTATTATTATTATTATTATTATTACCTAGAACATTGATCAATAAAATAATTTTTACTGTTATGTGGCATGCATGTCCCACGTATTAAAAGCTAAAAGAATAAATAATTATTGTTTATTATAAAAAATTTGGATGTTGATGAAATTTGATGTGACCGTTATAGATCGGTTACGAGTTATAATTCGGCTGATCTTCTTGTAACCGACGCATCAGTTCTACCGAGTTTATGGCAATAAATGGTTTTTGATCGGTTACATCAGAAACAATAAATTAAGGAATATTGTCGTTATCATCTCTCACTTATAAAAAAAAACAATTGAAATCGGTAAAGGTAAATCATTCTAAGCTAAAAAAAGCTCCTTCAAATAATTCCCTTAAACTGACTTGAGTGTTGGAGTACTTTTTGCAGGTACTTCCCTCCTTTTTGTTCTGTTTGCTGGTGGAGGAATATTGGGACTCGTTAATAAGGTCGGCCTCACACTTCTCGGAGACGAATTATAGTTCGGCTGTAACAAGGCAAGAACAAAATTAATTATAAAAAAATTAAACTAATAATATATTTATAAAAAATAATTTTTTCGGACAATACTGTCCAATTATCAAATTTAGAATTGATTATATTAATTTTTTTAAAAAATATTTTTTTATAGATACTACGATATTATCAGAGTTCTATATAATAATTTGTCGTTGGCTAATGGATTACTGCATGCGCAAAACAGGATTCGAATCCCTTCAACACTTAAATATTAAGCTAACTATTAGACATACCCAATTTTAATTCTAAAATTGATGATTTTTTTTTTCAGTATACCAACAAGACAAAAACCCAACACAAAAGGACTAGCAGCTACTGCTCATATGGGTTATAATATTTTTCTTTACATCTTGAGTCATTAGGCTAAGAAGGTCTGGATATGAAATATCCATGAATAAAACACCATATTGTTTCTCATAGCTAAACTTTGCCAACTAATCTACACATATAGGTTTCCTTTTCTTGGAGTGTATTGAAACTTGATATCCCATGGTCTTTTGTGAAACTCTCAAATATCTCTGATAAAAAAATTACGACTTATGGAATTCTCTTGATTTTTATTCAGTCATTCAGCTACTCCCATTGAATCAACCTCAGCGATCACCATTCTCATACCTAGCTCCCAAGCAACTTTTAAACCATGATACACCCCCAAAATTCAACACGAATAACTGAACAGCTTCCTAATTTTGATCTGAAGCCTCTCACCCATTCTTTTTTATGAGTTCTAATGAGCTCCCCACACCCAACTCTCAACCCTTCATTGCAAATAGATCCATCCATATTTAATTTGACCCAGTTTAATGGAGGTGGCTTTCACTTATTGATAGTTAGTTCTTTATTTATTCTTCCTCTTGATTTCAGATTTCTCTCTAAAACCTCTTCATAATTTTTTATTGAGCACCTTATGACTAGGTTCGCATTCTTCAGTCTCACAAAAGATGATTAAAAACTTCTTGGTTTCTCCAACTCCACATCCACCAACATGTAACCATAAATTCATCCTTCCATTTATCTTCAGTAGACTTTTACATATTATTGTATAAATTAAATTCTAGCCAATCTTATAAGTCAGTACCAAAAAAATATTGCTACCGTTGCAAGATTAACAAAATGTATCCATATTTGTGTTGCTCTTGGACAATTTCTTAGAGCATATAAAATAGTATCTTGAATACTCGTACGAAAATGATAACCCGGACTAGTTTCCATTATCTTTGCTTTCCTACTCGCTGTTAGAATTCTTCCATGCGCCACCGACCATATAAAAACTTTTACTTGTTCAAGATCCTTCCACTTCCATATAGTCCTCTAGAAATTGTTATTTTCTTTTGTATTCTAGCCAACCAACTTCTTGTAGGTGGAGGAGATAGAAAATTCTCTATTGGAGGTTAAGCTCCAGCTAACCTTATCCTCCATATTTTTTATCGGTGAAAGAATGACTCTAATTTTATTTAAAATTGATTTTGGCAACAGTTCCTTCATACTTTCAAAATCTCATCATCCATTTTTCATCCACGTATGCTGAAACCGTGTCATTCCTTCTAGTTCATGGAAATTGGATTGATGACAGCTCTTTTTAGTCTTTCCACATTTGGGACTCAAGGATTAATCTAGAATTGAGTTCTTTTGCCATTGCCTATAATTCTACTACACAATTCTTTAAACCTCTGGCGCATCTTGATTAACTCTTTTCATAAACGAAAATCCGCTGATCTATATACGACTTTACCACCCTCTTGGCTCCCATAAATATATTTATGAAGCATAACCTGAGTCCAAAGAGAGTGTGGTTCCTTCGTGATTTTTCAAGTCAGTTTCATGAGGAAATAATCATTCATAATCTGCATCATCCTCATTCCTAATCCTCTTTTTTCTTTAGAGAATATATCCTCTCTCATCTAATGTGGTGAATTCTCCTATGTCTCTGTATGTCTCCCCATATAAAAGTTTTTTACATCTTCTCAATTTGTTCACAAATTTTCTTTGGCACCCTATTATGTTGCATTCAAAATTTGCTATTGGGTTGAGCATCGACTTTGCTAAAGTGATTCTTCCTGCAAGCGATAAATACTGGGTTTTCCATCTTTTTAGTTTACTTTCCATGTGCTCCAAGATATTTTTGAATTTCTCCTTTCCTCTTTTTTAGTTGCTTATCATGGCTCAAAGATAGCTTTCCATAAAAAGTTTCTCCTGAAATTGGCAGTCCTCCAATATTTTATTTCGAGCTTCTCTCTTCATATTGTTAGAAAAGATGATAGCAGTTTTTGTATTGCTAACCTTCAAACTAATGCCGTACAAAACACTTTCATGGAATCATTAATTTTGTCCATTTGCTCTTTTGTTACTTATCCAAAAATCAATAAGTCGTTCATAAATAATAGATGTCAAATGATTGGGCCTTCTCTTCCAACTCTCATAGCTTTTCATTCTCCTTTCTCTACTCTCTCTTCAATAACGTGAGACAACTTGTCCATCGCTATCACAAATAGGTGAGGAAACAATAAATCGCCTTTTCTAAGGCCTCTCGAAGATTGAAATTCTTCTGTCTTTCCTCCATTCGATATCACATTGTATTTTACTGATGTGACACAAGCCATAATTAGGTTTTGTAAATTGTTTTCCAAACCCAAATTCCAGTAAAAAATCTTTCAAAAAATTCCACCTATGCTGATCATAGGCCTTCTCAAAATCATACTTTGCTGCATGAACCCTCTTTTTCCTTTTATATTCTTCATTGAATGCGACAGCTTTTTTGCTATCAATATATTATCATGTATTATCCTCCCTAGCACAAAACTGAATTGGAATGGTGCATTTCTGTCCTTTAACGTTGGTTTCAACCTATCAACAAAGATTTTGGAGAGACATTTGTAGCCAACATTACAACGGGAGATGGGTCTGAACCGCATGATTGATTCCGGGACCTTGACTTTAGGAATAAGAGTAATCAAAGTTGCATTAGAGTCCTTAATAAGTGTCAGGTTCATCCAAAACTACCTCACTAGTCTAATTAGGCTTTTCCCACCACATCCCAATATTTTTTTTTATATAGAAAACAGCAGGAAAATCATCTGGTTCAAGGGCTTTAAAGGACCCAATATTAAAAATAGCATCTCTGATATTCTCAGAATTAGGCAGAAGATTCAACTTATTTTTAATATCATCTATTAGGTCTACAGTTGCCTTTAATAGATGGACTGCTTGATTTTCCTTCTTCATACAAAGCTTTAAAGAAATTTATCACATGCTCTACTAGCTTGTTTGAGTCTTCAATCTACTCCCCATTATGGTCTTTTAGCTTGATCACCGTATTTCTTTTTCTTCGAATTATTGCGCGACCATGATAATACTTGGTATTCCTATCCTCTTCTACCATCCACTGGTCTATAGCTTTCTGCATCCACATGATCTCCTCTTTATTAAGAATATCTTTCAACTCCTTTCTTAACTTTATCTCTAGGTCCTCCAGAAAGGGATTACGCCCATAGCTTGCTGATATTTGAATCCCATTAATTCTGTTCATAAGCTCCCTGTTTTGCTTTCCTATGTGTCTAAAAATCTCCTTATTTCACTTAGTAAACTTTTCTGTCAAGAGGTTAAAAGAGTTGTTCATACTCAAATTATTGTTCCATTAGATTTTGATGACCTCCTTAAACCCCGGATGCAAATTTCACATTGCTTCATATCTAAAAGGTTTGTCCTTGATTTTGCTAATATGGGGATCCATGATAACAAGGAGTGGATGGTGGTCAGAGTTTAGCCTTGGGAGGACATCCACCCTTGCTTCTTGGAACTTGATTCTCCAATCCACATTGGCCAAAGTACGATCTAACATCTTGAAAAATTTGTTGAGGTCATTCCATTTGGGGCCTCTCCAGGTGAAATGCACTCCAACAGCTCCCAGGTCAATTAACAAACAATCTTCTATCCACTTCTTAAATTTCTTACAGGCTTCAATATCTACTTTGCCTCCCTTTTTTTTCTCTGATGTGTCTGCTATCTCATTGAAGTCACCCACTACAAGCCACTCTTTTGATATAGTAATTTTGACTATTTTCAATTCTTCCAATAAATTCCTTCTAATAGTCTCTTGAGGACTAGCATACATCGTTGTTAAAAATCATTCATTTTCAAGTCTCCTCTGAACCTTCACGTGAACATATTGCATTTTGGAATGCACTATGTTTATGGAAATATCCTGATCTCTCCAAAAAATTCAGATACCTTCACTATATCCAACTACCTCCTCTATGTGAAACAACGAAAAGCCTAATCTTATGATCATTATTCTCGCCTTATAACCACTACATCTTGTCTCTAATAGAATAACAATATTAGGTCTGTTGACTCTCATAATTTTCAATAGAGTACGACTAAACACTTTACTCACTGCCCTTCTACAGTTCCAAACCAGAATATTCATAGAAAAATGGAGAGCAAAGAAGGGGTTACCTAAACTGCCATCTGAATGGCTTCTTCGTCCTCATGCATGGCAACTACTGCTTCTTCATTTATCGAAACATTCTCCTCCTCTTTTTGCACCAGAGTTGCATATGGTGGGTTAGAAGTCATTCTCTGTTTTTCATAATGTCTCATTGCTTCAATCAACACTTTAGTATTGATGAAATTTAGATCAAGAGGCAGGCTTTGGGTTTGGTTGTTGTTGTTTGTCCATGACCTCATCTGGTTTCACTATTTCAAGAATGGTTTCATCGTCCATGTTAGATGAAAGATAAAAGTTTGAAGGTTGGATTTTGGGCAAAGAGTTAGAAAAAATGTTAGGACCAAGGTTGTTGATAAAATGGTTATTCCTGGTGTTGAATGTTGGGTCAGGGTGGTTATTCAGTTGTGTCGGGTTAGAGTTGTATTCCTGCTTTGGTTTCTAGATTAAAACGGGTGTGGAGTCGCTCTTGTGGGCTTGATTGATGCCCATGTTATATTTAGAAATGGGAAGAAGAACTTGGTTTTGGGTCGGGTTATTAGAGCTTGGCTTGGCGGAAGTAGATCTTTTAGAGGACTGTGTTTTTTGGGCTTGATTGATAACTTTAATGTTGGAATTAGAGGATTTGTTCAAGGGCTAGGTTTGTTGGGCTTGGGAGGAAACAACTATTAGGGTTCCTTGTAATGGGTCCTTTTCGTTACTCTTTGTGAAAACATTGGGGATGAGTTGTGTGACATTCTTATTGTGATCAGCTTTGTCTGATGGCTGTTTATTCACATTAGGACCTTCTTCAATAATAGGGGATTTCCCTACCTCACTCAAAATAACAAACCTAATACCTCATTCCACATTCTGATTCCTTCTAGATGCTCCATCCGCACCTCCACTAGCTTCACCTGTAGCTTTTCCTTTTTTCCCTCAACGATTTGTCTTTTGTACGACCATCCATGGTCTGTACATATTGTCTTCTTCTACGCTTACTTTCTTACCCTTCTCATATTTTGTGTTTCCATTTTTGACCTCCTCACATGAACTATGAGGCCTCTCTTGTCTTCCGTGGCTTCTGTCTCCTTCAACTGCCACTTTTTCTCCTCTTTGACTCTTCTCCATTGAAGCTTTCTGTGAACAATTTATTTTCTCATGGCCTACCATTCCACATTGGAAGCATATGTTATAGAGCCCTTCATATTCAATTTTTATAACTTTTCCCATTAATAGCATTTTGTGACATTGGAGGGAAAGTCAGGTCCAACTCCACACAGCCTTGCAAACTTTCTTCTACTATTTTGTGCTGTGTTTGTATCAACTTTCATTATTCTTCCCAGGATGTTTCCCATTTTCTTCAGAACTTCTTCTTCATAATACTCTATAACCAAGCCTAGAAGTCTTACCCAAGTTGTTATGTTGTCTATTGTAGCTTTAACAGGGTTGAAGTTTGGCTTCCATAGCTTTATAGCTAGATAATGATCGAAGATTCTCTAGGGCCCTTCAGTTAATGCATAGTCCAAGTCTTCCTGAGTATAAAATTTCACAGTGAAATAATCATTCCCAATATCTATCACTTAAATGCTTCCTTGTTTGCTCTACATTGCTTCAGATCTTCTGGTGAGTACTGGCAAGGAGATTTTCCTCCCGAGAAGCTTGACAATCAAAGTTTCCCACCAGGGATTCCTCAACTGCTTCAATCCCGTATCATTTATCACTACATTAAATATCCCATCTATATTCTCAATTCTGATATATGTGCCTTGTGATTTCTCCGTTGATCTTTGACTTCTTTGTTTGGTTTGACCATCCTTCATGTTTTGCTCACAATCTATGATCTGGTCCTCCTCTGAGTCTTTTTCTTCCGACTCTGAGAAAGAGTCATCTTTGTCACACTCCATTTCTGGCATATAACCTCCTTTTATAGCTGCAAGCCGCACTGAAGGACTTGTTGGGGAGAACTTTTCTATGCTTTTTCTCTGTATTCCCATGCATCCATTCTTCGTCTTTTAGGACCATAGTTACTAAAATTGGACCGGTTTAACCAAAAAACTGATAAACCGAATCTTATATCGGCCTGGTCACCAGTCAAACCTAGAGTGAATCGTTAAAAATTGGTCAAAGTCGGTGAAGATCGGTCTGACCGAGCCACTTGAAAATTGGAATTAAAAATTTGTTCAAAATGTTTGAGGCAAGATTCAAACTCCTATTCTCATAAATGGAGGTGCCATTTACAGCCACTGGGCTATTATGTTCTTTGTAAATTTATATGCAAATTATAATATATATAAATATCTTTCATCAAATAATTTATTTCAATTTAATTTATTTTAAATTTAGTTATAAACTCACTCATTCTTAAATTAATTGTATTTTTATTTAACAATAATTATAAACTCACTTAATTTTTTTCATAATTATATAATATCTATTAATATTATTTTTGAATAAATACTTGTAGTATATAATAGTATAATAGATATAAACTAATAAATAAATTATTACATTTAAAAATAATAGTTATTTTAATATAAAAACAAAATAAAAATATTTATGATAGAGTAAAAATAAAAAATACTTATTATTCTTGTTCCATATTATTTTGAAATAGGTTAATATTCTTAAAATGTTAGTGCAAATATGTATTTTAAATTTAAATTTTTAAATTTTAATTATTTTTTATTTTTTATTTTTTATTTATATAGGACCGGATTAACCGATTTAACCAATAACATACCGGTTGAATTAGTAACCCAATGATCCAATAACCTAATTGGTTCAATTTCCGGTTCAGTCTTGAGTGTCCTCTTCGGACAGATTCACCTCTCATGGTGGTGGCTCTAAACAGTGACTTAGAGAGACGTTGAGGAAAAAACAAAAATATCTGGAACTTTTTTTTTTGCACTAATTCGACCTTCTATTACACTTTAATTGTGGTCCAGAACTGAAGATTTACTCAAACTAAAAAGCAAACAAGTTAAAAACTCTCAAACTCAAGCCCAAGAGTGATCCACTTCCCATTATCAAAAAATATGACGTAACTAAAGAATTCTTGACCAAAACGCATACCAAGAAGCCCAGCTAAGTAAGCTTGTGCATAAAGATTGGGCTTTATTTGTTTGACAAAATTCTACAACCATAACAATACGAAAAAAGTTGACGAAAATCGCAAGGACACATATTGAGTTATTGACATATACATATAGATAAATATAAATTTTTATATTACCTAAATGAACTTTATTAAAAAGTAATAAAGTTCTCCGCAAACCTTGATCCTTAATTATATCAGAACTATAAAAATGAGAACCGAGTGTAGTGTATAGCGTATACCTAAACTGTATAAGATTCAAAATTTGTGAAACTTTTTTTAATGCCCTTTTTAATTTTCAGGGCTAGACAAAGTTGCTTCCGACCGGTTAGACCAATAAGAACCTGCCAGCTGTCACTATAGACTCGTGCGACCCACTAAAACGCTTGCACTTTAACTTTGCACGTGCACCTGCACGTGCTTTTCTCCCCAAAACCCTAAACCCTCAAAATCCCCAAAAATCAAAACCACTTCACTCTCACAGTTCCATACTCGCTTCAATTCAATTCGCTTCACTTTGACTCAGATTCTTACCATATTCGTCAACGAAATGCAAAATCCAGTGGTGTAGTAGTTCATGATCGAAACTAGCTAGTTCATGTGGGAGATGATGGCAAACTTCGCTTCTTTTTTGTTGCTGAGCTGTGTGGTGGTGCTGATCGCATTTGTGCATGAAACGTTGCCGTATGGTGGTTCTTCTGGACCGCACATTGCAGATGTTAACCTTCTTTTGCCTCCCAAAATGACTTACCCTGTCGAGTACAGGCTTCAAGGAAGTGATGGTTGCTTCAAATGGTGAATAATAACTCAAACCTCCATTTTTTTTTGCGTATTATATATGCACAATTCAAGTATTTTTTATGTAATAGTATAGTATTATATACAATTTCGACTTTGAATTTGAATTTGTGAGAATAAATTGAAAGAAGCTGCATGGAGTTGGTTGAGCTGCATGCATGATACATTTCTGTTATAAGTTCAGTTATTTACATTTTTTTTCCTTCTGATACCAAAAAAAAAAAAAAAAGAAGAAAAAGAAAAAAAATGAAACACATGCATACACCAACAAGAACATACAAGCCTGATAACAATGCGATCAGTGTGAGTTGCAAAGTTAATTAGTTAGTTAGTGGCTTAGTGCTATGCATTGTTAGTGGGGTTAAGTTAAAAATTAAAACAATATACAGCAGCTTTGTACCTAATAACTGTAAGATGATTCATTCATTCATGTCAATGAGAAATATGCTCTCATTCTCCAAGTCTCTTTGTCTCAGCTTCCATTGAATCTTCCTTGAGTTCTCCAATTGTCCTTTCGTGAGCATCGTTTGTTAAATGTTTTGTAATACGTTGTTAGGTCATGGGATCATCATGATATACTAAATGTACTGCCGGAGTACAACTCTAGCAGCAAGTGCTCGACTAGTGCAAGGCTGCGATCAATTGCCCCTTATAGTGGTCGGAAGGAGACTGCCGTTTATGCTGCTGATGTAAATACTGGGTTTGTAGTTCGATGCAAAGTCTTCATTGATAATATATCCAGGATCCAGATATTCCATAATTCTATTAAGCTTGATTTGGATGGACTTGCTACACTACGCATCCGTGCCTTTGACAGTGAAGGTCATTGTGAATTCTTGTTTATGCTGTATATTTCTTGGGATTATCTGACAAATATATGTATATTATCTTAGTTATCCTCAAAACTCTTATTTTAATTTTCTCTCCTTGTGTTTTGATCAGATTGAAAATATTTATTGAAGTCCACTATTTTACTGCAGAAAATGTGTTTTCCTCATTAGTCGGCTTACAGTTTATGTGGAACCTTATGCCTGAAGTCAGTGGATTGCCTCATCACCTTGTTAATGTTCCTCTAAAGGATTCTCCCCTTAGTGATTGTGGAGGACTCTGTGGTGACTTGGATATACAAATAATGCTTGAAGAAAATGTAAGTCTGTGATTAGCAGGTTCAAACGTGTTTAGCCAATGCACAGCTAACACTCGTTCCAACCCTGTTTTGCAGGGTGTATTTTCAGATCTATATGTAGTACGGGGAGTTGAGATTGGCCACGAGCTTGTCTCTGTGCTTTTGCTTGAGCCACAGTTGAAGAATTTGTCTGATGAGATTGTTCTCACTGTAGCTGAAGCTATGTCACTTGATCCTCCCTCACCAGTTTTTGTCCTTGTTGGTGCAGTCATTCCCTATACGCTTAAAGTCACTCGGGGAAATGTTCCTCAAGGTTTTGTTATTTTTCATTTAAAGCTGTGGCTGTCTTAGTTTTAAATCCTTTTTTCCCGTGATTATGTAAACTGCAGAACTAGCTGCTAGGAATATAACTGATCATGTCTAGTTGAGGAATCTTATATTTTTGTGTTAGGATAATTTTTAGTAACATTGAATACTGAATGATGAATGGTTATGGGTTTATAGGCCCTAAATACGTGCCTCTAACACTTGTGCTATTCTTCATATTAATTGGCTTTATATATGCTTCCTGTTATGCTGTTGGTCAGCATTTTATTGAAAGTCTTACTAATATTTTATTTGGCTTTTGTAGTGGTTGCTTTACCGTCACCACATCATCACTGGTCTGTCTCAAATGGTTCGGTTGCTCAGGTTGACTCAAAGACAGGATTAGCATATGCATGGAACTTGGGAATGACAGCTATCATTGTTGAAGACATAAGGGTTGCTGGTCATGTACAAGTTTCTTCACTAAACGTCGTCCTACCAGCTTCGTTAAGTTTATTTCTAGCACCTTTATCTAGTACTGGTGATCCTGTCGAAGAAATCGACTCCATACCTCAAACGGCTCGTTGGTATGTTGTGTCTGGCCATCAGTATCTTATCCAGATAAAAGTTTTTGCACATGCTCATGATGCACAAGAGATTTATATCACCGAGGTAGGTTGCATTCTTTTTCTTTCTCTTATTCATTTTTCAACGACAAGCTTCCATTTATGTATTTGATTGGCATCACTACAACTGTATACTTTTATATTCTAACGTTATGGTGAGAAAAACTTAAAAAAAATATTCATGCTAGAAAATAAATTGAACTGCTGTCCGTTTGGTAGATGTTATGTCATCCAACTAGTTGTTAAGTCAATCTGTTGGCTCAGACAATATCTTTAAAACAGACTACTGTTGTTACTTTTTCTTTGGAAAATGTTTCCTACAAAGGTAAATTGCTTCCCATGTCAACTCAGGCAAAAAATTTTTCCCCGGCCCCGCGTCCAGGGTGGGGTGGGTTAAAAAAGAAGTTCATTAAGATGATGAGAAGGATAAAACAATTTGGCGGATAAGGGTTCTCTTATAGAAAAGCAAAAGCAAAAAACACAAGATTTATCTATAAAGCATAGTTTTCCGGTGTCTCAACATGTCTGAGGGAAAGTCCCCTATAAAGATCATGAGCTTTACACCAACTAGAAGCTAGGTGTCTAATTTTATTCCATAGAACATGTTTGTCAGAAAATCTCTCATTGAAAGTGTGTGCATTATGCTGCAACCAAAAAGTCCAAATGGTGAAAAAAAATGAACTTTGCCACAAAACCTTTGCCTCTTTTCTGCAACCAAATCCAACAAACTAGTCAATAGAAATTGCTCTAGGATTATACGGACACCCGATTTTCATCAAAGATGCTAAAGTTGTTCCATAAGAATACAACAATTGGGTAATGCAAAAAAAAAAAAAAAGGATGTGAATTTGACTTTGAATTTTCCCGGACATAACACACACATTAGGGGAGATAGTCTTATGTGGTCTTCAAACCTGCAGCAAGTCATTGGTATTAATTTTTCTTAAGCACAATTGTCGATGTAAAAAAGTTGACTTTAGAGGGAACTTTGGACTTCCAATTGCGTTTATCTACATGGAAAGAAGTTGTGTTAGAGGAGTGAGTAAAAAATTGGAAGAAGGATGTACAACTAAAACTACCAGAGGAGTCAAGAGACCTTATCCTTTTGTCAAGGTTGGAAGACAAAGAAAAATCATCAGAGAGACCTAGGAGAGTCAAAGGTTTAGAGGATTCCCTATCATTAGGGTTACAAAAGAACTGGAAGTCCCGAGAGAAAGAGGAAACATATGTAATGTAAAAGAACCAAATAGGAGAATCATGCAAGGAAAGATGACGGAGATGAGGAAAAGCTAGGTTTAAAGAGGTATCTCTTTCCAATGGTCTTCCCAAAAGTAGAAATGAGCCCATCACCTACAATAAAGGAGGGCAAGGTTTTGAAAGTAGTGTAACCTTGAGAAATGAATTTCTAAGGGCTAGAATGAGTAGCATGAGTATCAAAATTAGCATCCCATCCTTTCCTGTCCACACCATATAATTTCGATAAGTTGATGCCAAAGAGATTGAGGTTCTAAGGGAAAACGCCATAGCCATTTTTACACCAAAGTAATGTTCTTAGACACTATTGCCGAGGCCCACGACTTCTTTTTAGGATGGCATCATGGCAACAAACTTCTCGATTCACCAAGTGATCCTGCTTCCAAAGCTCGACACCAAAGGAAGTCTCTCATAATCTTTTCAATGTTGTTTGCAATTTGTGTCTTTCATATTCAAATGATAAGGAAACTTCTTAAAAACTGGTTATTGTTGTACAGTTTTGTGTTGTTTGCATTGTATGATGTTTTCTATTTTCAATGCTGGCCTTGTTTCATCTGTTTTATTAATTATATATCTATATTAGGCAATTTCTTCTTCTCTTATTTGAATTTGTTTTGTATTTTGCTTGTGAGTTTTCTCCTAACAACATTTTTCATTGTATTGCAGAATGATGATATTAAGGTTTATGATGACCACAAATACTTTAAAACATTTTTGGTTTCAAATGATATTGCTGTCAAACATGGCTGGCGGAATTCTAAAATCCTTAAAGCTTATTCCCCTGGACTTGGAAAATTTACAGCTTCTTTGACCTATCCTGCTGGGGCCGACAACAAAAAGGAGGTGATCCTTTTTTCTTCGAAATTATCTGCAGAAGCATATATTTTTCTTTAATTCCTTTGTCTTTAATTATTTGTGACCTCTTTTTTCTTGATGGACCATGGGATGCTCTGTTGTCATGCTCTTCTTTGTTTAGGGGTGGTGAGAGGGTGTGTATTGCTTTGTAGACTGAGCAATATTATTTTAAGTTTTTCCAAATCATGCTGTTTGTTAAACCTTACAGATTATAACAGTTGTGCAAGAGATTATGGTTTGTGATCAAGTGATGTTCACTTTGGAAAATGAAAATAGAACCATCTTATTGCCTTGGGCCCCTGGTGTTTATCAAGATGTGGAGTTGAAGGCCATAGGAGGTTGGAAGCTTTTTCTGTCCTATCAGTTTGAGATATATAGCTTATTTCTGATATCTTTTACTGAATTTTGATCCCTATATGTCTATATGGTGTAGGTTGTGCAAAAGCAGTGAGCGACTACAAATGGTTGTCTTCAGACACATCTACTGTATCTGTATCAGCATTTGGTATTGTTCAGGCAAAAAAGCCTGGTAAAGCTACCATTAAAGTGTTTTCTATATATGATTCACTAAATTATGACGAGGTAATGACATTAAGGTCGATTACTTTTCACATTATTTACCAAATTGGTAATGTTTGGTTCTTTGTGGCCTAATCTAATAGCAGCTTTGCATTTCTCATGCTTTGTAGCATATCAGTTAAATGTTAAAGTGATGCTCGTTAGATAGTAGCAATTAGGTATGTGTTATTGCCTACAGTGGAAAAAGATAGTAGCATCTATCAACTTACGATAATTAAAACTATTAAAACAGATATCAAATTTAATGATTTGATTATAAAAAAGATTTATGACAGCACAGTATGGCATCCTCTAATCTATTTAGCCAGCCCCAGTTACTGGCATGATGCTTGCTTATTATTGTTGTTGATAGTGGGACGTTTTCTTTCTTAAATATTTTGTGACAGGTGTTTCCTATTGTACTTTCTCTGTGCAATTTGTCTGTCTTTTATCCATGTGTAAATTGGAAACTATTTTTATTTTGTAGTTTTTATCTTCTTATAGGTCCTTGTTGAAGTCTCCATCCCATCTTCTATGGTTGTGCTTCACAATTTTCCAGTAGAAACTGTTGTTGGATCACACCTTCAAGCTGCTGTGACAATGAAAGCAGCAAACGGTGATACCATATTAAATAATATTAGGTTTCCTTTCACTTTACTGCTTGACCTTTTGTGCTTATGTTCGTTTTTCCTGTGCAGGTGCCTTCTTTTATAGATGCAATGTCTTTAATTCTTTGATTAAATGGAAAGCTGGAAGCGAGTCTTTTGTAATTGTCAATTCAACTCGGGACTTATCATACTTGGAAACAGCGACAAATACTCAGTTCCATTCATCAGCTGATGGTTTTCCTTGCTCTTGGACACATTTATATGCTTTGAATCCTGGTCATGCTGTGATCCATGCCATACTTTCTAAAGAATATAATGAATACAGTCATGGTCCTGTTGTCTTAAAAGCATCATTTCGTGTTGCGGCATATGTACCCCTTATTGTGCAACAGGCTAGTGATGGAAACAAATTTGGTGGTTACTGGCTTGACTTGGCTCAAACAAAAAGTAATAAGCAATCTCATACGTTAGAGGAGTTATACCTTGTCCCTGGGACAAGTTTAGACATATTACTTGTTGGTGGACCTGAACAGTGGGACAAAGGTGTTGATTTTATTGAAACTGTGAATGTTATACGTCAGGATAATGCTCTGGTTGAAAATGGAGTTCTTGTGCATAGGTTATCTGGTAGCTATAACAGTTTGTATGGAGTTTCATGTCAAACACTGGGAACCTTTGTAAGTTGCAGCCTTTTTTAATGGTTGAAAGTTTCTCAATGTATTTAAAATTTAAGAGGATGTAAGAGTTAGCAAATAATACCCTTTCTTCTTTTAAATGACTCAGAAACTTCTTTTCAAACGTGGGAACTTGGTGGGAGATGATCATCCTCTTCCTTCAGTAGCTGAAGTTTGGCTGTCGGTTACTTGTAGCATTCCTTCTCATATTGTAGTCATCGCTGACGAACCAGGTTGACATCTTTTGTACAATGTGAGTTTTTTCTCGTCGACAGAACAACATTGTGATAATCTGAGTTATGCTTTACAGTGAATGAACACGTAATTATTAGAGCCGCAGCTCAAGCTGACCGTAGTTCGGGGCAACTTCGAAATTCCCCTGTTACTGTGGCAAATGGACGCACTATTCGGGTATCGGCTGCTGGTATTAGTGATTCTG